>NC_142064.1:174749161-175058494 GCF_059756535.1 Pantherophis guttatus
CTGTTGGTTCCCCAGCTAATCTAACAGAAAACATGCTAAGACTCTTAAAGCCACTGAGACATATTAGGAGGAACTATTATTTATAGGTAACAAAAACAAAGTGCGCAAATCCTTTATGCTACATGTTAACTTTTGGAGAGCCACAATTGGAGTAAATGAAACTTTTATATATTTTTTGCCCTTAAAGAGATACTCTATACCAATGGTCACCAACTGGTGGTCTGTGGACCACTGGTGGTCCGCGAGAAAATTTTGGTGGTCCACAGAAAAATTATTTGCATTTTTTATATTGCACTAAATCAGGGGTCCTCAAACTTTGGCCCCTGGGACGGATACATACAATGAATGTTTGTGTTGCTGCAGCGAGTCTCCCCCTTTGAGGTCTTTTTGTGCCGGTCAGACAGGGGTAGAAATTCCAACTTGGGGTCTGCTTCAGCCTCCTGGTGCAGGGCTTTTGGCAAAGGCTGGAGGGAAGTGCTGCTGGTGGCGAAGAGCCAGAAGGCCTTGTTCCAGTGGGACTGCATCATGGCCTGGAACAGGCTGACCATCTCAGACCGCTGAGCCTCCATCTGCCAGTACCTGGCCTTGCACTCCTGCAGGTCTTCCCTTTGCTTGGAAAGCCTATGCTTGTAGTCCTCAATGAGGTGCTTCTGCTGAGCCTCCTTCTCGGTCAGATCCAATTTGAACTGAGCCAGCTGTTTTGTCAACTCTTTCTCATGGTGGCTGCTTAGCTACAACAACTGCTTCCTGTTGGGGCCCTAAGGAGCCCGGGCAGGCAGGCAGGAGAGGAGGGGCGAGTAGAGGCTGGCAAGGCACCCCTCAAAGTGAGTGACATTGAGTTGGCCATGCCCACCCAGTCACATGACCACCTAGCCACGCCCACCCAGCTGGTCATTAGGCAGATCGTATTAGTGGTCTGTGAGATTTAAAATTATGAAGTTAGTGGTCCGAGGTCCGAAAGGTTGGTGACCCCTGCTCTATACTATGACTAAGGTCTATACAACAAATCCCGTTTACACAGTCCACTTGCTTCATGTCTGATAAGCCCTGTCACCTACTTTTTACAACTCTTCCTATACACAGAGGGAGGTAAACAAATTCCAATTTGCACAGTTAGCTGACAATTACAAGTTAAAGCAGCACCTTATTAAATAATTCTGCTTCTAATTAAAACACTTTCACAGCACTAATTTAGAAGAAGACATTGTATAACCCTTCCTTCCTAATAACAAGCAGCTCTTCAGAAATAATGTTTAAAAGAAGGCTGGGAGTATACAGGAGAGAGAAAGTAGCATCTATCTGAAACCCTTCAAAGTATCTATGTCTCTATTGGTATGCATAGCTGTTATTTGCAGTTTCAATACAATCCTGGAAAAAAACCCACTGCTGCTGCACAGAGTTGCAGACAGATACTATTTTCACATTCCAATATGCTCCAGAGCTCATTTCAGACCCAAAACACTGCACAGATTAATTGTAGTTAGTAATTCATCCTCAGCTTTTTACTGTTACTCACCAATTGTAGCTCTTATAAGAGAAGAAGCATCCCCTATGTTATTAAGACACTCTTGCTTAATAAATTCAGCAACAGGCTGAGGAAAACTCTGGTAGTGAGCTTTCACATTGTTCTTCAGGATCAAGCCACTCAGAGAACGGGTAGGTTCATCTGTTTTAAAGAGATCAGTTGGATTAGAACTAAATTTTATGAGATTACATTACATAAAATTACTGAGACATTTTAAATAATAACATGTAAAAAAACAGAAATAAAAGTGATGTGAATAAGGACACAAAAAACTGGATTCAACAATTGGCTGATTGCCATGCAACAAAGTTATGTATACTAAAAAAGTAATGCAGCCTATGTATGCATATGCATTTTATTACCTTACTTGTGAACGTCTTAAACACATCCATAGGATTATGCACCTATAATTTTCTCATATATTTTGGACTGCAAAACTATGTTTAGACTCTAACATCTGATCCTGCTAATAAACTGGAGAAAGTTCATAAACCAAGCTATGTTGAAAAAGGTCACAGTCTGATATCCCATTCAGCCAACAAATTTAGCAGCATGATTGTATTTTGGCTCTACAAATGCAATTTAGCATTTATGTACTTCCTTGTCTCTTATGTAATATATATAGTTCCAGATTTTAAGAAATTTGACAGTACCATTGTAGATGTACTGAGCTAGATTATATCAATTTCTATTCATGTTTTTCATGTTGTATTTATTATCCTATAATTCAGAGCAGTGCTAAAGATCATAGTATTTCAATTAAAATTTTAAAAATCAAGATGCATGGATTATTCAACAGTATTTTTTTTGTTTCAGTGTACCAAAGTATTATAATTGATGGGGTAAACACTACTGCCTCGATACCAAAAATACAAACTTAAAGAGTTAATAATATTAGCCTTTTAGTAGTTTAAATTTTGTTAAAAAAGATCGTAAGGGTGGGTGACCGTAAGGGCTATATGAACCCTAGCTTTCACAAAATAAAAAAGATCATTTTAATATACCAATAAATCTAGTGTGTAGAATTAAATGATTCTTTGTTCCTAAGTCATCCAACAAAATTTCCAAAAGCTTCAGGGAAAAAAAAGGTTAAAATATAATTATTACAGTTATTTCACTCAGGAGTCTCATTAGTTTCTAGTACAAACATTGGCTTATTACAAATTATTGTAAAGATCCAAACAACTTCAATCCTTTTGGTATACTTAAAAATCAGGACATTTCAGACCTTTGGTCATCAGTTATAGAACACCTTTATCTATAGGATCTCTTGCGAGTTAATTTATGTGTTTACAATGGGCTTGTCATATTCTTTCATTGGAACTCTTCGAAAAGCCCAGCCTATTAACCCTTGCTCTACCATTTTGAAGGGGGAGCATAGCTCCAATGGAGCAGCATTAAACAAAACAAAGGAAGCTAGAGTTTTTGATTCCTGAAATCCTCCTTTGCTTTCTAAGACATATAGAGCACCAAATTATCAGTCACACATCAAAAGGGAAATCTCCTTTAATCTGTTAAATCAGGCAGTTTTCCAACATTACTCAGAAGCTAAACATGCCATGTCGCTTAAGTCAAAATCTAATTTTCCCAATATACTAATGGCTAATTAATTTAAGCAGACATTATAAATTAGATGTATTATACAGATAATGCATAGCTTTTTTAAAATTTGTGTTGTAATAAATTTAATAGACATACCCTCAGATTTCAGTCGTGTCAGAACAAATATCAAATAATTATTGAAATCAGGGAACTGGTTGAGCTGTTTCAGTTTCTGTAGCATTAGTTAAGAATTCATTCTTAATATGTTCTAACTAAAAGTCTCCAAAAGCCCTCTTTTTTCCAGCCACAATAAGACCATATTGTCCTATGACAGCAGCTTTTTGCCACCTGGTATTTGCCAGATATGCTGAAATGCAAGAACCAAAATCCCGCAGCCAGCCCATTACAAAAGACTACAACAAGAATAAGAAGCTGCCAGAAGAACTGCTTTCAGGTTTGTTTTCTCCTAGCACTGTTTTAGAGTAGGAGTTTGTGATATCCTCCAGTGACCTAGATTATAAATCCAATCAATATTAATGCTGGTCCAGAAATATGGGAATTGCATCCCCAAATATCTGGAAAAGTAGTATGTTGGGAAAGTTGTTAATAAACTGTTTATTAGTAATTACAGGTAGTCCTCGACTTACAACCACAACTGAGTCCCAAACCAATGGAGGTTAGCAACCTCCATTGCTAACCAAAGCAGTAATTAAGTGAGTTTTCCTCCATTTTATTACCTTTTTTGCCACAATTGTTAAGGGAATCACTGCAGTTAAGTGAATCATGCAGCTGAGTTTGCTTGTCAGAAGCCAACTGGGAAGGTTACAAATGGTGATCACATGACCCCAGGATAGTGCAACTGTCATAAATACATACCAGTTGCCAAGTGCCCAAATTTTGATCACATGATCATGGGGATGCTATAACGGTCGTACGTGGGAAAAACGGTCATAGATAACTTTTTTCAGTGCCATTGTAACTTTGAACAGTCACTAAATGAATGGTGACAAGTCGAGGATTACCTGTATTACCCAATGTGACATATCATTTTTCTCCCTCTATTCTTTAGCTTCATTGCAAATGAGAACTGCATTTTGTTTTCTTTTTAAATCTCAAGCAATGCTGTAGCAATGCAAATTATTTCAAGGATACATCTTGCACAATCCGCTGGGTTGCTGTGTTTGGAGACTGGGAATCTTTGAGTAACTGAAGAACTTGTTGGAGGCCCTGTTCATCTGGCTGCCAGTCCATGATGGAAAACTGCCTATCTGTAGTTAGAAAAATTATTAAAACATAAATTAAAAGTAGTTATACACATACAAGCAAAACTAACAGCAAAATTCCTTATGAATGCAACCTGGACATTAATCTACATGCAAAATTATATGGCTACACATATTTGATATCATTGCTTTATAAACCAGACTTAGGAAATCCACACAAACTTTACTACATTCCAGCCTAACATATATTCAGGAAAGAAAGGATGAAATGTAAATCCAAGATTTTGCTTATGAGGGCTTAAAAATGCATTGTATTAATAAAAAAAGGTGATAATTTAATTCCATATTTCTGTGGCGTAGGATATGTTGAAGATCAGCCAGTTTCTCAGATGGAATGATGGCATATTTCACCAACAAAGTACCATACTTTTATGCAATATAATACTCTACATGAACTTTATAAATAAAATTGCTACGATTTCCTATGAAAACAGAAGAATATACAAGACAGAATAAATGAAATCTAGTAGGAACTTTTATCTGCAATATCTAAGACAATATTTTTTTCAAAGGAAAAACAATTAGAGGCTACTAGAAAAATATGAGGCACCACACTGAAACTCTACTTATGACTCAGCACACAACATTTAGTCATGGTGGGGCAGAGGGGATAGGGAACTATTTGCTTCCATGTTTTCCCATATAGAGAGATCTGGTAGGGAAAGAGGATTTATACTGAAATAAATTGAAAAATAAATTACATGAAGACAGCAAAGGAAATTAATGCAGAGGATGATATGGGATGAAGAGAAGAAGCCAGATGCCTTAATTTACCATCTTTCAAAAATAGTACATTAAAAATTAAAAAGCTGTAAATTCTTCAAACTCAGCAACTTATTTGACTCCTCCCTCTCCTCCAGCTTCACTTTCAGACCTTTAGCTAAAACTCTTGGTAGAACTGATTCCTCATCCCAATATACTTATATGACCAGTTTTGCCATGAAATGTAATAGATTTTTCAAATCTTTCAGTCTGTTTGAGCACATGAACTCATACATGTCAAATGCTCATTTGTTACAGGCAATCCATTTATCTCTCATAAAGTGGTCCAATTATTTCCAAGCTGTGATATTTTGTTTGGGGGGGGGAACCTTTCATGATGTTTAGTTATACATATTTGTGGAATTTTTAAATATACCCAATATCCTATGATAGAAGACAAAACTATAACTTCTAGATCTGTTTGTATTTCTCTTTACATTTCAATCAAGACTGCTTTTATTATAGAAATTAATCCATGGGACCTGCTCTTCCTCCTTTAAAAGCCATCCCCTCTTCTATTGTTTTGTAAGCTTTTTATGCCATATGTTCCAAAACACCCATTTTTTAAAAAGATCATATTACCATGACCTAATGCAAGGAAACTTATTACTTTTGGATTGAATTACACCACGATACTGTTCCAAAAGAGTGTTAAAAGAATTACAATAAAACCCAGGGTATTATTGGAGACAGGCACTCAAGGATAAGCTATTTATAAAGCCCCAAGAACAAAAAATACAAGGCAAGCATTGCTATGAAAAAAAAAATCGGTATATTGAATCCTCAATTCTCAAGAAATATATAGAAGAATCAAGAGTTGCTAATAGCAGACATTTGTACTCGTCAATTGGCAAATATATATATAAATCCCAATAATTTTAAACAGTAACGAAAGAAAAAAAAAGGTTGTATTCCTTCTAATGTAAGCATCTTATAAAATCAAGCATAAATGCTTGAAAGGAGATCATAAACAGAAAAATAAAGCCATTCTACCATTCTGTAGCAGTTATTTTGATGGGGGGAGGAGGGGGGGGGGAGAGGACACGGACTAAATCCATTGAAAAACTCAGTGCACACCGGACAGAACCCAGGAAATCCTTTTATTCCACGATCCCGCCAGGCAACCATCAGCAACAATTCAACGGGGCCTCCATGTTAAAAGATTATTATCTCCAAGTACCGGGAGGGAGGGAGGGAGGGAGGCCCCAGAAGACAATCGCCTTAAGAAAGGAAAGCAGCACTTTCTTGCCCCTTACTGAGCTTTCCGAAAGCGTCTGGGCAGTTGTTCGGGGAGGGTGGGGGGTGGGGGGGGTAAAGCAGATACCGGGCTAAGCGAACCCTCGGGCGCTCTCGATCAGCCCAAGGCTTTTGTCTTTTGCATTTTCGAAGCACATTTCCGCGCAAGTCCCCAACGCGCTTGCTTTTCTGTCTCCGCCCGCCCGCCCGGGTTCCGCAGCATCACCTCCTACACAGAGGCGCACCGCCGCGGGGCACCTGAGCCCCCTTCTCTCCTCCCCCCCCGAAAAGCCACTTGTCCCTCCAGAGACCGGAGGGCCCCGCCGGCCGCAACGGAAGCTCCGGGGTCGCTCCCCACGCCAGCCGCGCCGACGGCGTCGCGCCCACCGACCCACCCCGTTCCAGCATGGCTGGCGTCTCCTCAGACAATCAAGAGGCTCCGCTCCGCCACCGGCCCTCCTCACGCCATCCGAACGCAGCTGCACCTCCGGCCGAACTCCTGAAGGCTCTCCTTCGCCCAACTCCTCCTGCCTAGGCCGAAACTCGCGCCATCCGCCTCGTACCGGCGCTCCTGACCCTCCACCGACCCCCCCCCTTCCGACCCCCGGCGAGGTACCTGTCCGCTCCCCGCGTGCCCAGGCTGAGGCCGCGGCGTCAGCTCCGAAGGAGGGAGAGAAGGAAGGAAGGAAGGAAGGAAGGGGGCGGCAAGCCAGAAGCGAACGCTACACGCGGGCTGTGAGCCGGGCCGGCCGCCGTCTCTGCCTGTCACGTGTCCCGGCGCAAACGCGAGAGGAAGCCGAACCGCTTACGCACGTCGGAGGAAGAAAGTGCATCATGTAGCAGCTCAAGAAAGGGCGGTAGCCACGCCCCTTCTCCTGGAGTCTGGGTACTAGCGGTCACGTGGCACAACCTTGCCTTGCGGCGAATGGTCCCGAGCTGGAGTGAAAGTTGCTTTCGAGTGGCTTCCTAAAATATTTAGTTTAATAACGAGCAAGCAGTTTGTTTTCCTTGTACAGTTGTTGATAGGCCCTGTCCTCACGTGGAATGGTAACCCATGATTAACGGAACCATGGTTCATTGAATTAATCCAGTTTCCTGCATCTGCACAGCATGTTAATCCACAAGTAGCCAATTAAAATAGACTGAAGTACTGTACAACAGCATATTCGTGCACGCTTATTACTTCATCGTTAAGGTAAACCGAGGCAACTGAATTGAATCGGTTATGAAAAGTCTGCTTGCGGATGCAAAAACTGGGTTTGCAAGTTAGCTTACCACATTTTAGGTAAAAGGTTTTTCAAATCCAAAATTGTTTAGATTCAGTGTACGGTGTGAAACGAAGCAATTTGATTAAAGTACGAAATAGTGGATTGGGTAACAATGGCTTTGTCATGCAAATAGTTTAACTGGATGGAAACAAAATTCAACAGTTCTATAGCATATATTGAAGTCAATGCAACAAGAAAAACTTGGTTATGTTCACACATGTTAACACATGTTTATTGTTTATTCAGTCCCTTTCAAACAAGCACCAAGTTATGCTTGTCAGGACTCCTCATATAAGGAGCAGAAGGAATTCTGCCTGACAAATATGGCAGTCTGAATTCTCACAAAAACAATTTAGAATAGGGGTCCCCAGGCCGCAGCCAGCTACCAGTCTGTGGCCTGTTTGGAACCAATCTGTGTGAGTGGCAGGCTGGCGCATTTGCGCAGCTTGACTAGTGCGCACATGAGCAGCTCAACAGCCCACCACTTGCGCTATTTGAGCTGCACACACATACTCACTCACATGCACACACACCCACTGCTTGTGCTAGTTGAGCTGTGTACTCACAGCCTGACACGCGGCTTGGTTCCAAACAGGCCACAGCCCGGTAATGGCTTGGTGGCCCACTTCCCCCCTCTCCCCTTGCTGAGGCACCAAGCCATAAAGGTTGGAGACCTCTGATCTAGAATATTGTGAGAATTTAATCTCCTGTTTGTTAGTACTTAGTTTTTGGTTCAGCATGCCATGGGCACCATTCGATCAGAAAATGCTCTGTGCTTGATAGCAAGTTATGATAACAAGACTTTCAGAATCTCATCATAAGAAAAAGGTTACAAAGCTGTGGAAGATTGTACCCAAGTACTTCCTATTAATACTATTATATATTGTAGTCTTTAGATATGCAGTCCTATAGGGAAAACCAGAGGAATGAGACAGTCTTCTCTTAAAGTAAAGCAGCTTATTTTCATGTTTTTTATTCTGTACTAGCTGTACCCGGCCACGCGTTGCTGTGGCCCAGTCTTGTGGGTGTACAATATTTTTTGACCGAGTGCCAATAATGTCCCTCTGTAGCTCAGGTCATACCTACTTTGCCTCCATCCCACCAGTCTTTTTACTCGGTCGACTGGATTCAGACCTGAGTTGCCTTTCCCTACGTTTCTTTTTGGACTTTAATGTCGCTTAATCAATTGCTTTCTTGGACTTTTACCTATTTGGTGCTTGTATTGGGAGAGCTGCGCGTCGTGGGATTGGCGGAGGCCTCTGCCCAGGCTGCCGTCAGTGAGTTTGCGTTCCTGGGGTTCCGGAGGTTTGTCTTCGGACCCCTCCGAGGATACTTTGCCGTGGGTGTAAGAGCTGGTTTCCCGGCTTGCCGGTATAACCGCCTTCTCCTTTGCAGCTTTCCGCACCACAGGCGGCATCGGGGTCCCTGCCAAAGGTACGGCACACTCCGTTAGTCGGGAGGACGCTTCGCGGCAGTTGACATTTCCCGCCATTTTGCTTGTAGGTTTGGCGGCGCTGAGGGGGAAAAGACCCAGCTCGTGCCTGCCATTGTGGTGCTGCGATGTTGAAGTCCCAAAAGAAACATAGAGAAAGGCAACTCAGGTCTGAATCCAATCGACCGAGTGAAAAGACTGGTGGGACGGACGCAAAGTAGGCGTGACCTGAGCTACAGAGGGATACGGCACAGCTCAATTCCAACGCAATGTCGTACGAAATAATTAAATCAAAATGAAAATAAATCAAACTCTATGAAAATTCAATTTAATAATGCAATCGGAAACATTGAAATGGAATCGTAAAATTGGAAATTTGGAAATCGTAAATGGATCGTAAATCGGAAACATTGAAATGGAAGCATAAAATATTTAGTATAGCGTGTGTTGCTTTTACGTCCAGCAGATGGCGCTGTTTTTCAAGAAAGCATGTTTTTACCTGTCACAGGTGTGACATCTATATAATATAGGTATATAAAAACACGCGCGTATTCGAATGCAACGTTGTGTCAAAATTTCAAAGAAATCAGTGAAGAACTTTAGGAGATTTACGATTTTGAACAAACGAACATTTACATTTTTATCTATATAGATTGATTTAACAGCATGTGTTTTTCTATGGAAAAGAAGCATTTATGTATATTATGGAACATCTGCAATTAATATTGATAATCAAAAGGTTAAAGAATTGGAAACAAAAAAATCAGAATGGGAATAGTCTGGAGAGACATAATGGATGTGGATGCCTCTAGTTGATAGAATACCTACAATATCTATCAAGTTGAACTTTCATTTTATATTTGCAAGTATGTTATCCTTACATCTCTTATCTGTTATCTTTCTGTGTACTGACAACTATGATCTCACATTTGAAATAGTTCGGTGTGAGTATCCAACATCTCTTTTCTGAGCAGAAATTTTACAAAGAAAATTATTTTGTTCAGCATTTTAATTGCTACAACTCCTTGTTTTAACCAAACACTGTATTGTGACTTGCTGCAATTGCAGTTTTAAACTATGTGAACAGATAATGATTCATGTTTAAATATTTTTATTCTGCTAATTACTCAGGGATAGAACACTTTATAAATAATGACTTTAATCACACTATGGTGAATTAATTTACTTTCATGGGTTCACACAACACATTCAAAGCAACCTAATTTTAATCTAACTTGTTGCCCAAATTCAGGAAATGCACAAATGCTGATAAAAGTACTGCCTTCCTATAGGACTAGGAGATAAATACTTGAAATTATAAAATTTGGAGAATATTCATATGTAACCTAGATTACATCTTATTACATTAGGACTGTATTGCCTTTGCAGTGATAAACGTGGAGCTTTAAAAATTATAAAGCAAAAGTGCATAGGCTGTCTTAGCAGTTAACATTTTAATTATGCCTAGTGATCATGACTATTTGGTCTTGCTTTCTTAGGAAATAAACTTGTTCATAAAAGTTAAAATAATATTTTATTTTCAAAGGACAAACCTCTACAAAATGAGAACAGTAAGATAAAACCAAATTGGGCCAGAAAGTTTTGGTTCAAAAATCACTGCAAAAGTCTCCAGAATTCTTCAAAGTTCATCAAAGCCATATTAAATAAAACAGGTAGAATGCATATTGTTCCCCCTCTCTGTGGTATATATATGAAATAACATCAAATCCATAACGCTTCTTTAAGAAGGGAGAAGCCTTGCCCAATCTAAGAGAAGAACAAAATTTACAGGCAAGAAAGGCACAATGAGGGATATAGCCTTCCCCTTTAAAGAATCTTAACGTAAAAACCTACAATAATGTAATTATTTAAATAGACAGTGGAAGAAGCTTCCCCTCACAAAATACCAACAAAAACCTCTTGCGTCAAAGCATTGACTATGTTACAGAGATTAAGCGTTTACAACAAGAAAACAAAGCTCAGCCAATACCAAGATCCCAAGGTAGTCTGTTGGATGAGAGGAGTTATAGAAAACAGGAAAATAATTCATGCAAGACATTTGCCTGAGTTGATGGTTCCATGAAAAGTGAGGAATGTATAAAGATGCTCTACATTTTTTCAGCCACTAGATCAAATGTTACCAATTAGAAGCATTATTTAAACCTCAGGAATGCTTCTAGCAAAAATTTGTAATGCAAGAAATCCCCAGAACAACACTTGATTTCGTATTGTAAAACTCAAAACTCAAATATCAGGGGGATGGGGGCTGTTTAGTAGCTTTATCACTACTACGCATAAAATTACATAATTGTTTTAAAGCAGATTGTTTACTGCATTGAAAGGAAAGGAGGCCGCTGAAAGCGAAGTACAGAAAATGCAGTATATACCTAACCGGTCTTCTCTCCACCCTCAAGAGAACGAGTTCTTTATTGCGCAAGCGCAAAGACTCCCGGAGCTGAGAACTACAATTCCCGTCCTCCTAGACGAGGCCCCCTTTCCCAGCCGCCACTCCCCCCCCTCCCTCTAGAGCTGGTAGACGGAGGTTGGCCGGGCCGGTCCCGGCAGCGGCCCGGAGCGGGCGGGCATGGGGGGCTGCCTCTCCTCGCAGGCAGCTGATGACCTGTCGCTACTCAACGATTCTACCGGCGATGGGACAAGTCTTGGGCCTGGAGACCCACCTCCCCTCCCTGCCCCGCCGCCCCCCTACCAGGTACCGCGTAGGGTGGGGAAGGGAGTCCCGAAGCCCTGGGGCTGATGATGCTCCCAGGCTCTCGCCAGTTGGGGTCAGCTTTGAGTAGCCCGCGAGGGGCTAGCGTGCAGACGAGGGGGTGGCATTGGGGAATGTCGCGACTCGGGGGCAAGTAACGCGAGATGGACTGGGGGTGGCCGGAGCCATGATGGAGAACTTGACTCGGTCCACACGTGAACCCTATAGGAGATAAAGGGCAGATGCTGCTGCAGTGTTGACCCCCACTTCTTCCGCAGATTTCTACAAGGATGAATCCATTTAGCGGCTCTAGTTGCACAATATTGACCATGGTTTGGAAACATGTTTTTAAACTTGGGGTGGGTTTAGAGGAGGCTTTTATTATTGTGGTTGTTCTAACTCGTTTGTGAAAATTTGGACTCCAGAAGATGACATCTGCTTGTTGTAACCTTCCTGTGTTTTCTCATTACTTCCTGTTTTTCCCCCCTTATTACCGAATACCTTTTAAGGAGAAAAATATGAAATATCAGCTGCACAATGCTGTTTTTGTGCTACCAACCATCAGTCTGGAAGCTCCCTTGGTTGAAGAGAAGACTACTTGGGCTGCTGTGAGTGTAGGCTAGTCTACATTTGGACTACTGTAATTACTCTTCCCAATCAGAAAAAGAAATCCTATGAGACATAAATTAATGGAATTAAGCTAAGTCATGGTCAATATTCTAAATAAAGAACTAGGAACTGCCATTCAGCTATGGAAAAACATTAGAAAATATATTTTCTTTTATGAACACCAAGAGCATATGCACCAAGACGAATTCCTGGTGTGTCCAATCACACTTGGCCAATAAAGAATTCTATTCTATTCTAGCTTATTACAAGACATGGGAAATGGAAGGCTGTTCAGGTAATTTATTAGAGAATGTACTTGATTTTTGCGGTGGGGGCTTCCGGGCAAAGACTTAGTACTATGAAGCAAAGAAATTGTGCAAACATTCTGTCTTTTATTTTTTTAATATATTGTATGTAGTAGGAAAAAAGGAAGTAGAAAACACAGAAAATCCAAAGGTGCTTTTTCAAAAGGCAACTGGACTTTGTTTTTCCTTGAAGATGTTTCCCTTCTCATCCAAGAAGCTTCTTCAGTTCTTTTCAGCTTTGGAGAGAAGCAAAATGTCTTCAAGAAAAACAAAGTCCAGTTGTTGCCTTTTAAAACAGCACCTATGGGACAACCCATAGGGGTTGAGAATCTCCAAAGACAAAACACAGAGTTACAAAAGGAAGCTGTTATTGGATTTCCTGTAACATCATGAATGAGATAGGAAGAAAGACAACAAATTTGCCTTTAGGAATATTCTATAGGAGAAAACAAAAAGTCAAATGCCTCTTAATACATAAAAAGTTTGGTTTTTAGAGCTGGGGGACTCTAAAAACTAACCTGTTTACAGTTTAAAATGCAAAGTATAAAAGTGAGGGCAGATGCTTACTAATATATGCGTCATATATATGTGCCTTTATCAAAGAATCAGGCTTGACTGTAACTGCATCAACATACATTGCTAGCAAACCTAGGTTAACATATCAAATGGTCTGCACTGAAACAACCCATAATCAGCATAACATACTTAACATACTATCTGATTATGGGCTAAAAGGGATAGTCTGGAAGTACAAAACACCATAAAAACTCTGCCTGGGAGGAAGTAGGAAAGTAAAGGAACAGCTGCATTAACTCTTACTGTCTTGTTGAGTAAACATATTTAATCTTTTCCATCTATGGAGGGGCAGCTTTTCACTTAAAATTATATGTAGATATGTAGGTGTCCAGGGTATGAGAAAGAATGAGAATATAGTAAACCTGCTAGATTAGGTCAAGGTTCATTTTAGTCCTGCATTTCATTCAAATTAAGATAATAGAGCCGAGGTGGCGCAATGGTTAGAGTGCAGTACTGCAGGCTACTTCAGCTGATTACTAGCTGCAGTTCGGCATTTCAAATCTCACTGGCTCAAGGTTGACTCAGCCTTCCATCTTCCAAGGTCAGTAAAATGAGGACCCAGATTGTTGGGGGCAACATGCTGACTCTAAACTGTTTAGAGAGGGTTGTAAAAGCACTATGAAGCAGTATATAAGTCTAAGTGCTATTGCTATTGCTATACCCCTTTCTGTTACCATTATTCCCTTATACATGGTACTTGCAGGCATGATGCCCCTGACCCAGATGTAATATTAAATTTTCATAAAAACTGTCCTCCATGAATTTAGCCAATCCCACTTAAAAAGTACCCAAGTTAGTGGTTGTGTCACCACCTACAAAAGTATATATTGTATTAAGTATTTGTTTTTTGTCTAAATCTCTGTCATGTCGGCAGCATTGAATGACTCCTAACGATGCTACCTTGAAAAACAGAAAAATCTCATCAGTTTTTCTGTTTATCATTTGTGGTTTCATTTGCTTCAGTCATGTCTTCAATTGCTTCTTTTTCTATTCCCTAAAGTTCTAGCCTTTTTTTTTTTTTTGCAAGGAAGATGTCAGAGGGCCTCCTCATTTTTTAAAATTAATTTTATTGCTACATTGCCTTTCATATAGGCAGCATACATAAGATTCCAATCTATTATTCCATACAACCACAATCCTGTCCCAATGACTGTCCCAATGTCACCCAGTGAACTTAGTTTCTGACCACAGATAGTCCTTAACTTATAACCGGTTGTTTAACAGCCATTTGAAATTATGATGGGCCTGGGATGGGTGCCTTGTGGTCCATGAAGCAGTTCTGGCTATTGTAAAATGTGCCATCCCACCACAACCTCATGGTCACATGACCACATTTCAGGTGCTTGGCAGCTGGCTTGCCATTACAATCGCTTGCAGCATCCCATGGTCATATGACTGATTTGCAATGATTATTCCTGGTTTCTGGCAGTTTTTGCAGATTTCTGTTAAAAAACACCCATTTGGAAGAATGGGTTTGCACTTACTGCCACTGTGTTCACCTAACAGCCACCACACAAAATGTTGTAAAATCAGATCTAAGTTATGAGGGTGCCTCAACTTACTACCATAAATGAATTGTGCCTGGTATTCTGGTCTCAATTGTAGTTGTAAGTCAAGCACTACCTGTACTCTGTATGTTTTTCTAGTTTTATTATGTACATCTCAAAATATCAGACCCAGAACTGTTCATGGGGTGCCAGAAATAGATTTGTATAAAGGTATTACAATGTTGGCAATTTTATTTTCAGTCCATTTCATAATGATCCCTAGCATTAAATTTACCTTCTTCATAGCTTCAAACCCTGAATCAACACTAGTCAACAACTATTCACTTCTTTCTGATTAATTACAGATAACACAACCCTCAGCAGCATATGTCAAGCTAGATTTTTTGCCCTATTCTTCATTAATTTACACTTACATAAATTTTAACTACATTAGTCATTTTGCTGCCCATTCACTCTGTTTAAAAATATCCTTCTGGATTTCTTCATAATCCCTTTTGGTTTTTACTGCCCTGAATACTTCTGCATCATTTCCTATCTTCTAAGTAATGATCATTTATGGACAAGTTTAAAACTACCAGGCCCTTGAGGGATCTACTTTTTTATTTCTGTCCTTTGGAAGTCACTCAGTCAGAATAGAGCTGGAAGGGATCTTGGGGGTCTTCTAGTCCAAATCATTGCTCAAGCAGGAGCCCTATACCATTTGAGACAGTCAACTGTCCAGTCTTTTCTTAAGAACCTCCAATGATGAAGCACCTACAACTTCTGAAGGCAATCTGTTCCACTGTTAATTGTCCTCACAGTTAGGAAGTCCTCATATCTCATTATTGCTAAATTTACCCAAGAACTTTTGATAAAGATCTCTATCAAGTTTGAATTGCAAGTGAAATTGGATAGAGGGAAACTGGAATTTTAACTCATGCTACAAAAATGCTATCAATCAGCAATTGTTTCCTAAAGCAAATAAAGATCTGAAGCATGTGTTAAGCTTCCAGCCTATTTTTGTTAAATATGCATACCTTGTTCCTTGTGAATGTTTAGAAAACAAATCCTTTTGATTTCATGTGCCACTGTCTCTTTCTAGAGACAAATTACCTAGCACACATTGTTTGGTGTCATTCTTTGGATAGTTGTCTCAGCTGCCTCTGATTTCTATTACTTGTGTCTGAGAGCACAAGAGATTTGAGAGCAATTATATTTTTCTTTTATGTTTTCACAAGCTGTCACACATGCAGGTTACTTTTTTCCCAAAGTGAAGTTGCTGTTCTATAGAGGAAGAAGAGACAAGGAAGACTGAGAAATAGAGAATAGTTTTATATGTTACTACAGACCTGAATGAAATTGGTTACAGCAGTGGTTCTCCAGCTTTTCCTCACCACAGACCCCCTTTAAATACCTTTTGTGGCCATGGACCACCAAGACTTAACTCAAGATTTAAATCATAACATTTTTTCAAGCTTTCCTGGACCTCCTCTGTGATGACATCGTGGCCCCCCAGGGGACTGCGGACCACAGGTTTAGAAGCATTGAGTTACAGGATATGCTAATTCATGGTTACCTGAGTCACAGCTAGCTCATTTGCTTGGATTCATACAATACACTGTACCGTGCATTTAGTTATGGGCTGTGGTCATATAATATCCAATGCCAAAAACTAACCATCCACTTTAAGCTAGGTAGGCATTAACAATTTGTGCAGTAAGTAGCAAGGAATGGACTAAAGCAATAATTCCCTTTATATTGTTCATAGTGGATGTTTGAAACTGTACGTACGAGTAAGGATTTACAAGGACACTTCAACATTCAGCTGAAATGAATAGGCAGAGATGAATAAAGACTGATGTTTAAAAAGACCAAAATCAAGCCAGCTCCATGGAATTCATTATTGCATAATTGTGAAGCATAGATTACTTTTTAAAAAAGTTAAATACATTTTATAATCCCAAGCATCCAAATGCAGCAGTTGTGTATGTCAGTCGTTTCCAGCTTGCTACCTTCCATAATTATTAGGCTATGTCTCCCATTATTCTTCAAGCCGTGCTGGCTAGTATTTGTGGAAGCTGTGTTCCAACATGTCAAGTAGGCATCAAATTGGAAAAGGATAATAATACATGTACCAGATGTTGACTGCTAGTGTATATTGTTTCTGATATTCTTGCTGTGTAAATTTTAATTAGTGATTATTGGACAAACTACAAAATTAAGCTGAATGTTGACTTCAGACAGTCCTCCTGAAATTCTGAATGGAGCAGTGCTATTTAGGATTTCTGTGTACACACAGAAAAGTTTGTGCATATTTCTTACCTAATTTGCCTCCTTAGTTCAAAATAAAATGATTCAGGAGAAATGCCTGAAATATCTGAAATTGGGAAATTATCTTTACATTCTAACATATTGCAAATCAAAATGTTTGCTCTAAATGTGAGACTAGTTAGAAAACAAGTAGGGGATCCACTCATTAGTGGTGAATTAATGGCCTGCATGGTTCATAACAGATGTGTGTATAGAAAAAAAGGGGATCCTGTGACATGTGAAAGTAACAGGTGACTGATCCTGTAGAAAAGCTTCTGACACTCATTAGAAAACTTATTTTAGCCCATCTGCCATACCACAATATTATCTTACAGTTCAGCCCTCTGTGTGTCAAAATGATAAATAGCTATGTGTGTCAGTGTAGGATTTCTCTGGATTATTTTCATTTGTTAACAGTGAGGGCATGTTAAAAGGGAGAGTATTTTAAATTTTCTAGCAATCAGAGAGAAAAGGGAGTTGTTACTTGTATTATGATGTGTAATTATGAATCCATGTAACAAGCTATTTATTAGAATAGTAAATGTTCAGCCACACTGTTGTCTGACTTTCTAGGATCATACTCCAATTCCAGTGTATCACCCAACGCCTAGCCAGGCACGTCTTGCCACACAACTAACAGAAGAGGAGCAAATCCGGATAGCTCAAAGGATTGGACTAATTCAGCACCTTCCTAAAGGAATATTTGATCCCGGCTCAGAGCCATCAGAAAAGAAAATCAAAGAGTATGTAAAGCACCATGCTTTAAATGTATTTTGTAAAGTCAAAACAAATCTTGAAAGTATTATAGTGATTAATTGCTAATGAATACAAAAATATTTTTAGAAGTTATTGACGGTATGCAGAAATGGCCCTCCCAGTGGGACAGAGCTGACAGCAACAGGAATATGCTATGCCTTATTTTTATTTATTTATAATATTTGTATAGCTGTCCATCTCACTAGAAGTGACTTCAGGAAGCTTTCAAACTTTACTTGCTTTGTTTGTTTGTTTGTTTGTTTAAAAAACAGATTACTGCTGACTTAAAGAAAAACTGCACACGATATAGGGATTCTGCTAGATAACACAGGATATGATGAATTGTGCATCTTTGCAGAAATTGTACTTAAGTCTTTTGAATCTATTCCCAAAGTAATCAACACAGCAGGGCTTTATTATAGCTTCTTATGCTAAACTATTAAGTAAAATAGTTACAGGTGGTTTGTGACCACAATTGGGAGTGACAACTCCATCAGTAAGCATGTGGTCAATAAGTGTAAAATCATGTGACTGTGACGGACTTAACATTACTTTATATTTGGTCATTGAACAAATCACCCCAGTCGTTAAGCAAGACATCACATGACTACAACTTCAATTTTACTTCCATATTCTCCATTAACTCTACTTGTCAGAAGCCAGTTGTCAGTTGTGAAGCAAGTGAATGGTGAACATATGATCGCTGTACATTGTAATGGTCAGTAATGCATGCCGATTGGAAAGTGCCCCAATGGTGATCATGTCACTATGGTCACCATAGTGGCGATATGGTTATGTGAGAGTCATAAATACAAGGATTGGTCAAAAAGCTATTTTTTACATCATTCTAACTTTGAATGATGACTAAAGAAGGCAGATAAAGTAAGCAAGAACTACCTGTAATGAGCTGCATGTTTCTGAATTTTCTCTGTGGAAAGGACACAGAGCATCTTCCTCTGTTAAATGTGTTGGAGTATAATTCTCATCATGGATAGTCAAAATGATCCAGAAATTTGAACTGTGCTTCTTTGCACTGGTCTAGCAGAACAATATTTATTTCAGAAACTCAGTATTACTGAGAGCATGAAGGAAAATTTGATAATCAGCCATCAGCCAGTAGGCTAGAGTACATTGCTCTGGCATTTATAGCCAGCAAGAACTCAGTCCATTCCAGCATCACAGCACAATCTGTTGGGTGATATTTACATCAACAGTGTTAATTGCTGTTTTGGATAAGATATTTGTGATTCTTTGTGGTTACTGTGAGATTGATATTGAGAATGGGATGGGAGTGGATTAAACCAGTGATATTCTGATCTCCTGACTAACAAAATAAACTAGAGATCAGGAACCCTAATAACATGTTAAAAATCTTCATTCTTTGTGTGCTATTTTTTGGAGTCTAGAACATGTGGCTTATACATGGAAGAAAGCAATTCTTGCAAGTTTCCACTTGGAAAAAGTAACACGGGGGAATTTTCAAATATCATAAATTAAGTTCGGTGCAGGAGGCTGATATTATACTTTTAAAAGCTGAGTGTATGGCAAAACAATATAGCAAGTAGTCTTTTGCAGTTGAATTGAAATTTACCAAGCAGGAAATTGAGCAGGAAATAGAAGCAAGTTGGCCTGGTAACCATCTTGCAACCTTTGTATTAGCATTCAGTTTCTTTTTTTACTTCTCCAGGTGTGTAATCTGTATGCTGGATTTTGTATATGGAGATCCCATCCGATTCCTGCCTTGTCTACACATCTACCATGTAAACTGCATTGATGACTGGCTGATGCGATCATTCACATGTCCTTCTTGCATGGAGCCAGTTGATGCTGCTCTGCTCTCCTCCTATGAGACTAACTGAGGTGGCTTTGAGCCCTGCTCTCGTTCATGCTTCCAGGCTGTGGATATATTGGGGGCCTGGGATGTTGGACATTATTTGCACAATTCTGGGGTACACCAAAGAAACCGGTCCCAGCCCCTACGGACACATGCAGCCATGCTGGCTGTACTAAAGGATGATTTGTGCCATATTTTGAGTGTTGCATCCAGTGTATGGTGGGGAGGGGTTGGAAGGAAACAGGGAAATGGCAGAACTAAAACTTTCCTTCCACTCTACTCACAATTTAGTTTTGTAGAAAATCAAGATTCTTCTTTGACCCAATTATCTACCCTCATACCTTTGTATGTCCCTGTTAAACTACTGGGTACAGTTGTAGGAAACTGTAGTGGAATTCTAACTTGTTAATGAAAGAAAAAGCTGTTTAAAGCTGATGCTGAAGATCTCTTAAGATTTTACAAATTAAGAGAAATTCTAAGGCTATTATACCAGCTCTGGTCAATTCATGAGAAATTCTAAGGCTATTATGCCAGCTCTGGTCAGTTCATGAGAAATTCTAAGGCTATTATGCCAGCTCTGGTCAGTTCATGGGGAAAAAGAATTTAATGTAGAAAAAATCCCAGGCATTTTATATTTGGGCCACTATTGAAATTCATCTATCAGTACAAGTACACAATGCAGAAAACAAGCCTTAGAAGCTAGTTAGCTACCTGCCTAGAGTAGCTTGAAGCTGTAATATTTGCTAGGGAAGGAGATTGAACCTGTTCTTGTTGCTTTTGGAAGTGCTTCTTTTACAATATTTTTGTTTTAGTTAAGAGAAAAGGATAGCATTTCCTTGCTCTTTTTTTCTCCATCAAATAAAGAGTTTTTATCTATTTTGAAGAAGTATATATAGTGCCTCTTCTCAAACCCCTGTAAGGCAAGCAGATTCTCCACCTAATACTTATTCACCATACTAGGAAAAAGTCACATGGATGTAACAGATATTGAAAGCAATAGTTTGTTTCACTCAAATCTTCATTTGGGTGAAGTTCACTGGAAGGAGCAGGGATGGGCTAAGTGCAGATTCTTTGTCACAATCTGAAATTTCTGCCTTTCTACTATATGAAAAAAGTGTTGACATTTAGATATATATATATATAGCTTGTTTAAAGTGAGAAATATTTTTATGGAAAGTTTACAATTCAGTTTGGTAAGATCCTTTTAAATGCTGGTTGTGAGTTAAAACATCCATATATTCTGAAGAGTGAAGAAATGTTTATTTGTAGGCAATCTACTATTTGTCTTACATAAAAGAAGATTTTGTCCCATAAGAACCTGTTAAGACAGGCTGTTACTAGGATGCAGCAAAGCCAACATGTGAAAAGGCTTTCCTTAAATCATATTGTTTATTGCCTTGCAAGTACAGAAATGTGAAAGTGCTTTTCTGATTATGTATTGTCCATAACAAAGATCTAGTGCTTGAAAGATTTAAAACGGATGTACATTGCATTGAAATGGAAAATAAACATTGTCAGCAGTGCCTTCTAAAGTACATACATTGGCCAAGGTGACTGTAGAAAACTTTTCTATTAGTGAAAGTGAGTAGAAATAGAGAATGAGGTATTCTGGATTAGTTTATCATTGATTCTGTTCTCTTTTTTACCTTTAATAGAATTAGAAATTAGTTGCCATTGTTGCAATCAAGCATGATTCTATACATTAGTAGGATCTGATCTTGCTATTGTACAGCCCTTCTGAATGGAACTCCCAGCAGACCTACGGTATTGTAAGGAATCTTGGAAATTGCAATTTGGCAACAAGAAAGTTACATTGGTTTTGGGAATGAAGTCATATCTGTTTTGTAAGCCATACTACAAATAATCTTTTATTTGCAATTCCAAAACTGGCAGGGGAGAAACAGCACAATGCGTCAAATGATGATTTGGCCATGAGAAGACAATACAGAAAATTTAAGGAACAAATAGGAGCAAGTCTAGAAATCAGTTTAAGGCAAAAAATATTAATTCCTTTGGATGACAGTACTAAGGGGCTTCTTGTGAACAATATCTTACTCTTCCCTTTTATTCTGTTTTCTCATTCACACAGCCATGACACCCACCCACCCCCGGTGAAGTAAACAGTGAAGGTCTCCAACCTTTCCAGCTCCGTGGACCAGCGGCGGGCGGGGGCAATGGTTCCGCACGCGCTTGCCAGCTGCTTGCATGGTCCGATTGCCAATAAGCCACGAATTGGTAGTGGTCGTTGGAGTTGGTGGACCCATTTTAAAGTACATTTCTTTGAAAGTCCTTGTCCCATGTTATCTCATCCCTTGGTATCACTTGTATCTTCATTTTGAAGTTCACCCCCCAAAAAAGTGGCAGAAGTAAAGATGGAGTTCAGTATTTAAGTTACTAGTATACTCTAACCAGCATGCTCTGTTGAGTATTAGTATCTCGTTGTTTAGAGATATGGGAAATATTAAGATTGCTTCATGCAGACCATCAAAATCTGTATTTAGGAAATCATAATACTGAGGAAAATAACATGGTATATATCTTTCAGGCCAAGCACGGTCTCCTAGAGAGTACAATATTGTGCCAAACATTTCACTTCATCTATGAATTCTCTTAAGCCACTCAGAACATTGAAGCGGGCAATATATAAATGACTTAAAAGTGGCATAGTTCCTTTCAAGACATGGGATCACTTTCTCCAATGCTGTATGGAAGGATATTTAAAGCCCCTATCCTTACTGGTTTGGAAAATCAAAGGAAAAGGGGGAGAAAAACCAGAAGTTTTTTTCTTTACAGAAGAAATTTTTTTTCTTTACAGGAAGATGGGGGTTTACTATAAGGGACTATCACTTAAAGAGAAATAGTACCAATTATTTCTTTTTTTCTATCCCAAAGAATCACTAGGTAAGGTAATTGCTCTATTTAATTCATAAAAAAATAAAATCCACAGAACAGAGGGTCAATTCCATGTGGCTAATATGACTGATTAAATCTAGTAATATAACCCAAAATTATAACTGATGTGAAAATAGCTTGGGAAGTGGAAATGCAGTGACCATCGTTTAGTAAAAGATATATTTCAAAATACAAAAGTACATGCAATAGTCAAAGAACGTCTGGAAAATATGAGCAACAGCTTGTGTACTGTGAAAGGAACTGTTTTCATGCTCCACTTACTATGGTTTTTACCTGTTCCATTAACTATTTTTTTTCAAAAACATGGTAAATATAACTCAGAAAAGGGCAAATGCATCTTTTTTAATTGAAAGCAAAATACAACATTTCACTAATTTATAGACAGAAGTGCCCTTTTTTCCATTATGTAATTATAGCTATGTTTATGCAATATGGTAAGCTTTAACATGAGTTATCTCATTTGGGCTTAGCACAATGCATGAACCTAGTAGTGTCTGCATGTGCAAACCATGACAGTTTAGAAATAAACTTCTTGGCTGCACTATTACAGTAAGAAAATTAATCCATTTTCTCTAACTTTACAATGCATATTTATGGAAAGCAATTCTAATCATTTTAAGTGCAGAACAATTCTTCATTTAGCTTTCAACCCTCTGATAACTATTGATCAGTATCACTTGTATTTAAAGGCTTATTATTACCACATAAACAAAGGAAAATCTGGATGCTATGGTTATACCTTCAGTAAACAGTTTTAATGACTTTGCATGTTTAAATAATGCCATTTAGAAAATATATATATGGAAAACATATACCAACAAATATCCACAACAAAATTGTATTATTTAAAAATATTACTATTATTAAGGATGATTAGTACTCTAATCTGGGCTGTGGAGGTCAAAAGCAATAGAGTCGCAAGCCTGATTGAGTGTATAACAAAGAAGAAAATTAGCATCACTTTACAGGAAGCTGGAAATAAAATAGCAAACCTTTATTATTTTTTTCTGGTGTTTTAACAACAATCTCTCATGATATTATGAGAGGCAAAAACAGAATTTTTGTTTTGTCTAACCACTCCCTTACCATATTCAGAAATATTTCCTACATGCTCATTGTGCATGTAAAAGCTGTTATGTAATGAGTTCTTAGTTACACTAAAGAACATTCAGATGTTTTATGTGAAATTCCAGCAAAAATGCTTAAAGAACCCTAATATAAAGAAAGCATTGTTCTTCAAATGCATTACACAAAGGCCCAAGATATATTGAATGTGGAAACCAATGGCCTTTTCATGGCAGAAATTTATTTAATAGATCTGGTCCAGTGATGAACAGTGATGATTGAAGAAAAAAAATAGACCCAAATAGTGAGATCAAACCTCAGATTGTTTTTCTCCAGAGTACAAATCCATCTTTGTGAATATCGCATTAATAGTGCAGCTCAAAAATCAGCCCAATCTATTAAGAGAAAATGGCACAAACTGGATAACATTTAGAAGTGAAACCCAATTCCAGCACAACAAAAAACAGCTTCTCTATGTCAGCCAGAAAACAAGATTTCATTAGTGTTTCCTGACTTGAAATTGATTGCTGGGATTGTACCAGAAGCCCTTATTTGAAATTGTCATGCCCAGTTTCAGTGTCCAAATGCACGTCGGGTGCTTTCCATTTCAACAGTATTTTATGGAAAGTATAAGAAACCAAACTCAGTATACGTAAACAAGTGATAAAAAGGCATAGGTCCCATGCATGCAAAAACCCATTATCAATACAGTGACTATAGACCCGAGTTCTTGCTTTCAGAGCCAAGGACCTCTGCTCAAAACACCTAGGAGTGGGGCACAGGAGCAGTCAAAGGTTAAAATTATAGTATCTAGAATTCATTGCAGAGAGCACCTAAGGTAACTTTAGTGATTTTCTCCAATATGTAATACTTGGTACAAAATCAGACCAAGTGTTTTGCTTCTTAGTAGACAGGCACAGGATATCCCCCAGTATTAGATTGGAGCATGCATAGGAAAAGGCTAGGAAAAAGCTTAAGCAGCAGCTGGAATTAAATACAAAACTCCATAATTCATTGCAATATGCAGTGAAATTGGAGTACGGAGAGAACAACACGGGCATAAATGCAACTACAGAACAGTCAGACATTAAACGTATCGAGATCCAGATTCATTTGTCTTTCATAGTGAACAGGGATTACTTCAAGCTCTGGAATTATTACAGTCTGCAGTACTATTTGCAACCATATCTTAAATTTGTCTTAAGCAGTTAAGAGGTACTGAATTTGATAGAGAGAGCTTCTTAGCATGTCCTATAGTAGAAAGTTCAGGGGTACAGAAAATGTTAAGCAAAGGTTCAATGCTGAAGGTTTATCAGCAAAGGTATCTTGCCTGATGATTTTGGGAAAGAAATGTCAGACCAATTCACTATTTGGAGACAGAGTGTTACAAATTAAAAATCTGGCAACTAAGTCAAAGTTCTTAGCTCTCAGAAGAAGGGGAAAACAATAAATGAATCAGTGAAGAAGGCTCTAAATTTTCAAATATAAAAGTATGGCAAGTCTCCTGCTGCCATGGCAGCATTCAGTCTTGTGGGGCCGCACTACTCCTTTGATATTTTAAATAATTATGTACATCACAGACAGTCCAGGCTGGAGATAAAAGTTATTTCACTAAAGGCCGGGTTTTATCATCATCACTGCACTGGTGGGCTTTGTACTTTTTCACTTCAGCCATATATTTCGCCCATGCATCTCCTTTATTTGTCAAAACCTACAACAGAAAAAAAAAAAAAGGGAGCCAGTTACGGAATACAAATTTAACAACTGAACTTAAAAACATTCTTAGGGTACCAGTTCTCATGAACATCAGCCTACATATAAATCTAGGGAAGCCATTCAATTGAAACACAGAGATTGTAATTTTATTGGAGAAGTCAGCCACAATACTTACTGCATGGACTTCCGATTACCCTGTCTCATTCTAATCTGCTACATAAGGTGGAGTTAGGACAACAGGATATACATTGCGGCTCTGATCTTTTTGGAGCTAAATTCATTTTATACACCAAAAATGGACACAAAATCTCACTTAAAACAGATTTAGGAAATGAATAAAAAATGTTCTTATTACAAATGAACAAGAAACAAGTCAATATTTTTCCAAGCCCATAAGGACAGACCCAGCTGTCAATTTTAAACTAGGGTTTTAAACTCATATCTCTATTATTCCTGATGTGTCCCAGCTTACCTCCTCCTCTGTCTTTTGTTTCTTGGCTACCATTCCTGTCTTCAGGGCTAGCTTGCTGCCCCCTCTCCGCTTGCCCACCTGGGTGAAGGGATAGAAGACTGCAACCGTTATACGAGCCTGGGAGCTGCAAGGGGAATGTTGCCCACTATATAACGGTATAGGGAGTCCTTCAATTAGATCATCTTAGCTCGCCATCACACCTGTCAGTCTGTACAGAGCTGCCGAGCGTTACCTACACCGCTGTGCTAGGAGGGTAAAAGGGCACCTTAGCAGTGTTCACCAATACATCTGTACAGTTAAGCCCAAACATTAAAAGACATTAACAAGCAACAAGAAATGGAAGTATTCCAATTTCTGTTCAGGTTTGCTGCCTGGTGGGAAATAGGAACACCATTCTATTTTTTACTTTTATTTCCCTACAATATAACAATCTGGAATACATTATGTGAAGAACTTTTATTTGCTCAAAATCATGAAAGCAATAAAGTTAGCAGAATCAATACAACATTAATTCAAAATAATCATCTTTTTTTATGGTCTTGGGAAGTGGTGTATGCTAATATAATCTTAGATACAAATGCAAAGGCCTTCTGCATACATTTAAAAATGGTATTTAGAATACCATATAAGCATGTATGTGATTCAGTTTTATGTTGAAAAACAGAATTTTTGATCTTCAGTTGAAGAGGACAGTTTAAAATAGAAAATGTCAATTTCAATTAGCAATAAACAAAACAGGGATTCCAATTATCACTTTTAGATAATACAGCACTCCCTCCACAATCCATTTCTGGAGCAATGCCACATGCATTGCAAGTACAAATTGTTTTATATATATAGTGATGGAAACATACATGTTGGAAAACAGTTTATAATTAAAAACTTCCACCCAACATTTTAGACTGGAAATAAAACATCTTTATTTGTAATGTTTAGGCTACAATGCCTACAGATACTTAGGAGTAAATTCCATTGAACCCAATTAGAATTACAGGTCAATAAATATGGCCAGGAGTATATTTCATTTTAATGCAGAACAGACTTTATTCCTCATGTTCAAATTTATAATTAATGCTTGATGTAGGATGAATAAAATCATACTTCCAATTTTCCCTAGCCAGTGCAAATAAAAATGGTTCAGTATATTTCAGACTTATTGTATCACATTAACAAGAACAAAAATATTTCATTTGGGTCCCAAAAGACACACTGATGACTTTAAAACTGTGAATACAAAAAAACAATGTGCTAAGAAACATTTGTTACTATTCACTAGCAACAAATGTGTATGAGGAGGGGGAAGCAATTTCATTTCAAAAACATTTTGATAGACTTTTAATGCATTCCACTTAATTTACTTGTGCTTTAATAAAGGCTGAATCAGCCTAAAATGAAGTTTTCCCAAAGACAACTAAAAGCAAAGCACATTGCATTCCGTACTAACAGATCAAAACGTTTCCATCTCTATTGCTTCCATTTAAAAAAAAAAAAATCTACATTATATGCACGTCAAGAATGGCAGCTTCACATTCACAAAAGGAAAACTCGAAGTTGGGACATCTGTCACCACAGACCCTTATCAAATCAAGGTTAGGGTTATGGCATAGAGTTAATATTATTCAGCCAATATTATGAAGCCCAGCAATTATGAAGCCCATATAAACCTGCCCAGGAATGAATGGTGTCGAGCATGGAGCATCACAGTCCTGTGAACAACTGTGGATCAGTTCATTTTCTACTCGTATTTGGGGTGGGGGAGGAGGAACTAATACAGTGGGGAAGGGGGGTGGTGGAAATGTACTAAATAGCCACAAGTACCCCAAGACATGCTTAGAAAGATGGGTCCAATATGATGCCTTTCAAATCAGATGGGGGGGGGGAAGGGAGGAAGAGTTCAGAAGGAAGAAGAAAATGTAACATTGCTCCTGCTAACATCATATTGCTTTAATAAAAAGTAATCTCTTTTATAGAGGAGCAGGGATGCAAATACTATGGGTGGTGGTGGTGGAAGCGAATAGTCTAGAGAGGCGGCACCTGGAGAATCACTGCCTGTGTTTATTAAAGAGATCCTACTTTTGAGAGAAAGCAAATTGACAAAAAGGGGTTCTGAGCCTCGGTCCTTCGGGGAAGGCCAAGGGGAACCACAACAAAGGAGAAACAAGGGGGGAAGAGGAGAAAAGGTCAGTGCCCAGATCCCTTACGAAGCTGAGGGCGTTCCCGCTCCGCTTCTTTCCCGGTGGCTCTTGATCCCCGGGCGGCTCTGGCCGCGGTTCGGTCTCTTTCCGCTTCTCGGCTCCGGCCATCGCCGTTTCTCGCCCGCTCTTTCCACCCGACGCAGAGGCTTCCTCCATGCGCCGCTTGAACAGCTCGAGAAAAGAACCGTCGTTGGCGAAGACGTTGACGCCGCCCGGTCCTGCCGCCTCGGAAGCCGGGCCTTCTCCCGCTGGCACCCCGGCCATCTCTCGAGCCCTTCTCTGGCCCACTCTACGCGCGCCCGGAGGATGACGGGAAACGATTACGAAGCCTCCCCGCCGCAAAGCATCCCGGGAAAGCCTCTGTCGTTAAAGGTCCGGCCACGCGCACGTCGAAGTGAAATTTTTTTTTGCTGACTGAGGCGCACGGCGCTCCGATGGCCCAAGAATCGACAGCTCTTCCGGCCAATCAAAGCACATTAAATCACCGATTAAGATGAACCGACATTTGCCAATCAGAGAAAAGGAGGGGCAGGTATTTGAGTCTTCTTCCGCTATGCCGAGGCCAATCGGGAAAGGTACCTAAGCGACCAATCCGGTTAAATTTTTTTAGACAGGAATATACCAGCCATTCAGAGGTAAGGGGGTGTAGTTTGTTCTGGCGTCAGATCTGTTTGTGACGCGGTGATTTGACGTGATGACGTTAAGGATTTAAGTCCAAGAAGAGGCCCACTAGGAGAGGGCGGCGTGCCGTTTCTCTCTCCCTGTTAAATGTTGATGCGCCGGTTTTTAACCATTAGAGCCCCGCATTAAAATGGTGTAGCCGAGCATCTTGTCACGTGATTTTGTTCCAAGATGGCAGCGGTGGCATCTGGGCTGTCGGCTGAAGCGGACGAGTTCGAGGACGCGCCTGATGTGGAGCCGCTGGAGCCGACGCTGAGCAACATTATCGAGCAACGGAGCCTGAAGTGGATTTTCGTGGGCGGGAAGGGCGGTGTAGGCAAAACCACTTGCAGGTGAGTCGGACGGCGTCAAGGAGGACTGTGATGGCGGGCGCCGCTTTACTCTTTTTACCGGGAAGGTGGCGGCTGTTTTCTGCTTTCGTGAGTTGTTGAAGGGTCGAGATAAGGTGGGGGTGGGGAGGAAAGTGCTGCTGCGCTCCTTGTTGGTGACATCCCACCTCTGGAATTGCTGCCTCGTATTACCTGGCAGAGGAAGCCGGACGGCGGTGAGTGGTAGGACCTTGCAATAAATGAAAGTGTGAAATTTATTGTGAAGAAATCGGAGGGGTAAGGAAACAAGGGGCTTGCTAATGTATGCCGGGTCGCAGGGTTGGCGTCATTTCCTCCCAAAGGATCATTGGCTGCATTTGAAATCTGAAATAAAATTAGGGATTGAAATTTCTTTTTAAAGTCAAGGTTTAAACTGTTCTTGCTTAGGTCTCTGTAGCTCTGGGTTTCCTTCCTCAGTGGCCTTGAATGTTTCGCGGCTCCTGATACAGCGGGTTGAAAATATTTTCTGACATGTATATAAAAGTTTTCAAACTGTAAATTAGAAAAATGCTCTATTTTTTTTTTAAATCCGGATTAAGGAAGTTAAGACCTGGCATTCTCTTTGATTTCCCATCCCATTTGTTAAACTCTACCAACAGAGTTTTTGTACTTTCAAGGGACAAAAGCCGTGTGATTTGTGGTAGATTTGCTATTGTGGAATATTTCTGTTCCAAGTTGTCTTGGAATCATAAAACAGAATTTGTGATAGAAACATTGAAGGGCATTGGCATGTACCAGTAGTGTTAGATTTAGTCTAACTTTACAGTGGTAATTTATAATTATGTGCTGCACATAAATAAAATTATGTACTGTATGGCTCCTAATTGATTATCAAATGGTTTCTCAAGATTAGTTTATCCTGAGATAGGGATATGATAGGAGAAAGCTATAGTACTATATATGTGATGTTTTGAAGTGAATTTAAGGGGCTGTTCTTATCTTAAATGACTAAAGTTGCATTCTTTTGACACTGAAAGTTTTCCAATGAATTTGCCAAAGCACTGTTTTGACATAATGTAAGATTATTTTACAGTATAAAAGAAGTGTCCGTAGGATAATAATTTAATATTGAAGTCAAAGTGCCATCAAAGGTAAATAAAAAGATGTTTCGCAATTATAGTACAGGTAGTCCTTGATTTAATGTTGATTCGAAATTACGATGTCCTTGGAAACTGACTTATGACCCATTCTTGAAGTTATGACCATTGCATCACCTCTACAGTCACACGATTATAATTTGGACACTTTGCAGCCGCTTCAATTTATGATGGCTGCGTTGTCACGTGATCAGGATTTGTGACTTTTCTAACTGTCAGGTACAAACAACAAGATGCTCTGAGGCTTAGGTTTCTTTATTGTTGACTCAATTGTACGTAAGAATCATGCCAGACTGCCTGCTTTCCCTTGGAAAAGCCAGAAATATACCTTAGTGTTTGACCTCATATGCTTCCTCCTCCAATCTGTGGAGTCCAAAATGGAATGTTTCTTAACTACCGAAATGGGCCGCCTTCCTTTCAGCTGGCCTCTGACAAGAAAATCAACTGAGCAAGTAGGATTTATTTGATGACCATGTGTTTTGCTTAATGATTGGGGTAAAATGGTCATAAAATCAGGTCTGGTTGCATGATGACTCCGCTTGAGACCGTATCACTTAGTATTATGTTATGAACTATAGTACTGTATTATATAGAAACATTCACAGGTGTCTTTTGCAGCAGAAAAAAAGCTTAAATACAAATGTATATGAAGCATAGTAAAATGTCTCAGATTTTTTCTAATATATAATCCTATTTTTACAAATTGCCTCATTCAAAATCTCAACTGTTTTAGTCCTAAATACAATAATTCACAAGCGTAATATCTATTACAGTATTATCTTTTCCTTCAGAGTAGTTTATTCATTTTTAAAAAGCATGCAGTAATCACTTGCAATTTGTTAGTTTATATTTGTATTTACTAAATAGTTTAAATAAATCTTAAAAATTCTGCATATAGTCCTTCAGTAGAGGCAGATCTGAATTTTAGGAGCTTGTCCTATTTGTAGTTTGCGTGCTTGTATTAATAACTGCTTCTTGCTTCTCTTTTGTGGTCCAGTTGTAGCTTAGCTGTACAGCTCTCCAAGGTACGTGAGAGTGTCCTCATCATCTCTACTGATCCTGCTCATAACATCTCAGATGCGTTTGACCAGAAATTTTCCAAGGTTCCCACCAAAGTAAAGGGTTATGATAATCTTTTTGCCATGGTGAGTGTACTTCTGAGAAGATAAATAACATGTTTTCGTGTGTTAAAATAGTGTATATGTTGTATATGTTGTGTAGAAAGAAAGATCTGGACCGAATGTATTTTAGTTTTATCTTAAGTAGTACAGTAATACTCAGAACTTATTTGAAGAAAATATTCCAGTTACTTTGTCTCCTTATTATTAAAGGCTTTTCTTCCTAAAAATTTTGTAAATATTTGGGCATTCTTTTAAAAAATGGACTGCCTTATTGCAATTATTTTATTAATTAAAACATTACTCTGGACAGTGTACAATAAGCAATAAAATGTATTTAAAATATAAATATGTTAAAAATAAACATTAAAACTGAAATATATACAAATCTCAGAGAGAGAATAAGTACCTCTAATCTCAACAGTGGATATATGACTCCTGTTCAGTCATATGAAACAGTAAGTGTACCCCATTGAAATTTTTGACTTTTGCAATATATTTCAGCATATATTTATCTTTCAATAATATTGATAAAGGAAATCTAACACATGTGATGCACTGTTTACATTTCGTAGTCTATTCTGTAATTTAAATATGCAAATTTATCATATGGAAAAAGTAAGTGCACATCTTCATTTATTGCCACCTCAATACCTAAAATGAGAATCCACTGCAAACGTTTAAGCCATCAATCATCTGTTCAAGAAGATAATTTCCAAGTGGAGAAGATTTCAAATAATTGCCAGCTTGTTCTGGCCAGGCCAGCCTACAAATTCAACCTGAGAGCAGAATGCAAATAGCTGAAAAAAGTCTCTTAAGTACCCCAAAGTTTTGTCACATGACCTACAGGTAGATTTTGTCACAACATATGTGAAAGTGTGTCTCATTAGGAAGAAGCTGCACAAATTAGATCTTCGTGACAGATGTGTCAAGAGGAAACCTTTGCTTTCTAGAAAGAACATCAGGGCAACACTAAACTGTACTTCAGACCCTGTAGACAAAGACCAAGACTTCTGCAACATTGTGCTCTGGACAAAGAGGACAAAGATAGTTATTTGGCCATAATACCAAGGGACATATTTGCCAAGAATCAAAGACAGCATTTCAACAGAATAACCTGATATCAGCTGTAAAGTATGGTGGTGGAAATGTTATGGTTTGGGGCTCCATCACAGTTTGACTATCATCGAATCCAGTGTGAATTCTTCATTGTACCAGAGAGTGCTTGAGGCATATAGTCATGATGGTGTTAAGTCCCTGGGTCATGTGGTCACATTTTGCAACCTTCTGAAAAGCAAAGTCAACGGGGAAGCCAGATTTACCTAACAACCATGTTACCAGGAATGAAATCTAAAATTTGTTACTACTGGTTCTGTGGGCATGGCTTGGTGGGTGAGGGGTAATGTGACTGGGTGGGTGTGGCCAACTTTTTTTTTTTTACTTTTAAAAGCATTTTTTCTACAATCTTAAGAGGTTGCAGAAAAAATGCTTTTAGAAGCCTCTGACGATCAGGCAAGTCAACTGGGATTGCCAGAGGCTTTTAAAGGCATTTTTTTTCCTACAACCTCTTTGGCCGAAGGGGTTGCAGAAAAAAAATGCTTTGAAAAGCCTCTGACGATCCCAGCTGAGCCGCGCGATCATCAGAGGCTTTTTTTAAAAAAACTTTTAAAAGCATTTTTTCGGCCGAAGAGCCTCTGATGATCATGCGGCTCAGCTGGGCATGGAGGGGGGGGGCGCAGGGATTTTTGCTACCGGTTCTCCGAACCACCCGCCTCCATTGCTACCGGATCAGGCGATTCGGTCTGAACTGGGAGCATTTCACCCCTGCATGTTACTAATGTAACAGTTTCAGTGATTCACTAAAACAACTATGGCAAAAAAAGATCGTAAAATGGAGCAAAATTTAACAAAGTTGAGGACTACATGTAAGTTATTTTCATATCGTAAATTCTGTTGTTTCACTCAAAGCATTCATATTGAGAGGCTTAATGATGCAGCTTCTACATGGTGGTGTTGAATTATTCTTTCCATAATTTATTATTAGGAGATTGATCCTAGCTTGGGTGTGGCTGAGCTTCCTGATGAATTTTTTGAGGAAGATAATATGCTAAGTATGGGCAAGAAGATGATGCAGGAGGCAATGAGTGCCTTTCCTGGTATCGATGAAGCAATGAGTTACGCTGAAGTGATGAGGTGAGAATTGTGAACTGAAGTATCAGGCTCATCGTTTACTATATATTTAAAACTTCTCTTTGGAAGCAAAGGCTGAACTTTTTTACCTGCATTCAGCAATGTAACATGTAATAGAGTTTTCTTTAGCAGTAAGTCCAATGTGATGTGGATGTGGACTTCTCATTTGTGATGCTGATTTCATTTATTAATTTAATTTTAATATTTAAATTTATATACCGCCTTTATGTTACAGACTCCCGGCCTGCGGTGAATATACAATTCTCTCATAAGATTCTTGTATGTATCTTGTGTTTGTCTAGTGACCAAACCTCAAATTGCTGAGATTCTGCATTTCACCTTTCCATTGATGGGATGAAAAACCAAAATTCATAGTTATGGATTTCATTTGATTTGTGGGAGAAAGATTTGTAGTATATTTTAATTGATGGCTACAACAATAGAAATTAGCAATCTGGGAATAATACTGTTTTGGAGTATGCTGATAGTGTTCTCTCTCTGGCCTGAACAGGTTGGTGAAAGGAATGAATTTTTCCGTGGTGGTGTTCGACACAGCACCCACGGGACACACATTACGGCTGCTCAATTTCCCCACAATCGTGGAGCGGGGACTAGGTCGACTGATGCAAATAAAGAACCAAATCAGTCCCTTCATATCCCAGGTAAAGGAGGAGAATCATCAGCAACATAAAAGCATAAGACTTTATTGTTAAAAATATTACGCTAGTATCTGACTTGAATGCTACAAAAGGTAGCACAGGAACAGTTCAAGCTGTTCCTGCTTGAACTCTAGTATTATTCTTACAATACAACCTTAGGAAGTAGTGTATAATTATCACCTCTGGTATGTGACATGGCTTCTAGGATGAAATAGAAATAAAAATATTGTTTATTCCGTCGACAACCAGCAAGATGCAGTAGCACTAAAGTATATTGCTGTGCTTGATTATTCTGCCCTGAGTTGGTTAGCCTATTTCAGTTTCTCTTTCACTTGCCTTATACTACAATTATGATTTGCCTCTGTTGGATGTTGCCCATCATTGCAACTTTTTGTTTTTCACTAGATGTGTAACATGCTTGGCCTAGGAGACATGAATGCTGACCAGCTGGCTTCCAAACTGGAAGAAACACTTCCTGTCATCCGCTCTGTCAGTGAACAGTTCAAAGATCCAGTAAGTATATGGCAAAAGCAGAGGGATTAGTGAGGATATAATCTCTAAGCATAAGCAGATCTGAAAGAGATTCACTTCTTCCTGGAAATTGGAGAAACATATTCATTTTAGCAGTAGTGAGGGAAGGTGGATGATTCCTCCTGCATCTAGATTCTCAAAGAATAACTCTTATTTAAACTAGGACCATTTTTATTCACAAATGTTTCACTAGGTTAAATAGAGAATACAGAATACCAAAGTTGGAAGGGACCTTGGAGGTCTTCTAGTTCAACCCCTGTGCTCAAACAGGAGACTTTATAGCAGAGGTGTCAAACTTGTGGCATCATGTTGTCACATGACGTATTGTGACGTTTTTCCCCCTTTGCTAAACTGAGGGTAGGGGTGGCCAGAGCGTGATTCATCTGGCCCATGGGCCGCAAGTTTGACACCCCTGCTCTATACCATTCCTGACAAATGATACTCCAATCTTTTCTTAATTCCACACGTGGACAGCGCCACTATTATCATATGTTGTTATTGAATTCATGCAGGAGGGACATGCCAGCTGCCATGGAAGACGTTTTTGAGTAGTTTTCAGGTACAGTTCCATGTAAATAATGTAGGTAAAATTACAGGGCATCAGTTATAACTGGTGTCATTAAGGTATATAGGACTGGAGTCAAGATTATTCATATATAAAATGTAAAGATTGGAAAGTTATAGACTTTTTGCTGAAAATAGAAAAAAAGGAAATAGTGATCTCTGGATTTGATTGAAGAACAGGTTGAAGGGATTATTGTAATGTTGAGGGAGAAGGGATAGAGTTTGTAATTCTGTGAAGAAGGGTGGAAGTCACTTCTTTAATTATTATTATTATTTTTTTGTATTTTCTGCACAATGTTTTCTTTATATATTTGTCTTTTATCTATGTAAAAACATAATAAAAGTTATAAAAAATCATGCATAGAATGCTTTTGGGTTGTGCCGCATACAAATTGAGCAAAAGTACTGGTTCTTGGCCATCAAGGCTAGTTTATATGGTTACAGTCCCACTCTGTTTTTTTAAAAAAAAGTCATACATGCTCCCGCCGCATCCCTCTAATAATGGGAAGAAACATTAATTAGCCACTTACAAGTAAATGCAGTTCACTTGTTTTTCATGTAACATTTATTTGAGTAATTTATTTGATCTTTCTGATTGCAGCTGAATAAGCTTGAAAACAGAATATTCCAATTAAAATATCAATTTGATGTGTTGCCAACAAGAGTCCTCAAGCAGGATTTTTTAAAAAATGGGTTATTAGAGATAGGTCAAAAATGACTAACAAAAGAACCCACAAGCTGTCTTTTCCAGACATTTTCTGAGATTGTACATTGTACAAATTTTGTGGCTTGGCTTTACGCTTACTGTAGTAATAGTGTTTATTTATCTGGAAGGGAAGACCAGATATTTGACATATTGGTTAATTTTGCTATAAGATTTGAAAAACAAGTATATAATTAAATTATATACTAGTAGAAAATGACTGAAATGGAACTGAACTCATATTAGGAACTGAGGCTTGTAACTGAGGTTGCAAATGGACACTAGAGGGAAGTAAAGGCCTAGGTAGAAAAGAGTTAAAATGGCTAAGCAAGCTATAATCTTATCTTGAAGGGTTTTTTAATAATTAAATTCAAGTATTAATAGATAATGTCTCAAAAAGGATACAGATGTCAGTGGATAAATTTTTAGAAGAAGATGAGAAAAAATAGACGTAGAGTTTGAAGGCAACATTCAGATAACCAACATGAAAATACAGAAGACAAATCAAGAAAAGGATCTAGACATGAAATAGCTGTGACAAATTCTGGATGTCTCTTTATGGAATTTATAAAGTTGAATAAAGCTGATGAAAGATTTTGAAGACTCTTCTTAAATATCAGGAGATTGATGGAAGATCAACTCCTACGATGTCATTGGAATGACTTAAATGTTAAGATTGTGAAGAACAAAAAGAAGAACTATAAAGTTGGACCATTTGATCAGGGATAAATTACTTGTTCAGTATTTCTCACAACTCCTAATTGACTTTTTGCTGAAACAATACTGAAAAGATGATAATTAAGCTACGTGGAGAAAAGCTTTTTAGTCGTATTTTATTTGTAATTTTGTTTTTCTTCTGCACCTTCTGAATGTTTATTTTTTCTTTTCTTTTGCATTATTTTTTCTTATGATTATTAAATAAACCTTAAAGTGCTTAGGGTAAGTTGTTTCTGTTCTGTTTCTGTTCTTCAGATTTGATTTCTGGCACTAACTCCTGTTTTCTAAAACATGACGACAAGACATGAGAGGGAATGGAGAAAGAGGCAGCTGCATTGATGATGGGTTCTGGGGAGAGCGAATGAAACAAAACTATACTTTGCACTTCTGTTCACATCATTGAACTAATTATATCTTGTCTGTGTTACAGGAACAAACCACTTTCATCTGTGTTTGCATTGCGGAGTTCCTATCACTGTATGAAACAGAACGGCTTATCCAGGAGTTGGCCAAATGCAAAATTGACACCCATAATATCATAGTCAATCAATTGGTCTTTCCTGACCCTGACAAGCCTTGCAAGATGTGTGAAGCTCGGCATAAAATCCAGTCTAAATACCTTGACCAGGTATGATTAGAAGCACTGCAGATTCCCTGATAAACTGGGAACATATTAATCCATATTAGGCCTGCATAGTCTTCCAAGCAGCCTTAATGTGGTAATAAATTTGCTGTCTTTGTGCCAAAAGACACTGCCAAGCACCTCCGTTTTTCTAGGCCAGCACCAGTTCTAGTGGTGCTCTAGGCATATAAATTGAATTAATTAAATTAAATGCTGCTGCTGCTTGGCCAGCTGTGCAACACCAGGTTTTTCTGTGTGGTCTCAACTGATTTTTAATATGTTAGTGTGGCCCTTTCCCACTACAGGTTGTGCAGGCCTGATGTGTATAACAGGAATTTGCTTTATATTAGGAAAGATTGAAAGCCAGAAGTTAGCAATTCTATTTCAGCCTTTAAGGCTATTGTGCTTTAGAATATTCTCAGCATTTGTTTCACAGTGAATGTTTAGCCTTTCTGAAGGTATATAAAATCCAGTTGTCCGTTACTCATTAGCACTTAAAATTTGAACACAGGTGACTGAAGAGCGCAGAAAATGTTTTAGCTGTTTTTCTGGATATGCTGTTCTTTAGGATGTCATGCTCTTGTCTTGTTTTTATATGCCTATGGGGTGTGCAGATTTTTCCTTTCTCTAATCCCTTATGATTATAAATATTTTAGATAATATAAAAGATGTATATAGTAACTAATTTGGATGGTAGTTTTTTGTCATATTTAAATAAGTTAGGGTCCAGTTGCCTATATTTGTCAAACTGCTCACCTATTTCTATTCTTTTTTCTGCTGTTTCCTTTTTAAAAAACTTTTCCTTGCCTTCACTTTTGTTTTTTTCTTTTAAAGTTCTCAACCTTTCTGTCTGTCTTTCTAAATGTAGCATCAGGATTCTGTAATTTTCCCCTTTTGTTCTTTAATTTCTTCATAGCTTTCAAGGAACATTTTCTATTTCTTTTTTAGTCCCAGACCACTTTCCTTTCAAGTGTTTCTTTAATTTAATATTTTCTTTCATAATTTCCTCCCCTCCCTTTTATATGACTTCATATGACTCTTATTTCACTAAATCTTGCTCTGAGGATGACTGACCTCAGATAGAATTTCCTTGAGCCCAGCATTTAAAGCCCAGTGTTACTCTGGAGGATATAATAATAATCATCTAAACAGCTTGCCGACCTAATAACTAATTTGACAATGCCTGGGGTTAGTAGAATAGAACAGAAAGAATTGGAGAAAATCACAAAGTATCAACATCTGTAAATCAAAATTGAAAGATTATGGCATAAAATGGCTGTGGTAGCCACAGTGGCATGGCCCAGTGGATGAAATACCAAAACATATTGGACAGCACTTGGGAAAAGTGGTGCATTGGCAGAATTTCCATGTCAATTCCAAAAGGCCACACTGTTTGGATCCACGTATATATTATACTGATAATTATGATATCCTAGGTTCTTGGGAACAACTCAGTGTGTATGAAGGCCTAACCAACAAAACAAGTAGCAGCTGTGACTTCACATTGTTGTGAACAGATAGTAATAATACAAAGGATCATCTGGTGAGTTAGTTGTATAAGTGAAATTGCACTAAGATACAACTTTCCACAGAATAACTTGCACAAAAAAATTTGATCTGCTATAAAAAAGTAGCATACTTAATGTATTGAAATGCAAATTATATTTAGAATTTAAACCTACCATTGAATTAAGATGGTAGAAGAAGGATTATAAAGAATGAACACAGTAAAACTTTCTAACCTAACAGGATAAATTTAAATAGAAAATGCTGTAATTCTTAATCCTGATTCTTAGGTTTTTGACGGTTCCATTTTTTTTTCTTTTATCCAGATGGAAGACCTTTATGAAGACTTTCATATTGTAAAGTTGCCACTTTTACCCCATGAAGTGCGAGGAGCTGATAAAGTCAATACCTTTTCAAGTCTTCTACTGGAGCCCTATAAACCACCCAGTGCAAAATGAACCCTATGGACTGACTCCCCCTATTGCCCCCTCTACCATTCCATGCCTGCTCTTCCTTATTCTTTTCCTGATGGAATTCCATCTTTTCCATTGACTTCTCATCTGTTGAAATCGTACGACTGACAGTTTTGTGTGAAGCTAGAAGAAGCAGAATTGGCACTCTCACGTAACTTCTGTTCTAATACACTGATTATGTAACTCCTTGGGACACCTCAAAGTCAACTACAATGTTGAATCCATTCCCTTCCTGGACCAACTATCTAAGTTAAATGTTTGTCAGTTTTTTGTTTATTTCTCTGTCACTTGGTTTCTCTTTGGATCATGTCTCCTGGGATTAATGATATTCTGATTGAGTGCCAGTCAGGTGCTATGATGATGATACAGAAGCTGTCAGTTCATTTACAACATCAGGGTCATCAGTGCTGATGGGAAGTTTGTAAATAAATTGTAAGGGAAATAATTTCAATGCTTTTTGTCACTCAAATTGTCTGATTTTCATTGGGTAGTGTCAGAAGAACTGGAGACAAAACATGGAAGTTATTTGAGGGGGATACTTGCTTTAGGGGAGTATAAAGCCACTGAGCTTAAATTATTTGTTTCCTTAAGGTTAACAGAAGTATTAACAATGAGGTGGTTTTATTGGCTTTCTGATGCTGGAAATCATAAGTATGGAAAATGGTTTTAAAAATGGGGAAGGGAATAGAGAGGTTTGGAGTTTAACAAATTATAGGTGTTTAAAATATTTGGGTATATGTACAGGTCATTTTCTAGTCCCCAGTTCCCTCACACAAAGAAAACTCTTGGTATTAAAATGTCATTGTATGCACTATTTATGAAGTTTATATTGTTTGTGTGCTGGAATATAAAAGGAAAGTGTAAATTGGAACAAAGCAGTTAATGATAGAGCTGGACTTATAATTGAGCTCTTCCAGAGTTCAAAAGTGTTCTAATATTGTATTTATGGAGTAATTTAATTCTAAGAAAATTAGAAGGGAAATTACCACGTCACTTTTGAATCTTTCACTGGGTACAATGTAAAACTGGGATGGGGGAGGGCTAGATATTAGTAGTTCATGGCTTTAATCGGCTATTTTAATACTTTGAAAGCATATCCCTTCACTTGGACATTAGGGATATGGTCTTGATGACTGATGATGAGTTGCCAGTATAGATAGTCCTCAACTTACAACAATGCATTTAGTGACCATTCGAAGTTACAATGGCACTGATAAGTGACATGACCTTTTCTCAGACGTATGACCATTGCAACATCTCCATTGTCATGTGATTTACATTTGGATGCTTGACAATTGGTTCATATTTATGACAGTTGCAGTGTCCCCAGGTCATGTGATCATGTTTGCAACTTTCTGACAAAATCAATGGGGAAGCAAGATTCACTTAAAAGCCATGTTACTAATTTAACAACTGCAGTGATTCACTTAACAAATGCGGCAAGAAAAGTTATAAAATGGGGCAAAACTCTCTTAACAAATTTCTGAATTAGCAACATAAATTCTGGGCTCAATTGTAGTCATAAGTTGAGGACTACCTGTACTTTGCAACTCTGAATCCTACGGAAATTTCCTTTTGTAAAATAAAGTAGGTTCTTTTGAAGACTTCATTTGTAGACAAAGGAGCCAGTGTGTTTGCTCCCACAGTATGCTGCTTTTCAAAAGACATGGAATTTACGAACTTAGATCAGATCTTTAAGTATGTGGTATTTTCTTTGATAATAGGCTTCATCTTTTGAAAGCAAGGAATTGTGGAATCTTTTTCTGGCTTTTTAAAGAAGAATGGGTGAATTAATGTGAAAATGCGTGTGGCAAAAGTCTGAATTTTCTCATTGAAAAAGACTACATCCTCTTCTCTTTCTGTGGCAGAAACAAATGTGACAGTACTTTTATTTTTAAGTTGCAGGCTTTAAATGTATATAAAACGCGGTACAACAAATGGACGGATAAGTAGTACTTCAGGAGAAGATATCTGTAGAATAACAATACTAACTTCAGTTAATAGATAGAGACAGGTCAAACTACTGTAATTTTGAAAGCCTTCCTAATAAATCTTTCTTTTCTCTCTCCTTTAACAGTTTTATAATGTTATTTTGAAAAAAAAAATGAATCTTGAGCAATGCGTGTGCTCAAATCTGCATCAGAAAGGTTTTTTAGAGTTAATGCAGCTGTGAAAAGCATTGCCAGAAGTGTGTCAACTGCAATTTGTTGTATATAAATATTTTTCTGATGGGAGGAAATAATTGCTTTTTCATGGACCAAAATTCAGTGGGGTTTTTGGGGAGGGAGGGTGGACCAGGGCTTTGAAGTTCCAAAATTCTCTCCCTGGCATTCCTATTTAGAAGAATTAAGTAGATGGTGAATGAAAGACCTCCTGAGACCTTGTCAAATGGAAGTTGATAGTTTTCATTCCAACGAGCTGAAAGCCTGGCTTGGGCTAAGGCAAGCCAGACTTTTAGCTCATTTATTTTTTCATCTACATACAGATATTTTGGAATTAATGGATATAGGTTCCCACAATTTTTTTTTCAAAATTCAGTACATATTTTTGCCATTATAGATACTAAATATTGTACAGGTATATCAAAAAGTGAGGCTGAGTCTCAAAATGATATCTAAAATTCAAATAAGTCTAATGTTAAATGCTACACACATTGCTAGATGTGGAGTAACTCGATTCAGTGCTCAGTTCTATAGTCTGAAATAGCTACACTATATGAATCTTACCGATGGAAGCCATAGATGGCAGCTTTCCAGGAGTTCCACTGAAGAGATTTAGTCATACTTGTGCTTGTTTTTGATATTTCAAAATATATTCCCTCAATTAATGGCAGAATACAGTGATGAAAGTTTGTGAATCTGTCGAAAGTTTGTGAAATCTTTGAAAGCATCCATAACTCTGCAATATTGTGGCCTATTAGTGATTTGAGCTTCTGGTAAAGAGGTTCTGGTAAAATAATACACAAATCTCTGTCATGTGTCATGCTTTTTGGACCATTCACTTTTTGTTGGGGATGGTATGTGAACTTTTAGATATAATAATTTATGACATCTCATTTACCATTAGTAACTTCAAATAAATGCTTCTAGTTCCTCTTGACCAATCCTGCATATCCGCTTGGCAGTCGCTCAACCTATTTCTTTTTACAACCTATTCCTTTTTATATCCAGCTGAGGTATAAAGCCAGCCATTTACAACTTATCCTGTCATAGGTTAAACTGAGAAGTTCCAGTGATGTTAGGGGTCACCAATGTTACTGACTCAGTGGGTCAGGAAGTCCAGAAGAGATTCCAGCTCCAGGGCTATTTGTGGTCAACCACTTTGGGGGTCAGGCAAAGTGAGAGGGCCATTTTCAGTGAGAAAGTTGGGGATGAGGGCTGGTTTTAGGGCAACCGAGAAAGGGTGCCCATTGCTATGGAAGTCTTACGGGTTGTATAGGAAGGATGCTGATTGTAATAGAGGGTGCTGTTAGTTAGCTTGAATGACTCTGCTAGCTGACCATTTGGCTGGCTGGTAGGAAAGTTGGGAGGAAGTTAATAATGGAAAGGCCCTGGAGCTACAGGAATACAAGGGAAACCGGTTAGTTCTTGTTTGTGTTAGATTGAGATAGAGTTGAGAGGAGAGGAGCACCCTATAGTCCATTTCAGAATAAAGGAAACCATTTCATTGATAATCTCATTTTCACTTTAGTGACCTTGGCCTCAAATTGTAAATCATAAACAGATTCATCTGCTATAGATTTCGATTATTTTCTAAGCATTTCATGGACAAATAGGCAGACATGATACCCATCGGCAAATCTTGGATGGGCAGAGGTAGAAATATTCTCAGAGATTTGCCCTTCTTAGTTTCAAAGCCTCAAAGTGAAGATCAAGTGGGGCAGGGGTGGGAATGCTATTGATCTTTAAAAGATACTCAGCTTGACTAGGGATTTTGCTTCTGAAATGATGGAGTACGAATGGTTGGGCCATAAGGGCAAGGCAGAAAACTTATTGGTGTAACCATCCTGCTCAACAGTTTCTACCTGCCTTTCTGGGCTTGGGGGTCTGAGTTGGTGTTGGGTTTTGCTCACCTTTTGCGCTGGGAGGTTTCAGTCTACGTGCACTATTGGCTAGGAGAACTCAGGAATTCATGACTTACATAAAGACCATAGGTCAGTCTCAGGTTTGTCACACATAGGATACACATGTTAGACTTCGTATTTCCCTTGGTGCAGTTTCATGAAAGGCATATGGAGGGTATCAGCCCTTTCCATAGTTATACTACTTCCTGGTCCAATTGATTGCGACCCAACTCTTTAAGACAGTGTTTCTCAACCTTGGAAGCTTGAAGATGGGTGGACTTCAATTCCCAGAATCCCCCAGCCAGCGCTGCTGGTTGGAGGATTCTGGGAGTTGAAGTCCATTCATCTTCAAGCTTCCAAGGTTGAGAAACACTGCTTTAAGATGAAAGATCCCATTCAGATACTCTCTGATGTCTAATGGATCCAAATGTCTTTTTTAGCAGATGCTTGCACAGCCTCTCAGTCATCTGCTGAGCAATTTCATCTTGTTTTCCCACTAGCAGTAAGAGGTTTTCGTGGCACTTTTAATTGCTCTCAACAAGTCTTTTTCTATTAGCTGATCTTGGAAGACACCTTTACTTAGGGGCTCCAGGAGAAAATGGCAGTAAAAATCCCTGGAACACTGGTATGAAATGAATCTGACTAGACAGAAGTACAAACCAAATTCAGGCCTACACTGTGGGAACAAGGGGGTCAAAGTTCCTTCCAATTCTTTTCATTGAATGAGCAGGATATTTTCCAGCTTTCTTAATAAGAACGGGAAATTCCATTTTAGCAAAGGAATAACATGTAGATCTGCTTGGCCATGGTGACCACTTTGCCCAGGATTTTGCTGATCATATCACTCAGGTTTTCCAGACATGACGTCATGGGCAGAGTGATGTGACTGTTATAATGTCTGCATATATCATCCAGAGATGTCTTTTGATCAAAGAACCTCAGTGAAATAGAAATAGGGTGCTCTCTAGAATGAGTTCTGTTCTTCACAGGCTTCATCCATGCCTTTCCTAGTACTTTTAGCGGACTTGATGGGGGTATCCTCAGTGCAATCTGGGAATTCATCAGCACCACACTTTGAGAGAGTATGATACTACAGCTTTGAAATATGTTCTGGTGGCCTTCCCCTGTGGATGAAGAAGCCCACTATGAATCCAGTTGTTTTGGACAATAATATTGTTTCCCTTCTGGAACAAGGTTATTGTGACATAATTATCAGAAGACAAGGACCGTATTTTTCGGCGTATAAGACGCACCTTTCCCCCCCAAAAAAGGGTGAAAATCTGGGTGCATCTTATACTCTGAATGTAGCCCTGCCCAACCTCTCACACGGAGGTTTCAGAGGCTGATAAAAGCCTCAGAAATGAAAAAAGCCTCAGAAAAAAAGCCTCCAAACAGAACTTCAGAAAAAAAGCCTCCAAACCAGAGCTTCAGAAAAAAAAACCCCTCTGAAGCTCTGTTTCGGAGGCTTTCAGAGGCAGAAAAAAAAGTTTTTTCTGAAGCAGTTTTAGAATTTTCAGAAGCTGAAAAAAAAGCAAGGTGCAGAGCTCACAACCAACGAACGTATTGCTAAAATTCACCTCTGGGAACAGCTGATTGGGGGTATTCCGGGAGGCCGATCCACCTGCCAATCAGTTTTTTTTCTTATTTTCCTCCCCAAAAACTAAGGTGTATCTTATACTCCGGTGCATCTTATACTCCGAAAAATATGGTACATTGTTCCCATGAAGAAGCAGATTATCTGGACCCATTTTCATCAGAGTTCAGGCCTGAGCTTGGGATAGAGGTGACAACTGGTTACTCTAGTGCCGTGATGGTGAACCTATGGCATGTGTGCCACAGGTGGCACGTGTAGCCATATCAGTGGGCACTCAGCTCTGGCGCGCATGTGCACGCTGGTCAGCTGATTTTTGGGCCTTCTGGGCCCACCAGAAGTAGGGAAACAGGCTGTTTCTTGCCTCTGGAGGGCCTGGGGGGGTGGGGAAGGCCCGTTTTTCTTTCTTACCTGGCTCCAGATCTTCTCTATGCATCTGCGGAGGGTGAAAACAGCCTTTCCCACTCCCTCGGAGGCCCTCATAGAGAGGATCTGGAGCCAGGTAAGAAAGAAAAATAGGCCTACCAGGCCATCGCATGCCAGGAGCGGAGGGGGGAGGGGGGTTGCATGCACATGCGCAGGGGGGCGCATAGAATTATGGGTGTGGGCACGCGCACACGCAAACCTCACCCAGCCACCCCTCTCCTGGCACGCAAAGGCAAAAAGATTAACCATCACTGCTGTAGTGGATTATCTTTGTAAGGTCATCAGTTGGGGAAGTAAGCCCCTCGTACTCCTTTTAGACCTCCCAGTGGATACCATCAAACACAATAGTCTAGAGTCTCTAGACTGGACTCTAGACTATCTGCAAGGGTTGGAGGTTGGAAGCAGTGTTCAATGGTTTCATTACTTCTTTAGATAGCAACCCAGTCAGTTCTGTAGGAGGAAAAGAGGTCAACTTGGGGACTCTTTTGGATTCAGTCTTCTTGCCTCAAATATTTCATTGGCTAACTCTAAACTTTCAGGCACAATTCAAAGGGCTGTTGAGATCTTGCTTCTTCTTTGTTTGGTTTCATTTCAGTTGCCGCTAAAAAAAATAATGCTCCAAAGAGCATTTGTTCACTGAGAATTGCATCTGATTTTGAATGTTGTTCATGGGTTTTAAGGTTGTGTTTGCCAGTAGTTGGTTGTTATTTAATGTTGTCATTACTTTTTCCTAATTTAAACTATGGTTACTGTGAATACTTTGATATTGAGTGTGTTATTTTGTTAACCACTAGCTGTTTTAGCAGATTACTGCAGAATCTAAGTTCAATGAATAAAGATACGAAACAATAAAAGGTTTTAGATGATGATTGTTTAAGAAAAGGAGCCTTGGTGATTGTTTAAGAAAAAGAGCCCTGGTGGCGCAGCGGACTAAAGTGCTGTTAAGTAGCGCTTAGCTGCCAGCTGCCTGCAATTATTGCAAGTTCAAATCTCACCAGGCTCAAGGTTGACTCAGCCTTCCATCCTTCCGAGGTAGGTAAAATGAGGACCTGGACTGGGGCGGCAATAAGCTGACTTTGTATAAAAAAAACACCACTTAGGGGGGCCGAAAGCCCTACTAAGCAGGTATATACAAAAGTATGAAGGCTATTGCTTAATGCATTGTAAGCCAACCTGTTTCTCCGGAAACGGGCGGCATATAAATCAAACCAATAAATAAATAAATAAATAAAAATCTCTTTGGATGAAGCTGTGATCATAATGTAAGTCATAGTATATAGGCTCATGAATAGTTCTAAACGATTCACAGGTTTTCTCTCACCACTGATACTTCAATAAACTTCCATGGTATTTTTCCTTATTTAACAAAGTAATATATCTTAATATATCTTAAAATATGTCATTGCAGCTGGGACTTCTTATAGCAGGGTATTTAAACAGAACAAATTCACTTATATCAGAAAATAAGTTTGTTTTTAAATGTTTTAGCAATAAAAAAATATCAGAATGTGAAGCTAATTCAGTTGATTTTGATTATAAAGTATTCTGACTGAATTACTTTGATTTGCTTATCCCTAAGTAATCATTAAGAATGTTATCAAATAGCTATTGATTAGTTCCTATTCTGTGCATTCTAACCAAGAAAGAATAAAATAGGATCCAATTTATGGTGAAGACACCTGAAACATATGAACGGCCAGCCAGCTTGTTTAGTTGCAGCTAAGATTCTTTAGAACCACAGCTCTTTAAATCCTTAGCGAGTTTCAACATATTAAGCAAAAAAATTGGAATGCCCTGCCTGTATCTTGCTTATCAAAATTTTTGTTGTTGTGACTAGTTATTCCTGGCTGGATTTCTGTTTGGTGCTTTAAGCAAAAGCTATGTTGTGTCAGGGTGAATAATTCTCTAATTTTTAGTGTGACGGCTATCAGAAATCATGAAATCTATCACTAAAGTCTCATTTTAGTTATTTTCTTTAATATGTCTTGGAATGTAGAGTCCAACACCCCACTTAAAGCTCAAATGTAATTAATGGCTCAGAAAAAGCTATATAACACTGATCTAAAGCAACACAACTTCTTCTTTATTATGTATTTTGTTGTGGCTTTCTGTTTTGAATCTATGGGAATTTTAGAGCACCTGTCAAGATAGTTTCTTCACACAATATTAATAGTTGAATCTATTTTCCTGTTGAAATAGCAGCAGGAGGAAGAGTTAGAAGCTAATACCATGATCTCTGATATTGGATCTTCCAGTACTTCTGTGTAGACAACTCTCTGAGGTTTGCCAGCAGTGTTGACTCCAGAGGAGGCAAAAAGTCATGGTGGTCACAACCATGCAGCTGAAGCTCATTCCTGTTTTGTGTTTATGTCTCATATGGTTGCCGACACCATCTTTTTAAATTAACCTCCTCTGTGGAATATTTCTTGTTGGCCAATTCTAACCCATTTGTGGATGTGTTTTCTTACTGTCATTTCTTTATTCTTTATTGCTCTGAGCATCATTACCCACTTAATTTCCATGACCATAATGTTATGGTTCAAGGGACAAATGTGATTTAGTATGGTATTGGGGGCTTAGACCCATATTCTGCATTAGATTTTAGATAATTTTTTTCTTTGCCTTGACATTTGCTTTCTGGAAAGACCATAACCAGCACTGCAGCCTTTTGGTGAACAGACACATCCTATTTTCATCACAGTATTGTGAATGAGAATCAACAATCCTGATTAATCACTTTTGTTCCAAATGATCCAAAAAGTTTAACCAACCATTTTCTACCTTTTAAAGGAAAGATTAAATGAATGGGAGTGAAGAATATTGGCTGAGAAACCCAGATTGTGGGTCACCTTTAAAAACAGGATTAGTCTTTTTGAAGTTTATAGATAGAGTTTGTTTGAAGATGCAGTGCTGCTCTTCCTTTACTTGAATGCTGTGTTTTTAGTATCTGATTAGAGAAATGACTGAAAAGCCCCAGATCCTGCAACTTCTTTTGTAAACTTCAAAACACATTCCAAAAGACAAACAAATTGACCAAAATGCAGCTAGAAGATGACATTACTTTTCCATAGGAAGAGAAGTGCTACCTACAGTTTTTGCCTTCCCATTCCAAACAATGCTAAAATTTCACGTTATAAATTTTTTTGTACGGACACTGTAGGGCTGATTAAAAAAAAACACCCCGTTCTATCTCAAGCACATAATGACATAATGTAAGATCATTAAATATATCTTTCCTACTGAACTATATACGCCATTCTGATGGATTCTCTTCAAATCTGCTAAAGGGCATCTAGCAAATTTTGAAACTATACGGAGGAAGTTTCCCCCCCTCCCCACTTAATGTTGAAAAACGTTGCTACTTACAGAGGGGAATCTTAAAAGCAGAGAATTGGGAAGAGAAGGGTGTTCAATGAGAATTTGATTCCTTGGCAAATGATTTTGTTTACTATTCCCTCACATTTCTTAAACCAACTCTGCTTATTTTCTATTCTTGCTTGGTGAACAGGTTTTAAGGGTTGTTTTTCAGGCTTCCTGTCAAGAGGGAAACTTCCCTCCCTTCATGGGTAGTTTAAGTGTCTGGCTACCACTTCATTTCTTGTTACCCTTCTATGCAGAATGCCAGCTTAGGCCTTTTTCTCCCAAAACTGCCACTAGCATACAAGCCACACGGTTATGAAACAGCATCCTGTGGGTGTTGTGGCTGCCTTGTCTGTTGTTCGGCTCAGACAGGTGCCTGGGGTGGTGGCAGCAGCAGCAGCTGCGCTGTTATGTAAGTGGGCTCAGGCGATGTCTGGAACGGTCTGCCTCAACCAGAGGCTGCTGAACTCATTAGCAGCCGCTCAGCCAAGCATCTGAAACCAGTCCGGCATGACTGCAGCTGCACGCTACAGCAGCTCCAGAGGTTTAATAAGAACAAAGTTGGGGTGTGTGTTTGTGTGGGAAAGTTTTTGGCTTCTGTGGTCCAAACATGTCCTCCTAATCCTGCAGCTGTCTCTTCCAAAATGTTCTCATGCAATGTGATGATTATATGGAAGTTTTCACTGAACTGTAAATAGCGTAACTATAAATAATGCTTTACTTAGAGCAGTGTTTCTCAACCTTGGAAGCTTGAAGATGGGTGGACTTCAATTCCCAGAATCCCTCAGCCAGCGCTGCTGGCTGAGGGATTCTGGGAATTGAAGTCCACCCATCTTCAAGCTTCCAAGGTTGAGAAACACTGACTTAGAGGAACAACTTTTTTTTAACACAGGTAGTCCTCGACTTACGACCAGAATTGAACCTAACATGTTGCTGAGAAATTGGTTAAGTGAGTTTTGCCCCATTTTACAATTTTTTCTTGCCACCTTTGTTAAGTGAATCACTGCAGTTGTTAAGTTAGTAACACGGCTGTTAGGTGAACCTGGTTTCCCCATTGACTTTGCTCGTCAGAAGGTTGCAAAAGGTGATCACATGACCCCCCCCCTGGACACTGCAACCATCATAAATGTGAATCGGCTGTCAAGCGTCCTAATGTATATCGCATGAACATGGGGCTGCTGTAACGGTCATAAGTGTGAAAAATGGTCATAAATTACTTTTTTCAGTGTCGTTGTAGGTTCGAACGGCCACTAAGCAAACTGCTGTATGTCAAGGACTACCTGTATATAGTACAGGTGAAAAACCTTGTAGAATAACATGGGTAGGTTTCCGGACCTTCAAAATTCCCAAAAGGTGGAACTGTTTCTCTGGCCTTTAAAGTAAAGACACTTTCAGGGTCCCTGCTTGTGCTGAGCTCAATTATATTAGACTCAGATAGTGGAAATGTTAGCATAGATACTGTGAAGTCAATTGCACTGCTGTGGGAAAACTAATTCAGCTCAAAGTTCTACCGATGTTCATTCTAAGATGAAATGGAAGTCATCCTAAACTGAATGGAAAAAGCTTAGAACACATATTAGAATATGTCATATGTAAATGATATATTGAGAGCTGAAGAAGCTTCTTGGATGAGAAGCTAAAAGTCTTCAAAGAAAAACCAGAAAGTCGGGTTGCCTCTTGAAAAAGCACCTTTGGGACCTATGTGAATATCTAACAGTTACTGCACCTAATCCCTCTTGTATGGTGCTGGGCTTCCTTGGTCATTCAATTATAAGTCCTCTGTTGACCTATAGAATCACGACTGAGTGTTTAACATTACCTAGAGATACTGTTTTTAAAGTACAGGTTCAGGAGATTTGCATCTGAAGGAAAGCAAAAAGGGATAAAAGATACAAATCTCAGTTGCGATTTCCATGCATTCCAGAGAGTCATTTAGCGTTAATTCTGGAATGCCCCTCTGCCACCAATCTGAGGTCACTGTTTGAGGAAGGACCATTGTAATCCTATTTGTTTCTTTGAAACATTCTTTCTGAAGGTTTACAGAAAGGTTTACAGTCAATTGCTTATAAATATATATGTTTCCTACCAAAAATGTGCCTGTGCTGTACAAAACACACACTAGCTTATGAGCTTGAAAAAACTTTAGAACTTGAAACATGCTTGATAACATGCCTAGAACATATTACAGGCATAGTTGTTGTTGCTTTTAAAGTGGATTTGGAATGACAGCAGTATGCAGTGTACATTTTACATACTGATTTGCTGGTAGAGAGTGGTATGTCTGGGCATTTCAACATGAGGGCTGAAAGCAATTCTGAGTCTCAAAGGGTCAGCTAAATTAAATGGCCGAGTCCATTGGAGTCAGGTAATCCCAAATACAAACAAACCCAAATTCCTTGCATTTATTCATTCTCTTTGCAACAGTGTAATTCTGCAGAGCAGGTGGATAGTCTCAAGTCCGTAACCCTGGTGGAAGTTCTCTTGCCTCATCTCCTCCCTCCTGAGCTTCAGCCACCCTTAATTGCCAGCAGACTTTTATGAAGTTTATACTGTTAAAGCAAAAGGATAAAGATGGGTATCTTTATGCATGGTTGCAAGAACATAATGATTCTCCCATTATTCTGTCCAGGTACCTAAAATATAACAGATAAGAACCCAAATACAGGATGGAATACAAGTTTCAGTATAACACACAATGCAAGAAGCAATGACAATAAGGGTCAGGGCATATGAACTGCTTTTGTGCATATAAACATGATTTCAGCAGAAGATTAAAAATCGGCAACATTCATTGAGAAAAGTCAAGTTATAACAAATTAATGTTCTGTAAATATAATTTTGCTATTAACATAAAATCTTAATTTTTTTCAGCTTTAAGATTCTGAAACAGTGTAATTTAGTGACATGGACAAATTACTAGGTATGAGAACTTGATCTTATCAAAGGTTCTGTTAGTTCAATCATCTATCTCTGCTTTTTTGCTGTTCTGGATATTTTGTGTTCCACATTAGCACTTCTTAGAAACATACACACCCATGGACATTTCCACATATGCTCAGACAAATATTCATTGTTGATATTTTGTGACGTTGCCTAGTTTTGAGCCAAAGTACAAATCACAAAAAGATTCAAGTGGAGTAATAATGGCGGATTATAACATCATATTGTGAAACAGAAAGTTCTGGCACTGAATCCAAGTAATGTTTGCTGCAGAACAGTGGGCAGAAAAGCTTACATAAGCAGAGGCCAAGGCTGTTGGGCTCAAAGGCAGACATTGTATGAAAACCAATATTAAGGATGGATTAGAGTTGGTAACCAACCTTCCCCAATCCAAAAAGACTACAAGCTCCAGAATTCCTCTCTTTCCAAAATATCTAGAAAGCACCCAATGGAGGAAGAAAGGTCTAGCCCAATGATGGCTAACCTTTTTGCCATCGCATGCCAAAAGTGGGGGGAGTGTGGTGAGGTCACACGCACGCGTGCCCACATCCATAATTCTATGCACCCTGCCCCCTCATGCTCCCCCCTCTTTTGGCACACGATGGCATGGTGGGCCCGGTAGGCCCGTTTTTCGCTCTCCCCAGGCTCCAGAGCCTTTCTAGGAGCCTGGGGAGGGCAAAAACAGCCTTCCCCACCCCACCCAGAAGCCCTCTGGAGGCCGGAAACAGTGTGTTTCCTGACTTCTGGTGGGCCCAGAAGGCCCGAAAATCAGCTGGTTAACGCACGCATGCATGCCAGAGCTGAGCTTGCATGCCCACCGAGATGGCTCCACGTGCCACCTGTGGCACCCGTGCCATAGGTTCGCCATCATGGGTCTAGCCATTATTCTAGCACAGCTAGAATTTGTAAGGCAGAATTTTATAAAATTTGAGGAGCATATCAGCCTTAATAATAGTAAATATAATTTGATGTGATGAGTATAAACTATGATTTATAACCAAAGTGGCTATTTTTACCCCACATGTTAAGCCAATAGCAAATAAGCCACATTATGGTTTGCTGCAAAATGTGATGTCATATGACTGCATCGCTTACCAACAGTAGTCCCAGCACTCCCAGTTTCCATTGTAATCCCGGGACTGCATGACTGGTTTAGCAAGGACCTCACCTGACAGTGATGTAGGAAGAGGTGAGAGTCTCAGAGAAGCAGGTGGGCGGACAGGCACCCCAGGCAGATGTTATGATCTGCAAAGTGGCAGGTGTAAAAAAAAAAAAAGCCTTGGGAGTGATTTGCAACCTCCTGTGGCTTTCCCATTGACTTTGCTTGTGGGAAGCTGGCAGGGAAGGTCGCAAATGGCAATCCAATGACCATGGGAGGCTGCAACAGTTATAAGGGCAATCCAGTTGCCAAGCACCCTGATCATGACCACATGACTGGAAGGCAGTACCGGAATGGCTGGAACTTCAAGGACTAGTCGTAAGTCCCACTTGTTCAGCACTATAGTAACTTTGAATAATCACTGAACGTGTAGTCATACCCGTAATTGCATAACATAGGGATTTTCCACACCATTTTCACACACACACACCAGTTTAAAATCAGCTCAATGTCTTCACTATATATATATATATATGAGCAATAGGAGGATGGAACAAATATTGCACAATCTGTTTCCTGTTACCATGCTGATTCTTCCATGTTTTTTAGTACAGGTAGTCTTTGACTTAAACAGTTCATTTAATGACCGTTCGACCCTGAAAAAAGTGACTTATTACTATTTTTCACACTTACGACCAATGCAGCCTCTCCACGGTCATGTGATCAAAATTCAGACGCTTGGCAACTGACTCACATTTAGGACCGTTGCAATGTCCCAGGGTGGTGTGATCACCTTCTGTGACCTTCTGACAAGAAAAGTCAATGGGAAAGCCAGATTCACTTAACAATTGTGTTACTAACTTAGTAATGGCAGTGATTCACTTAACGACTATGGCAAGAAAGATCATAAAATGGGGGAAAATTCACTTAACAAATGTCTCACTTAGCAACAAAAATGTTGAGCTCAGTTGTGGTCGTAAGTCGAGGACTACTTGTATATTAATGTTTATCTAATATTTTACAAAAAGCATTCATTTAGTTGCTATGATAGCAATCTATAACTGTAGAGGAGACCGTGGAGTATAAAAAACATATGCAAAATCTCTCAAAGATTTTCTTTGTTGCATTTGTAAGTCCCTGAATTGGAAAGATACAATAATTCAAACATTTGGCAATTTGCAATAAGGTGCTTTTCTTAATCACTGTGGCCATGTTTGCATATTGCTGCTGCAGTTGGGAAGAAAGAGAGAAGTTAACAACAATGCACACAGGCAAACTTGTGTTTGGAGAAAAAGTCTGGTATGTGGAAGGATGGATGAAACAAATGTTCCTGCCAATGGAAAAATGGACTATGATCAGGTCTTCAAAATTGCAGTATGTTAAAATAAAATAGTAGCTTTGCTGAAGTTCCAATGAATCAAATAATTTGATTCAGCCCTCCTAACAGACATTTAGCGATTGCTCCGGTCCAGAGCCAACCTTAGAATTTGGCACAATCCTGATGAAAAATGCTTGTTTTACTGGTAAGGCCTGTATGCCCTAGGTAAAATGCTAAGCAGTGCAGTCTAATTTCCCTTAAACAAGTTAAATTAATTATATTCTAGATATTATCAGTGATACACTAGATAAGAAAAATAAGTTGTCTGGATTACATCATTGGATGTTACTCATCTCATTCTTTCCCAACTTCTATATTCAACTACTATTTCTTTATTCAGTGGCTTCGGTCAAAATTCTATTTTGCTACGAGAAATAACTCTTTATTTGCAATAAATGATGTGATGGACTATCATAAACCCAGGACATATTGCATATTTCTACCTTACATGCCTCATATCCTAGTGTGCGGCTTTGAAATTAGAGGTTGCCATGCTAGTTTGATCACTTAAGAGTATTTATCTGGAGACTGCATCCATTCAATTGCTAGGGTTGGGCTTTAGCAGGTACCTGCCCAGTTTATTTTACAACCAGCTAAGTTTCCCATACCACATTGAATACAGGAGCTGTTGAACGCAGATGATGCATCTCTGGAAGTTTCTGTAAGGTTTGTAATGGGCGTTGGGCACGGATTAGGCCATAGACTGTGAATGGCTGGCAAAGCAGGGCTTGCTTCTCCTTATTGTCTCGTTGCTGGGTAGAGAATGCTATTTTTTTTTCTGTCCATTGGCTTATTTAGATCAGTTCAGATGTGTTGGCCTTTTGACTTCTCTGACTCTCAGGCAGTAGAACCCTGAAGTCTGATGTATCTAGTGGGCATCACTGGGGGGAAAAGCCTTCTAGAGCAAAACAGTAGCTGTAAGAAGAGAGTTTGTATCATTTATAGGTGTGGGGGGGAACATGTAATTGATACTTGACCAAAAAGGCTTTATTTGGGATATATAACAGAACTTCTACCTCAGAGTTCTACCTCTAACTGACAGAGTTTAGAAATGATTTCTTTGAAAACTCAGTTCCACATTCATAACATAGAATGAATTGTGAATTAAGGCTAAGGGTTGGGAGATTACTATTTTAATTGTTACTTTGCCCCTAGAGTCAGACACGACTGGATAAGGGAAACCTTTCCTTTCCTTTTTTATATGTATTTGAGTATGATTTTACTTTTTACTCCTTACCTAGAGCTTAAAGTACTTCTACTGTTGTGTTTGCTACTAATTTACAGTACATTAAAATTGATCCCTGAATTTGGAGATGATAAAAAAAAATATCTGTAACAAACCAAGAAAATGCAGTTGGATTAGCTGTTCAGCTAATTAAAAACAAGCAGTCTTATAGCTTCAAATTTATATTTAACGGAAACATGTCTTTTTGAATTAACCTAATTGCCTGGTTCTCACAATATACGGAACTATTAAACAAGCCATACTGGTTGGGCTTGCACAATATATTGAATGACGTACTACATCGTAGTTTAGCCTAATATATTATGCAAATTCTATGAGTAATGCTTCTTGGTTGACTAAAATAGCATCTATTTTGTTATAAAATACTGAGAGCAGTCTCATTCAGATAGGCTCTAGACTCTAATGATCTTTTTAAAGAATTAATCCATAATTAGCATGCCCTCCAAGAAACAAAGCTAGGACACACTGGTTTTGTGGTGTTTGCATTCTTTTATCAGAGTCACAAACCATAAGTCTATGGCAATCTGCTTCTCCAAAGGACTACCTATGTGATTAGGGTAAGACTAGGACTTGGGAGAACCAGGCTGAAGTCTACTCTCAGCCATGAAAACTGACTTGCTGACTGTGACCCATCACTGACTCTCAGCCTTGCCTATTTCATAGATATGTTGTGATGATGAAATTAAGGAAGATTCTTCTATCAGTGTTTTTCCTGGAAGAAAAGCCTGGTATGAATCTAGTGAATAAACTCAACAACCTCTAATGAGTTATTTAATAGTATCAGGGAGAAAAGGCAAAATCAGCCACGCAGATACAAGAAATATGATTCATATAGCAATTTCAATCGTCAAGGAGATAACACATCAGCAGAATCATTACAGCTGGCTTACATCTCTATAACTAGAAATGTTTTGAGAGAACACAGGAATGATAATTTCCATCTTCCTACTCAATATTTAAGTCTTATCCCTAAAGATGGAAAAAATGCAAAAGAGATGGGAGTGTTACACTTTTGTAGATGTAAATGCAAGCACTTAAATGTGCTTGTGAGAAAGTAATTCTTTTGCTTCTCCTCTTTATTTTTCTGTCATAGTTTCCACGGCAATATAGCTGTTTGCTTGGTTTGTCTTTGTTCTACAAACCAAACCCTGAAGGTAATTGACTTGTTAAACACTGAAGGAGAAAAAGGCCCAAAGGGGAGAATGATTCCATCAGGTTTCAAGCAGAAAAAAAGGATTATAAATTCTTTCACAAGCTTATTATTCGCTGGTTTTAGAACAGCCTGAGATTGTATATAAAGATCCAACTTCCATATACAGATCATTCCCAAACTAAATCATCAATGCAGAAAATCAACTTAAAATACTGTAACCTATGAGGTTAGAAAGCTCAATGGTAAGGATTCAAGGTCATGTCAAGTTTTTCTTTCGCCAGCTAAACTCTTTTTCCCAGATAATTTTCAGACTACCATAACATTTATTTCTGAGCAGAGTGTAAGAAATTGCATATACTGGGATGGATTCAGGATACAGTAGAACCTCTGGTCACAAAAACGCTTCTGACCATGACCAAATTGGGTTCCGACCAAAAAATTCACATTTTTTTTTCACGGCCGATTTCCCCTTCCGCACCATTTTTTTTGTAAGCGCCAAATTTCCAAAATTAGGTTCAGGTTATGACCAAATCAGTTTGCGACCAAAGTTATGGAACAAATTATTGTCATGACCAGAGGTTCTACTGTATTTAAGAGTTTGTCTTTCATCTTATAAATTTACCCATCCTGTAGCTGTCTTTAAAGTTGCAATTGATACTTCTTAAGTAGCAGTGCAGGTTCTGGAATTCCCTTTCTTGGTACTTGGCTTTCAGTTTTGAAGTGTTTGTATGTGTTATTTTTGTGTGTGTCATACTGAGATTTTGACTGAAAAGATATTCTTTATAGCTTGCTTGGTTTTACTATATACTGCTTGGTATACTGTACTACCTTGCTTTTTTTTTTTAGCTGTTCAGGTCTGTATTTTTACATCAGTTTAAATGCATCAAATATATTTCATGTTACATATTATTATACCCATATAGTTTTCAAAGAACTATCTCTTTTCTCTTGTCCAAAAGCTTCTGCCATTCTGCAGTTCTTCCCCCTTCCTCTTAAAATTGACTCAAAAATAACCTGCAACAATTCTTGCAGACTTTCAGTTCAATTGCTTACCTCTCCCCTCTCAATCCAGATTCAGATGCCCAGCAATCAAAGAGTTTACCTGTGGGTGGGTTGTAAAAGGTCAGTTCAGATTTCAAAGGCTTAGATATGTAAGTACCGGTATTTAAAAACCTGTAGGGGCTGTCTGAGCTGTTCCCTTTTTTTGGCACCTTATCTCTAATACTTGCATCCCTAGTGAAGTTTGAATCTGAAAATCATTGTGAGAGAACTTTGCAAACCAGTCTGCTCCTGCAGGTATCCTGGCTAAAGGCTACTGCAAGACAGCAAAATAATATTTTGCACAGGTTAGTGTTAAAATGGTTTGTTTAGGGTTCTCTGTTCCTGCAAGCAGCTGGTTCTTTTTCCTTGCTTTGTAAAATTTTGAATCCTGTGAATGTTGTTACAAGCTTATGGCTTCTTTAAAAGCTATTGCGTGCTGAGATCATTAATAAAATTTACTTACAGGTGTTTCTAGTTGGCCTGCATGTGGTTTGGGATTGTAGGCGGTAAAGTTTAAATGCTTGCCTTTTCCGCCTTCATCAGTATAGGATCAGAGTGATAAACTTAGAAAGACTTCTCCTTGGATGCATTTATATTTATTCCAGTATTGAATTCTGGGCTGAAATCTGAAGGAAAATCCTGTCTCTTCTTTATTGTCAATGAGCTTCTCTAGTTCAGCGTTTTTCAACCTTGGCAACTTGAAGAGGGATAGAAGTCAGTTCCCAGTATCCCCCATGCATCATGCTTGCCAAGAAAGAGCAACACTGCTTTAGCTCAGTCTGAGACCCTGAAAGTTTGAATATTATAGGAAATGTATTGAATATTAATACCCATTCTAAAAATAAGGTATGCTTTAAGCAATGTTCTATATTATATCTGTGTATTTAATTGCTGAACAATAAGTATTAATGAAATCAGATTATTTGTAGTCTAATCTATACATATTTAGCATCACAATATACTTACGCTCATTCTAAAATTATTTTTACAGTCCTTTAATGTAACCTTCAGAGTCTGATGCTGCATTTGCAATGATAGGCTAATGACACTACTTATTCCCTGAATTGTTTACAGGAATTGGTAGAAACTCTGTTGAATGTTTCTCTTGTGGCCATTTTCCAAGGGAGAACTACATTATAGCAGATTCAGTAAAGATTATGCTATATCCTTTGGTCTATCAACTACCATGAGAATCTTGGTGATTTCATGTAGGGACTTAAGACAATATAAATCTTAAAGGAATGAACTGTTTCTATTTGCTGAGTTCTCCCATTAATTGATGCAGCATGTGGAAAACTTACCTGTGTTTAAGGTGATCAGTTTGATTCCAGACATTAGGATCTCCTAGATTTTCTGACTCTGAGAAAGAACTTTCTGCAAATACTTTATAGGCTCTAGCATAGTTGCATGCAGACCAAACTTGCTAACCAAGATGCTTATTGCATTATTTTCATTTGCAAGTTATTAAGACTCATCTCACCTAAGAGCAATGCTTTGGTTTGAAGATCAGTATTCTCTCATTCATATTTTCTTTTCTTCCATCCCCCAACTGCTTCTGGGGAAGGGAAGGAAGGAAAGAAAAAAGGAAGGAAGGAAGAACACTCAGGGTCTTATGGTATTTGTTTATGGGTTGAATCTCAGTCAGTGGTCAGTTGTACGACAGCCAGACTTTAGTTAAGGGAAAAAAATTGGCTCAGTATTTACTCATTAATGAAGAACTCATTTAGATAGTCTGGAAAGCTGCCCTCCTTCAAAGGCTTTACCTTCCACTCTTAATCCAAGAAGGTTTGATTGTTGTCCCCCCAGGGGAAGGCATCTGATTTCTCAATTCTTCTTGGAATAGCAAGTGGGGAGGGGAAATCTCTGAAAAGAATGTACCAGATGAGAGAAGCATTGCTAGATCTGGACAAGGTAAGGGTGTGCGTGTGAAAGATTAAATCAGACCCCCTTCAAAGTATAGTTAGAGGTCTCTTTTAGAGTTCAAGGATTTGTTCTACTGGTTTGAAGGAGCAACTAATTTAACTCAAGATAAAAAGGGAAGGGGCTACAGCTGTGTCCCAAGGTTTTGCAAGAGAATATATTCTGATGAATGCTACATATTTTGCCAAATGCAGATCTACCAATAAAAATTTCAATAATCCAGCTGAATTGCTATACTATGATGGAAGATCTTTTTTCTAGATTTGTAGCCTGCATTTCCTTGAGGAGCATACATTGGCATATTCTGCAATCCTATATCCTGTTTTTCCTCCTACAATAGCCTTGGAGTTTGGTTGGGCTTGGAAGGAGTGATTGGTACAAAGTTGCCTAGTAGGTATTGTTGATGGTACTTTGATCTACCATCTGCAAATCAAACTGCTTTAAACAAAAAGCTGAAATATTGGCAAGGTTATCCCAGTCCAACAAAGGAGTGTTGTGGGAATCCTTGCAGGTTTTGTTTTCTTCTTGCTATTGTATATAGCCTATAGCTTGCAAAGGACTGGCTTTTATTCTTTTGAATATTTATGTATTAATCGTGAGAAAACTGCATATTCTTTTCCATCATAGGAACTTTATTAAACTGTGATTTGATTATAATACTTATTAAAATGACTGTGTTTGAATTCTGTATTTACTGTCACATTTGCCCATTATCCAAAGAATTTATTTGGGGAATGGCAGCCCTCCTTTCTCTTGCACACAAGAAGGATACGAATAGGAAATGCTAGGCTAACAATTCCTGTAGAGAGAGAATGCTGTTCAGTTGTGGGAGGGCCAAGCTTAGCATTATAGAGATGTGGAACCAGATTCAAGAAGTGATGGTCATTGGTTCAGTCATTGTTTCTCAGCCTAACTTGCCTACTTCATAGGATGGTTGGGAAGAAAAGGGGGTAAAGAGGTAATCACCACAGGTAAAGGAAGATTTAAAATGAAATAAATAAGACAACCTATTCCAACACAAGGATAGTGCAGAAAGTAATCCCTCATAGCATCATTTGATTTCAAATTACCATAAATAAAGCAATATCATATTCAAATGGGCACACAACTATTTTTCCAGAATTAAGTTTATAACAGAATAACACAGTTGGAAGGGAACTTGGAAGTCTTTTAGTCTGACCTTCTAGTCCAAGCCCCTCCTCAAGCAGAAGACCCTATACCATTTCAGACAAGTGGCTGTCCGTTCTCTTCTTAAAAACCTCCAGTGATGGAGCACCCACAACTTCTGAAGGCAATTTGTTCCACTGGTTAATTGTTCTCACTGTTAAATTCCTCCTTAGTTCTAGGTTGCTTCTCTCCTTGATTTGTTTCTATCCATTTTTCTTGTCTTGCCTTCTGGTGCTTTGGAAAATAGGTTGACTCCTCTTCTTTGTGTCAGCCCCTCAAATATTGAAACACTGCTATCATGTCATCCCTAGTCCTTCTTTTCACTAGACTAGACAATTCCTGCAACTGTTCTATATATGTTTTAGCCTCCAGCCCCCTAGCCAACTTTGTTGCTCTTCTCTGCACTTTTTCCAGAGTCTCAACATCTTTTTAATAGTATGATGATTTATGATGTGTGCATGCCAGCAATACACATGATGGCATAAGAAGATGTGCTTCTGCCTTGGGAAGCACATCATGCAGTATTCAATAAAGAGAAAACCACAAAGAATATGTAGGAGAAGGCGGCATGTTATGCAGCAATATAAGATTGTTGACAATTGCATCTAATAAGGCTTAGATATGTGCTATTTAACTAAGGCATAAAAAACTATAACGCTTAGAATAATTATGCAAACTTTTAAAACATGTCAGACCCACATTTGATGCATAGAAAATGAATAATACTTTATTAGATATTCTGTACTTATTTTTAACAGTAATATCTGATGTTGAAATCTTCTAAGCTATTTCAGTGAGGATTGTTTAAATTCAAAGCAGCGGCTATTCCAGCATTAAACTGGTAGAGCAAGACTGATATGCCTGCTGTTCTTTGTAGAATCTTTAGTAGGTCAAAAGGTACCACCTTCTATCATCAGGTGTTTATTTACATTATTGTAACTCATACTAAATGTGAAGCAATGTTAGAAGTGAGTAATTTAAGTTGGCAAAGGAAGCGCTGCTTTCTTTCTCTCACAATTCTATCTTCAATTTTATAGAAAACTTTTTCCCTCCCTGATGATGAGCATGTGAATATGGTGTTGCCTGTCCCCATTGTATTCATTAAGTGATGCCAACCTGAACATGTAACCTTATTAACATTATTAACTCCAATTTTACACACAGCAAAATTTGATCAACAATGGCTTTTTGAATATAAATTTTAAAATATATTTTTAAAAAAATCTTTAAGATGAACATAAAGCCTTTCCTGATTTTGTCTGTCTGTTATAACAAATAACTGTGGTTCCAGAGGACATTTTCTAGGATGTGCTCACATAAGGGGCTAATCCAAATTGCAGTTTATTGAATTAACCCTGAACCATAAAGTAGCCAAGTACATCTTAGCCTAAGGTATTGTATGTACCAGGTGTTATACAATCTTCTGCAAATGCTGGTACAACTTTACATTATCATTTCAGTGTTCAGATAATGTTATCTTCCACTTGCAATCTTGTCTTTTCCTGCCATATTTAAATGTTTAGTCTTATTTTAAAAAGGAAAAAAAAATAGAATCCTTCCTTGTCTTTTGATTTGCTAGGTATTGTCCTAGGAACACCCTTGGTTGCAAGGGGGAAACTAATTTCTCTGTGCCATTGTAGAGAACATAAAAGAAGAAAGGAAGATGCAAATCAGGGCTATTCTTTTTAGTTGATAGCTGAATTACCATGGAATAATGGCTTGAGGGCCTGATTCTCTGACCCAGTTAAAATCAGCAGTTTTGTAAAAGGGAGGGTTTTTTTTTAATCTCCCCATTGTAAAAAGTATTCTTCCTTCCATGACAATTATCAGTTTGGATGTTGTAATAACTCCTCCTCAGTGATGCTACTCCCTGTTCATAACTATCACTTTTTCCAAAGGAAAAACACTTTTGACAGGGGCTGAGGCAAGGAAAGCTCTTTTACAAACACACCCACTTAAGGGAGTGTTCTCACCAGAGCATCCTCAGAGTTTTTCAGTAGGACTTGCAAGGAATTCCCGCAGGGTTTTCTCCTTGCCGTGGGAAAGTGCCGAGCCAAAAGGAACCAATCTGGAGGGTGTCAGGTTGGGGAAGGCAACTTAAGTTCTCAAAGGTGAGGTTGCTGCTCTGTCCAAAAGGAATAAAAGACTCTGAAAGAACCTAACCTTTTCTTCTTCACTGTAAGTCCTCTTGTGAGAAACTGAGAAGGTGATCTGCATGAGAAGTTTGCATGTACTAAGCTCTAATTCTGTGTCTCCTTCAATTGCAGGTGCACTGAGCCTCTTTCTGCCTAGCATGACTGTTACATATACAGCTCGGGTGGCCAATGCCCGCTTTGGGGGCTTCTACAAGCTGCTGAGCCTATGGCGTGGGAGCATCTATAAGCTGCTGTACAAGGAGTTCCTGGTCTTCTCGGTTTCCTATTTGGGACTAAGCCTTACGTATCGGTAAATCAGGGTATCAGTAGGCATCCTTTCCCTCCTGTTTTCCCAGAACTTTGGGCTGTTATTAATATTCCACCTGCAAGCTCAGATTTTATGAAATTCCTTTTCTAATTTGAAGAATTACTTCAGGTGGTCCTCAATTTATGATTATAATTGACTCCAAAATTTATGTTGCTAATTGAGACATTTGTTAAGTGAGTTTTCCCCCATTTTACAACTTTTCTTGCCACAGTTGTTAAGTGAATCATTGCAGCTGTTAAATTAATAATCCGGTTGTTAAGTGGATCTGGCTTCCCCATTGAGTTTGCTTGTGAGAAGGTCACAAAATGGGATCACAGGACCCCGGGACTGTTGTGGTTTGCCAGCAGCCTGTGGAGCTGGCAGCAGAGTCAGATAGTGAGGAGGCTGGGGAGGAATATGGGCCAGTCCTGGAGTCCGGGGAAGGCTCGGATGAGGGCTCTGTGTCAGAGGCAGAGATGGGGCCAGGGCCATTTGGGAGTTATGTGCTGACTCCGGAGCCTCCAGAGTTGGACATCAGAAAGGCAGAGGAACATGGAGAGCCTGTTCCTAGTTCACACATGCGCAGAGCTGCCAGAAGGCAAGAACAGTTAAAACAAAAGGACGACTCGGGAGTAAGGCTTGGAGATGATTGGCCCCTCCCATAAGACATAAAGGAAGAGCAAAGGCACCTGGGCCTTTGCAGGAAGCAACGTTGTGGATGGTGTTGGTTGTACTTTGAAGCTCCATTTTTGACTCTGTATTTCTGTGTGGCCTTGCCAAGATAATTGCCAATTAGGTCTTTGGCAGCATGTCAAAGAAAATAAAGGAAGCTTAGATCAGAACAGGGACACTGCGACCATCATAAATATGAACCAAGCATCCAAATTTGATCACATGACCATAGGGATGGTGCAATGATTGTAAGTATTAAAAATGGTCCTAAGCCACCTTTTTCAGTGCTGTTGTAACTTTGAACAGTCACTAAATGAACTGTTGTAAGTCGAGGACCACCTGTATACCATACCATACTAAATTTACAAGGACATTGTTCATTCTGGAAAGTGTACTTTGGCACGAGGATGTATACTGTTAAAATAATTCTAAGTTTGCTATTTAACCTTTGCGCAGTTATTGGCCCAGTTGTGACATAAAATAAGTGATGAGGCTACATGTAAATAAGGTGTTGCCCCTTTTCAACAACAGTGTAATTAACCTGGTTCATGAAATTACTTGTGTCAGTTATAGCCTATTTAAACAAAAGAGTGGGGCACTGGGTGAATATGTCTGTATTTCTCTTCCTGGCTGAGCTGTGTTGAAGTTGAAACGTGAATAAGCCAAATGTAGATAATTAAGAAACGTGTAAAAGCAGTCTCTCATGACGTCTTATGGTGGATTCATGGTTCCTTCAATTATCCCAATTTTCAATCCAAGCCCATGGAAGCCAGTCACTGCCAAATAATAATTTTGTTTAATATTTCTTCTTTCTATTTCTAGGTATGTCTTAAAAGAAGATCAGAAACGGATTTTCGAAAAGGTGGTCATTTATTGCAACAAGTATGCCAATCTCATCCCTATCGCCTTTGTTTTGGGTGAGATGCTTCATTTCCCAACCTCCCCCTTTTGCTATTTCCATTCCAACTCTTTCCCAACTTATCTGCCCTCAAAGATGATGGGCAAAATGCAGTGATTTTTTTTTACATATCAATCTCCCCAACTCTCTTGTTTGTGGCTCAAATATGAACCTCCCTCCTTCATTTTCCCATTCTGCCAAGGGACTAGCACAAATAAAGGATGCTGGTTGTTAAGCAAATTACAAGTTGTCAATTGTTTCTAAAAGCAAAAAGTAAAACCTCAAAGCCAAGATATTGGAATTTCCTTAATTCCAAAATCTTGGCCTTTGCTCAATATTCAGAGAAAAACACAGAGCATCAGAGAAATGTACATTAGTAATGACTTTTATTGCAGAATACTGATTCTTATGGAACTATAAGAATTGCATTCCTAATGAGTAAAAGGAGTAAAAAGAATTACAAATAAAAACTTGTAAAGGGATGGGATCTAGAAGTAAAAGCCGAGAATGGTAAGTGGGCATGAAATGCTGAATGGACTATTTGAAAAGAGAAATAAGCAATGTGGAATACAAATAAAATGCAGTGGCTAAAAAACTGAATAAAAAACACTTCACACATTTTGTTATAACACATTTATTATAATTCATTGTTTACATGTTTGTATGGCTGAGTTTTGGCTTTCAGGACCTGTTTTTGGTTTTATAACAAAATAATCCTACCCCCAATGAGATTTGGATTGTGGAAGTCATATTCTAATGTAATTTGGGAAGAAAGGCAGAATATAGTTTTAATAAATGAATAAATAATTTTTTCTTTCTTGGATTTACTCAGGCTTCTATGTAACGCTGGTAGTAAACCGCTGGTGGAGCCAGTACACCAGTATGCCAAAGCCAGATCGCTTGATGTGTGCCATCTCTGGAAACGTCCATGGTGTAGATGAGAAGGGACGGCTTTATCGACGGACACTCATGCGCTATTGCAATCTATCAGCAGTCTTGATCTTGCGCTCAGTCAGCATTGCTGTGTTCAAGCGCTTTCCCACCATGGACCATGTGGTGGAAGCAGGTAAGTGTAGCACTAGAGGCCCATCTTCTTGTTGACTTTTGAAATGATTACATGGGAACATTCTAAAAAAATGTAGAAAGTCAAAGTAAGCACTATTTAGGACAGCCTTTAATTTGGAAGGTGCTGCCTGGTAAATGCCATTGTAATGCACAATTTTCAGTTTTATCCAGTCTCGTACAATCCAGATATATTGGGCTACATGACCAGTAGCCATTATTGATAGAGCCAATGGAGACAATAATATTATAGACCAACACATCCTGAATACCTTAGGCTATGAAAGTCTGCATGAGAACGTGCTATTGTGTCTCCTAAAGAATTTCACCAATCGCATGAGTGGCATTGTATATAAACACCTGCTTCTTTGCATCTGCTTCAAGGATTCATGACTCGTGAGGAACGCAAGAAATTTGAAAATCTCAACTCTTCATACAATCGATACTGGGTCCCCTGCATTTGGTTTACCAATTTAGCTGCACAGGCCCGTAAAGAAGGCCGGATACGTGACAACTGTGCTTTCAAGTTGCTCATGGAGGTGAGGTTCGGAATCTTAGCATTAGAGTTATAAACTTAAACTAGTTTAATACAGGGGTGAAATGCTCCAGGTTCAGACCGGCTCGGGCGAGTAGGTAGCGATGGCGGCGGGCAATTCGGAGAACCGGTAGCAAAAATCCCTGCCCCTGCCCCCATGCCCAGCTGAGCCGCGCGATCATCAAAGCCTTTTTTTTCTTTTAAATGGCTCTGAGAGCCCGGCTCTGACGATCTCAGCTGTTGTCTGCTAATCGGTAGCAAAAGTCCCTACCCCTACCCCCTCTCAGCTTGCTTACCTTAGCTGCTGGTCGCAATGCCTTGCTGTAATCCCTGCAGTCCATTGCATCAGCAAGCAACTGAATCTCCTTGCCTGCAATCAAGCAGGCAGGGAGTTGTGGACTTCAACTCCCAGAATTCCTCAGCCAGCAAAGCAAAGCTGGCTGAGGAATTCTGGGAGTTGAAGTCTACAAGTCTTAAAGTTGCCAAGGTTGGAGACCCCTGTTCTATTAGATAAGTTTTTTTCCCCTTTGGAAGCTTTAAAAAAATAGTTAATTGGGTATTTTTTAGTTGTTCTTTTTTTAGACCTAGCCATTTAAAGTTTAGGAAGTTTTATATTTAGCTGATTTTATATAAAAATAAAAATAAAATAAAATAAAACAATATTTGTGCAGCTTTCTGAGATTTAGTGTGTTTCTGTAGTGTTTCACTCTAACTACACAAAGACACAAAATCTCATAAAGCTATATGTGGAATTTTGTGTGTGTAAAGTGTGAAAGTTGGTTTTTTGGGTTTTTTGTGGCTGTGTGAGGTTCCTGCTTGTTGCAGGGGCCATTTTGGGTCTAGCACAGCTGCTTTTACATTGTGGGTGAGCCAGTTGTGTTGTGTTGTGTTGTGTGTGTGTAAAGTGTGAAAGTTTTTTGGGGGAGGTTTTTGTGGCTGTGTGAGGTTCCTGCTTGTTGCAGGGGCCATTTTGGGTCTAGCACAGCTGCTTTTATAATGTGGGTGAGCCAGTTGTGTTGTGTTGTGTTTTGTAGGTTAAAAAAGGGCAAAGAAGTGACATTGACTTCGCCATGCCCACCTGACCAACAAGCCACACCCTCCCAGTCACCTTACCACCAAGCCCCACCCACTAATTAAGCCACGCCCACAGAACCGGTAGCAAAAAAATTTAGATTTCACCCCTGGTTTAATAGTTATTTCCACTTCCCAGAAACTTCTAGTTTCTGGTGTTCCAACATTTCTGAGCACCTTCTCAGCCATCCATAATGCTTAAAATTCTTCTATTACAGTAGAGACCTGGCATTTTAGAAGGATCGCATCAGTTCCTTTCAAGATGGCCAGCAACAAGGAATTGTTGGAATTGTAGTCCAAAAACATCTAGAGAGGACCAGGATGTCTGCTTCTGTTCTATCGATTTAATGTTGCAAAACAGGGTCAGGAGAGCTTTTCTTTGAGATGCATTAATACCCATCATTGAGCCATCATCACCACCTCTCATCCTAGCCATCATTTGTTTTGTCTCAGATGGGGAGAGTGATATCCAAAGTAAAATATAAAGGTTCGTGTGGAAAAAACATTTGATTTTGTATCCAGGTTCCAATTAGGTTTTTAAATGAACCAAAAGCTAGGAAGGCTATTTACTGTAAATTCTAAAGCTGTATAATCTTAGTACTTGGGAAAACTATAGAGTAGATTATAAAAAGGTAACTTTGTAAGAACCTTGAAAACAATGCGCTAATCAGCAGAAATTATGGATTTGTTAAAGTTACTCCTGTAATATTTAATTTTATTACATCTTCCTCATTGGATTGTGATAGTGCTATGAATATAATTCATTTATACCCATATAAATATCCAAATAAGCATTTGACAAAGCTAGGTCCTCTCTTGACCTCTCCTTCCAGCCTAGCTGGCAATTTCCCAACATCTACAATGTATCTACCATAAGACTACTGAACAGTACCTTAACACTACTTTCCAGAGCTAGCTGATGCAACTACTGAAGCACCAAATGTCCAAGAGGAAGATACTATATATGGCCAATTTTTATCAGAAGTCACTGAGAAGTACAGGAGAATCAGCAAAATCACATTTCTCTGCCTCAATCCAGAAAAAAGTCACTTTCACTTATTGATTTGAGTAAAGCTATACATATACCTGAAGGCATTGTAGAAAGCTATATGTAGTTGTAGAAAGTTCTCACGCCTCACACAAGCAGTGATGATTGAATTTTCCCTCCAGGAACTGAATCATTTTCGTGGCAACTGCAGCATGCTTTACCACTATGACTGGATCAGTGTACCATTAGTATACACTCAGGTAAGCTGTCGGACTCTGAGTACACAAATGTTATTTCACTGGTGAATGTTTAAGCATATCCTATTGTTGGCTTTTCTGGTTTGTGTGTCCTTTTTCTCTTGTTTAGAACAGATTAAAGGATTATGACCAGATTTAAGAGAAAACTGGTGACGGGGAAGTTTATCAACTCTTACATCTAACAATTCTGTTTTGTGGCTCTCTAGACTATCGCACATCTGTGCCCTATGCAACCGGTTATTTGTCCAGGTTTCAGAGAGCAGTTTGAAAGAACATTCTTATAAATGCAAAGGATTGCATTTTTACGAGAAAATCAGTAGATGGCAAAAAAATAATTCTTCTACTCCCTCTTTCTAATGGTCCCATGATATATTGGGACCAGAATGTTGAGAATTCCCAATATATATGATCATTGATTGCGAATTCTGGGAGTTGTAGTCTATATCTGGGAAAACAGTATCAGTATCTTCGGCAATGTATACTATCAAAGCTTACTATCAGATTAATGAACAACAGAGATGGAATCGCTATAGAATTCTGTTCCACACAAATATATTTGTACACAGCATTGAGGTTTAACTGACTGACAGCTATACCAAATAGCGTTTGTGAATAATTCTGTGTCATTCTGAAGGGAAGTATTAAGGGGCATCCCCAGAACTCTGTCATCAGCTCAGTTCTATTCAAAAATGTGATCTGAAGAATAGGATGGAAAGGATGCTTGTAAATTTTGCAAATGACACCAAGCTAAAACAATTGGCTAATATCTTAAGAGTACAAAATCACAAAAATGACCTCAACAGGGTAATGTACAACTGTGTTAATTAGGGTAATGAAAACTATATCATGGATATAAGACTGGGGAAACTCAAATTGACAGCTGTGCACAAAAGAAGAATTTAGCTATAAGAGTACCCCAATGTTTGAACATGACCAGTAACTTTTATGTAGCAGCTAAAAAAACAATGTGCTGTGCCCAAATCATAGGAAATAACAGTTCCCTGGTATTGTGTGCTGCTTAGACTGCATTTGGAGTTCTGTGTTAAGAGCTGATACTGTATTTTAAAAGGGATACGGATAAGTTGGAGCATATTCAGAGGAAAGTTACCTGAATGATAAAATGTCTAGAAAGCAAGTCCCATGAACAACAGTTACTGGAGCCAGGAATAGTGAGCTTGTAAAAGAGAAGCTCAAGGGGAGCTTGAGAGAGGAGAATTGGGGGAATCCTGGTTGGAACAGAGGAATGAATGAATGAATGAATGAATGAATGAATGAATGAAGAGAATGCCTGGGTGAGAATTTCTTGGTTGCAACAGAGGGATGAACGAATGACCTGCAAGGACCCTTTTAACACATACATTATTGTTTAAATTATTATTATATGTTCATATCAATGTCAAATCATAGCTGCTGGTTCTTTAGCTGTGTTGACTTTCATATGCATTGAGGTCTCCCCAAAAATCTAGGATCTTGTAGTATATTATGTAATATATATATGGATCCAAGCAGTGTGGTCTTTTTCAATTGACTAATGGAAATGTTGTCAACACACACATTTTCTAAGTGCCGTCCAAGATTTTTTGGTATGCTGATAATCACTAGGGTGGTTGTGTGCTGATAATCACTGGGACCATCAAAGTCAGTTTCAATTTTAATTTTCAAATCTTGTTTCTTTGTCTTCTATTCTACTATCCCTTGGTATTGCTTCAACAGTTATCCACACATTCTTTTCTTCTTTTCAACCAGTTATATCTGGTGTGTTATGAGCCAAGACTCTGTATTTGGAAATCTCACAATATTTTAACCTGCCCATTTTTATTACATTTTCAACTCTATGTTCCCACCAATTTTTCATTATTGGTACATGGTAATTTTTATAGAAGCTCCATGAATCATTTTCATGAATATGTTATGTTGTATTTATAATCAATTTGTGTGATCTTGTATGAGCTGAGTATATGATCCACTGTTTTTTCTTCTTATGTTGAATCATTCTGACAAATTTTCAATTCTGGCCTTGATTTTATTAGTTCAAATACCCAAGCTTATTCTTGGGTAGTCAAAATCATTACCATTATTTCAAGCATAATTAGTATGTTGCTGTGATTTTAAATATTGAGCGCTTTAAGTTCAGTCAATTTTGAATTGTGGGTTATTGACACAATGATTGCATATGTAATGTAGTATATTTTTATTTTTATTTTATTTGATGTAACTGCCTTAGTAAGCTTTTGTCTTGAAAGATAGTATACAAAGTCTAAAACCAGCAAGCCACTAAAGCCACAACTAAAATTGGCCGTAGAGCAGAGCTGGTACATTTAGAACACTTTAAAACTCTCATACTTTAAGATGTGAAACAACAAGCTTGTCATGAATTCTATGGACAATATATACTGTCTGTCAGAGTACTTGGGTGCACAATAACTCTAGCAGAGCAGAGGTTCCCTTAGGGCTGACAGTTCTCTCTCTGGTATGTTTATTGAGACACTTAATTTTGGTCTGCCTACTGGCAGCAATTACACCCAGCAACCTAACATCTTATCTACAGAGTTACAATACTGTCCTTTATAACCTAGTAAACCAGGATATTTAGTTTACTTTAGAATAGCCGTACTTTAACTGTTTATTTGCAATCCCTGCCTTACAAAATGTACTCAGGATGATATAAAAGCAATTAATGATACTTAAGTTAGTTATCAGTGCCTTTCTGCGTACATTATTGGTGAATAACAAGCGGGAAAAAACTTTTACTGTTCTATTTTTCAGTGTTACATGAGATGTAGACCTAATTTCCACTGGAAACTAAATAGGGAATAGTAAATTATCTTAGGGTTTTTAAATTATCATGGAATTAAATGTATAATCTGAAAATTAGAACCATCATAATTTCTTCTATTAACATTGACCTAAAAAGAGACTGAAAATATTGTCTATTTCTTAGCAGTCCTAATTAAGCAAGCTGTACTCTAAATTGCATCCTAAGTAATTATTATAATAAAAAAACCCTTTAATCTGAGCAAAGTAGCTCTCCACCTTTTCATTTTCCTTTTCTCTTTTGCTCTGATAGGTGGTTACCATAGCTGTATACAGCTTCTTCTTTTCTTGTCTAATTGGAAGGCAGTTCCTCGATCCAGCCCAAGGTTATGAAGGACATGACCTAGACCTGTGGATTCCTGTTTTCACCCTGCTTCAGTTTTTCTTCTACTTTGGATGGCTCAAGGTAGGGCAGAATGGAGCTGGTTAATTTGCAGTGGCTGCTGGAGCATTTCCTACATCACTTTCCTCAAGCAGATCTTGCCCAGATGTGTCGAACGGGAGTTTTTGTCTAAGGAGATTCTCAATCATCCAGGTCATGGTTGTCCCAAAGGTGCTTTTTTCCAAAAAGCAATTGGACTTTCTTGGGTTTGGGGTTTTTTTTTTGGAAAACATTTGGTTTCTCATCCAAGAAGCTTCTTCAATTCTTGGATGCTTCGTGGATGAGAAGTGAAAGTAAAAAAAATAAAGTCCAGTTGCCTTTTGGAAAAAGCTCCTTTGGGACAAAAGTTCGCATTATCTTCAACTACTGTAGCTCCCAACCAGTCCTTTCACTATTAATTACTGTATTGAGAGCCAATATGGCTAATGCTAATCTTAGGAGGGAATGACTGGAATCCCTTATCTTGGAAAGCTGCTGTAAAGAATTGCTCAGGGCTAGGCCAGGGAATCCGATTTGGGGCAGAGGAAAAAGAGATTTAGCTTTCTTCCTCCATCTATTTGTATACTTGGCAGAAGATTGGGAGGCTCTGTACAAGAGACAGACTAAGGAGCTATCTTTCCTCATTGTGGATCTTTGCAGGTGGCTGAGCAACTCATCAACCCTTTTGGAGAGGATGATGATGACTTTGAAACCAATTTATTGATCGATAGGAACTTCCAGGTAACCCCCAACCTCTCTCTCCTCTTTTGCTAAGGATCGGCAAATGTTCTGACTTAGGCTTCCCCAAAAATCACGAAGCAGAACCTGATTCCAGCAAAACCCCTTTTATTAAACAAACAAGTGATTTCCTCTCATTCACTTTCAGCAAAGTCTTTCAAGGGAGAATTTACAGTCACAGATCTTATCTGGCTTAGAGAGCTGCCAGGCAGATATCTTCAAAACTTGGCAAGGAGTCACGGAGAGTCACAAACCAATTAAGTGAACTAATTGTCTCGTGCAAACGCCACTCCCCTTTCTCTCCTTTTATTCCTCTGGGAGGGGCCATTCATCATCCACCCATGGCCTTACTCCCAAGTTGACCCTTGTTCTTTAGCTGTTCTCTTCGTCTGGCAACTCTGTGCATGCGCACACTGGGAAAAGGGTCCAACTGTTTGTCTGCCTCACTGATGTCTGACTCTGAAGGCAGCTGATAACTGGCATCCGGCCCTGGCCCCCTCTCTGCCTCCCATGCATAGCCCTCATCAGAGCCTTTCCCAGACTCCAGGACTGGTCCGTGTTCCTCCCCAACCTCTCACTGTCCAAATCTGTCTGGCAAGCCACAACAGCAAAGCAGTTTTCAATCAAGATGAATTTTTCCATGATACAATAGTTGTAAACCTGTCCCCTGCCCAACAGCTGAGATTCTCATCCCTCCCTACCCCAATATAGATATCCTACATACATATTGACAAACAGACAGGCAAACACCAGTATTGTCTGCCTGCAACCAGTACTGTCTGCCTGCAAAAGGGATTCTTCACCTTCTGTTTTCTTCTGAAGGTCTCCATGATGGCTGTGGATGAAATGTATGGAGATCTGCCTCTCCTGGAGAAGGATAGATATTGGGATGCCTCAAACCCACGAGCCCCCTATACGGCAGCTACAGTTTTTCTGTTGCAACAGCCGTCATTCCAAGGCTCCACTTTTGATGTGACGTAAGGATTTCTTTATTCTTTGTGCGGTGCAAAAATTATTATTATTATTATTATTATTATTAGTAGTAGTAGTAGTAATAATAATAATAATAATAATAATAATAATAATAATAAATGATTAACTGGTGAAGACACAAGGGGGATCACAAGGGAATGAATCTTTTAGGTTTTCCTCATTTGGGATTGATCAACAATCTTTTCCCAGTGTGTGTGAAGCTCCCCATTGGTGAGACTGTAATTGTACAAGCATGATGACTGTGCATTTCCCACTTGAGGGAAGCCCTGTCACTTTCTAGTAATGGAAGTATCTACGGATAGTGCAAAATGGTGGTGCAAATTCTTTCAACCGCTTGTCCTCGCTTTCCAGACTGGCCAAAGAGGATATGCAGTTCCAGCCTCTGGAGGAGATTGCCGAGGGCCTTGAACAGAGCCGCCATGTGCCTGCCCACCTCTTGAACCGACTGCTGTCTACAGCTCCTACCTCAGGAGGTTTTGGACGCCGTCTCTCTCTGCTGAAGCGCAAGAACAGCTGTGTTTCAGAACCATCAACCACCTACAGCTGCCTTTGTCAGGACATGCAGGCCATTGACTGCATGTGTACCCCACCTGCCAGTCAGCAGATGCGCAGTAACAGCATTCCTTTCATCCCTGAAGGGGCGGGAGACTCTGGCCACGATACCAGCAGCCCAGGAAAGGAAGCATACAGCGTTCTTCCTGAGTCTCACATTGTTGAGCTGGGTGAACTTCCTCAGAGCACGTTGGACCAGGAAAATGTTACAGCTGCCCCCCATGATCCAGAGCCTCTTGTGGATACATCAGTTAATACAAATGTTTTGTCCTGGCCTCTCCTAGAACATGACTCTTCAGACACTTCCTTCCTTCACAACCCAAAGGAGGTGCCAAGCAAAGGGGTCAGCTATCCCCCATGGCTGCAGAGCCCCATTGAGGAGGAAAATACGCCATGAGTCAGTTATTGGGTATGCACAGGTGAGATGGACTTACTCCCTGGGACATCTTGTTATGGCAATCTTATTGGAAGAAGGCCCTGAAAGGAGGGACCAGCAGAACTGAACACACTTTTATAAAAACCACCTTTGTAGCAGGGACTTGGGGGAATTTTAAGAGATGTTGTGCAGACGCTCTTAATTTCATTAAGAAGAGCCGAGGTGGCGCAGTGGTTAGAGTGCAGTACTGCAGGCTACTTCAGCTGACTGCTAGTTGCAGTTTGGCAGATTGAATCTCACCAGGCTCAAGGTTGACTCAGCCTTCCATCCTTCCGAGGTGGGTAAAATGAGGACCCAGATTGTTGGGGGCAATACGCTGACTCTGTAAACCGCTTAAACAGGGCTGTAAAAGCACTAGGAAGCAGTATATAAGTCTAAATGCTATTGCTATTGCTATTGCAAATACTGTGTTCCTACCAAAGAACATGCTAGTTTTAAACCTTGCTTTTAACTTCATAGATTACATACGAACATAGAGTAGATACGAGTATCATACTGCTTTGCAGTGTTGCTGAAATCATTCTTATTTTTCTCCTCAATATGAACTAAGAAGGAAAAAGCCAAGAGGTGTAAATGAATTGTATGGCACCTTTTTCTTTCACAAGTATATACAGTCAACTGATTTAAAGCTTATGCTTTTATGTTTTATTAAATATTTGTAAATGTTTGTAAAACATTGAGAGTTTTGAATACTTTAAATCTTACCGTCATTCCTTGCACCTTTAACGAAGTAGTGAGTAACTTCATTCTGCTAAATGGTTGTCATTTTTTAATATTATTCCGGCCTCTGGAAAGTACAGGAAGAATGGCAGGGATGCAGTGTTTGTATTGTTCATGCCAGAGGCACTTTCATTACTTTAGCATCAGGTAATAACCTGCATAATTAGGGTCTCTACTAGCCTTTATAAGGTTTACATAAAACTTACAGGAGGCGGCAGGAAAACTAGACTTTAAAAGGTCTCATAATAAACCTCTACTACAGTGGCCCAGGGACCCGGGACCGGTTCTGTGGATAAAGTTTTTCCATGGACTGGAGGGGTGTGTGGTTTAGTATGCTGCCTGCATCCTGTGGATGGGGCGTCATTTGTTTCTGCGGCCCAGTTGCTGCTCTAGTAGTCCTGGTGCAATACAATTGTCAATAGAGGCCTTATTCCAGTACTACTGGTTACTACTTACTATCGGTTCTGTGGGCATTGCTTGGTGGGCATGGCAGGGGAAGGATACTGCAAAATCCCCATTCCCTCACCACTCCTGGGGGAAGGATATTACAAAATCTCCATTCCCCACCCCACTCTGGGTCCAGCCAGAGGTGGTATTTGCCGGTTCTCCAAACTACTCAAAATTTCCGCTACCGGTTCTCCAGAACCTGTCAGAACCTGCTGGATTTCACCCCTGCCTTATTCACAAGTATAAGAATACTCATCAGGCTTAGGTGCTTTTCCTATTTTCACAGATCTAGCATTGTTTCTTGAAGAGATAAATGTTGAATTAAATATACAGCTTGATCATGCCTAAACACTGGAATAGCAAATAAAATAAAAATTGATTTTAAGAACCCTTGAATTTTAAAACTATATCCTCATACTGGAGTACATCATTTATATCCAAGTCAGCTATAGCAGCAGTCCCCAACCTTTTCCACTTCGCAGACAAGCAGTGGCAAGGGGGAGAGGGGATGGTTTTGTGTGTGTGTGTCCACCGCTTGTGCAGCCTGGTTCCCAACAGGTCACGGACCTGTGCCAGTCTGTGGACCAGCGGTTGGGGGCTCCTGAGCTATAGCATATGAACACTGAACCTGAACACTTTTAATAAGGGAGCATTGTGGTGATTAATTTCATTTAAGAAAATTTATGCAACTAGGGATAGCTTAATTTAGCACAAAGCTAAAAATGGACTTGATTTGTCTTGGTGCAAACAACAGCAAGAACACACTGATTTACTTTGCTTATTGTGGTCAAAAAAATAAAGGGACATCGTTCAGTAATTTTGCTGAAACCAACCAGGAAAGCATACTAGAATCTTGTATATAGGACTGTTAGTTCCATGATAGAAAGGAAAGAAATGAAAGCACTATATATGAATCTTGTGCCATGTACTATACATCTAACCATTAAGTATTAACTACTGCTAAGCAAAACATTTCAAATTTGATATATCACTGGAAAGATTTGAATGGCACCGCTGAGTTGTCAAAACACCAGTTTGGTGCTCTTTCAGTTTGGGCAGATGTTCTAGGCTTCGGGCAGTTTGTTGTGTCACAAACACTGGTGTATAATCTTTATAACCAAACTTGATAGAAAACATGGAAGATTGTTAATGCTAGTTGCACTTTTCACTTCAAAGCTAGACAACTTTGTAAAATATTTGCGGTTTGTACATAGCCCAGAAAGCTTGAAAAACAGACTCTATTAATATTATCAAGTTTATTAAAGCAGGTCTTACTTCTCAGATTAGGCGAAGGGATGCAACATACTGAATTTGTTTAAAAAAAATTTCTCGTTTGAAAGAAAGCTGTGAGTCCAGTTATTATAGGACGATAAAGATTTGAGACTCCTAGAATAGGGCTGTCAAACTCACAGCCTGTGGACTGGATGCGTCATGGCTGGCCATGGCCACGGCCGGTTTAGCGAAGGGGAAAAAAAAGTCACGATACATCATGTGACGACATGAGTTTGACACCCCTGTTCTAGAAGGTAACACACTGTGCTTGTTTTAATCTTTCATATATCCTCTGAGCTGTCTAGTTGTCAAGAGTGCTGCAGTGTTCTAGAGAAGGTAGAATTCTTCAGGACAGTTTCCCTTAAAGCAGACAGATGTCTTTATTCAAATCCTGTCTCAAAGGCAGAAAGAATTCTCATTTTCCCTATTACTGTACGTCAATAATTTATTATGAAACAAATATTTTTACATAATTTCAAAAGCACCTCTCAAAATATTCAGTACTCTACCACAGGCGTCCCCAACCCCTGGGTGGCAGCCCACTACTGGCCCTTGAGCCATTCAGAACCAGGCCGCAGAAGTGGTGGGTGATAGGATATATCTTCAGTTGTGCAAGCAGCGGGTGTGCATGTCCACTGCTCATGCAAATGGAGCTGTGTGCGCGCACTTGCCCATCATTCACTCTGAACTGTCCCTTCTCTGCTGCTGGGTGGAAAACTAGAACATTTGGATAACTCTGCTCTATCCAATATTTAAGTCAAATATTCTGCACTGTTATGATTTTATGGTAATTCTCCTTATGAAGAGAATTAGCATTCTCTTAACTATGAGTTAATGTTGAGAGGTGGTTTTTTTATAACACTGGATGCCTTGGAAAGCCACGCTGCTTCTAAAAATAGTTCATGAAGTTCCTTAAGAGATTTTTCTGGTTGCTTCTCAGTTGAAAATACTATGCTCAGAACAAAAAAATACTAGTGACTATGTGGCAGCAATAATGGTTGTGTAAATGGCAATAAAAAGAAAAAAAGGGTCCTATCTTGGAATATATATGATGTTAATACATGATCTTAGATCCTAAAATTCAGGTTCCCCTCCCCAAAGATGCCCTTTGCAGACCAAAGGAATATATACCATTTGTTTATTTTACATAGGAAGACAATAGTTTAATTTTAAAATAATGCCTAGGGCATGATAGCACTTAGCACAGTGGTGAAATCCAGCCGATCTATCTGGCTCGTGCGATCTGGTAGGGCTGGCGATGGGAGGCTCCGGCCATCCGCCCAGACGTCATCACGTCCTGTTTTTTACCCTCTGTGCATGCACAGAAGGCTCTGTGCATGTGTGGAGGCGCGCACACTCACATTTGTGATCCAGTAGCGAAGGTAAGTTAAGTGCATTTTACCACTGATTTAGCACTAGCACTTAGATTTATATACCGCTTCACAGTGCTTTACAGCCCTCTCTAAGCGGTTTACAGAGTCAGCTTATTGCTTCCAACAATCTGGCTCCTCATTTTACCCACCTCGGAAGGTTGGAAGGCTGAGTCAACCTTGAGTCTGGTGAGATTTGATCTGCCAAATTGCAGGCAGCCGGCAGTCAGCAGAAGTAGCCTGCAGTACTGCACTCTAACCACTATGCCACCGATATAAGTAGTTAGCCTTTGGAACGTCAGCACTACTAGAGGAATAATATGACAAAGAATATTTTAGAGCCTTTATTTGTAATGAAAAGATTCTACAGACATACCCCCCCACCCCCGCATCACTGCATGCCAGGTTTCTGTCCAATAGAAAAATAAAGAGGCAGAGACCTGCCTAGATGAACAAATTGCTTTACAAAATGTATAATTTACAGCAGTAAACCTATATTTACTAAAAAATAAAAACAAAGTTTGAAGAACATATTTTAAAAGGAAACAGTTTCTTACAACTTCCAGGATGGAAGGGTGATCCAAAATTAGACAAGGCATACTAACAGAATAAAACAAGAGGTTTTTTTTGTTAAGAAAAAGCACCAGACTCTAAATATTGCTGTGAAAACAGTATAGTTATAGGAATACACTCAAATGGTTCATGGGCAGGACTGCAAGCTTTCCCTTTTCTTTAAGTCTGTACCTAGGTAGTATTTATAGAGATTCAACTTGTTTTTTTTCTGCACTAATCCCTTCTTGGAAGGTAACCATTAAGCAAAGCTATGTCTGAGGAGCTTTAGGTGCTGCCACAATGGAAGGGGAAGCTGTTACTAGTTGTCATAGGGCTCAAGCCTTAATCAAAAGTCCACATTCAGAGCTATTACCTCACCCTTGTACATTCAATTCTCAAGATGGGCCTGTATTCTCATTGTAGCAAAAGAGATCCAATCTACCAGAAATTTAAAATATCCTCCCTGCAGCATGAAATAAGCTTTTAACATGGCACACTTAAAAGGCTATACAAATGCCACGTGTCGTGTAACATGCAAGGAGTAGTGACCAAGTAGTGGTGAAGAGCACTTCTCTAGGAGACTTGTTTTTCAACAGCTCCCAGCAGTGTGTAGTGAAAGAAAAGTCAGGTAAGTTTAGGTTTGCTGGAGAAAAGTCAATCTTTGGCTGCCCCATGCCACATTCATCTGGTTTTAGAGGCAAAAGCTCAGTGAAGGAGGACTCTTGAGCAGCAGGAAATTACTTTCAGCAATACAGACGGAGGCTGGAATTCCCAAACAGACACCACTGCACAGAGTAAGAGCTCAAACTGAACCCTCCCTTTCAGCTAAACTCAAAGCACACATGCACTGAACAGTTTTTCCAGATCACAATCCGTAAGACGACTCCTCTGTATCAAAGCAACAAGGGCTGAGTTCGGCTCAGGTGACCCCGACGAGTATTGGTGGCCAATCTTTGTTGGGCCAAAAAGGATTGGACTGTTGGAGGATTGGACGATCGCTTTTCTGTAGCTCGTTGGTGAAGTGTTAGGCCCTGTAACAGGGGAAAAGAATTGACTTGCACTGTCAGACATCTAGGTAACAATTCTCTAATATTCTTTTGAATTGAAGAAAATGTTAATTACATCAGATAGCCCAGATGTTTAATAATATTCATGCTGCTGAAAGCTAGACCTGAATCAGCATGTAATAATGTCTAAGCCCTTTACACTGCAGAAGGGCTGATTAAATGTTAAGTATTCACATGGTATCTATGTTAAATAGAAATAGCGATAGTACTTAGATTTAGATACCACCTCACAGTGCTTTATAGCCCTCTCTAAGCAGTTTATAGAGTTAGCAGATTGACCCCAACAATCTGAGTCCTCATTTTACACCAAGAAAAACAAACTTATTTTCACATAAGCTCAAATCCCCAAAATGGAAAATCATACAAGTTCCCTTTGATTTTAAGATTCGTCTCTCAGAATTGCCTATTGCTTGCAAACTAACACTGTCATTTCTTTGCTCCCTCCACCCCGTCCCGTCCCCCCACCCCCCGCATCTATATACCATAGAATTTACACTATTAGAAATATCAAGAGGTTAGGAGAACTCTTGATCTTACTAAATGTATTGTTCTCTTTCAAGTTAATAATACCCTGCATGCCCCCCCAGCGTCAAAAGGCTCTCTTCCTTTACAGTTTCATCAAGAGCAAACTCTAGGATTGGCCAGAAGATCACTAAAAATTCTGGGATAGTAAACTGGGTATCAATGAAAATACGAGCTTCCATCTATAGCCAGGATAAACTGCTTCTATGCAGTGACTGTTTTGTGTCTGATGCTGATACTAGATATCATTCAGGCTCTTGCTGTTTCTCAAACACAGGTCAAACTCACCATATTATACCAGGCAGTGATGATGAGTTTTTCTTCTTGCTCCTGCTGAGATTTTGTCTTCTCAAAATCAGACTAATCCAATGAGAGAAAGAGAAAGAGAACAGAATGCAATCCCTTCCATACCAAAGAATGTCAGGGCAGCTGGGAACATTATAGATAAACTTTTTAAAAAATAAATCCTTCAAATGTTATGAAACACTTTCCCAAACGGTGTGCCCTAAACAGATCGAAATACTTTTAACTCTGGTACAATCAAGTGAGACTCCCAGGATGAAGGGCACCTACATACCTCTCCTCCTTCAGCAACTGCAGAGGGATTCAATTCCATTAGATCTTCAATTTTAAGAAGACTCCCTTCAAAGCAGGGTTTTCAAACTTATTTTTTAATCAGTTAAAAAATAATGTTTTTTAATCAGTTAAAAAATAATTCCCCAAACCCCTGATCAAAAGGAAAATGATAGAAAATTGACTGCATTCAAATGAATTTCTTTTTGCCCTTAGTCTCGCATGCAACCCTCAAATTTTTGCAGCAACTTAGGGTTCCAAAGGAAGATAGTTTGAAAAATCCTGCTTTAAAGCACAACTTTGGCCTTCAGTTTCAGTAGTTACTTTCTCTCACAATATTCTACCAAGCCCAATTCAGGAAGGGGAGAAAAGGAAATAAAAACAATCCCTCACAAAAAAGATGATTGGGAAAAATTATACAAGACAACAGAAGGATGGTTATAATGCAAAGTGGGCTTCTGAAAACAGCAGGATGGGGAGGAGAAAAAAAAATCCATGAGAAACAGAGAAAAAAAACAAAAGAACCAGTAAAGCAGACTGAGAAGGGATTATACGCTCCACATGCGCTGCTGATCACAAGTGTGTATGTGTTGGGGGAGGCAGTCCCAACATTTGAGATTGGTGATTGCCTCATAGAATGTGAGCTGTTCAGGATGCTTTCCAAAAATCCCATCGATCAAAAACTCTGATCAACCTAAATTTATTCCTGAGCACAATTAAATTTGAGAAAGCAAATAAACCAAACCAAACCCTGATTTATCAACAGAATGTTAGCAGCGTTTTTGTCAGATTCTTGCCAGCATTTTAAAAAGTCTTCATCAAAATAGCTTGATCATTCCAGACAGTGCTATTTGGCCTGGTCCAACTAGTTTCTAAAGAAGAAGTCCTTAGTATATAGTATATATACTAAGCTGTTGATATACTAAGACATAACTGTATAATTCTAGCTGGTATTTTAAAACCAGTGAGTCTTAAAATGGATGAGATGGAAAGCACTTTTCTTCAGTTTTGCTGCAGATTCCTAGTCTGCCAATTAAAAAAAAAAAAGAAGCTTGCCAGAAAAAGCAGTTTCATGAACTGTAAAGAAGAGCTGCTTGCTTGAGGAGGGTATCCCCGCTCGTGCGCGCCCTCCCAGCCCCATAACAGCCGGCCAGGGGGCCGCGTGAGGAGAAGGAGGAGGGTTGTCTTCGGTGAAGCCGCTGCAGTGGCTCATGCTCACTCCTCAGCTGCAAATCTGTCTCCCTTTCCATCGTACCCTCTTCCCAGATCCCATTCCCACCCTGCCAGCCGTCAGGTTGGCGTGCCAGCCCTCGTGGCTGGCGTCAGCCACGGACGGGTTGGGCCAGTGTCTCGGGGAGAAGAGCATGTCAAGCGACTGGGTTGGCAGGGAGGCACAGGAGAGGGCTCAAAGAGCCACATGAGGCTCGGGAGTCGCAGGTTACCAACACCCATACTAAGCCAAGCCTGAAAAAATATTAACATTTAGTGCAAAATATGAATCTAGTGAACGCATAAGGAAGGCTGCAATTATTATCATTAATCAGAGCTGGCAACCTGAAGCCAGAAGGCACAAGCCCTCAAGTCCTTCCTTTGTGATATCTGAGGCCATCATTTACCACACTTCCAGAAAACTAGTTATATAGCCGGCTTCCAATTTCAAGAAAAATCAGTAAAAAGTAGTGTGAACTACTTCACACCACTGAACTACATATCAGCAAGTATGATGTAGCTTGAAAAAATTAAAGACTCCTCCCTAACTTTCTCTCAAATCTAGGAAACAATCTCAGTAAGTCCTGGTCCCACTGATTTTATATCATCCATCACACCACCCATCAAAAAATATTTAAATGGAGCCCCAGCCAAGGAAAAGTTGCTTACCCTGTCCTTAACAAAGGAAGAGGGCCTCACCTCTAGGTGGCTTATTTTCTTATCTTTTTCTTGCAGCTGATTTTTCAATGCCTGAATCTCCAAAGGAACTACGTGAGGCTGTTGCTTGGGGTCTAGCTTCTTGATGACCTGTGGAAGAAATGAAGCCTCTGCCATCATTACTAAACCTCTGAGAACGTGGAGTAGTAGATACTAGAAAAGCTCAGAAACAATATTCTTGATTTGAATCACCCTCATTACCAAACAGCATATTCACAAAGTTATTGGCTTGGTTCACATATGTGCTAAATCATGATTATTAGTTTTTTTTTTTTTTGACTTAGAATCTTATATATACTATTACTTCTCCAAGCTTTTTTCTAACTCACGGACGTGCAAGACCAGAGCAGCCTGAAAATAGAGCACTCTACTGCATTTTCTTACTTTTTCTCCCTATCCCTAGCAATCATATAATTCTCCTTAACTCTTTAATGAGTACAAGACAAATGGAGAAATCTCATTTCCCCCTCAGAAAAATGCACACAGGTAAAAGAGCTAAAAACTCCCAAATGCCTTCAAAAAAACCTCTACAGACTAAATGGTCCTTTACTGCTCTTAGGACATTGGGGATACCACACTAAGATAATGACAAAAGAAACAGGAGATAAACAAACGAAGAATTAGTCAGACAATTCATAACTATTTTGCTTAACTAAAAGACAGCCTCTTATGACTTCAACAAATCTTAACTGAAATATATCTTCTTTTTCTTCTTTTTTTTAAATTTGATTTATATGCTGCCCTTCTCCGGAGATTCAGGGCGGCTTACAATGTGCTAAGCAATATATCTTGCTTTGGCAATAGAGACGAAGCCAACAAGTCCACGAGATTTAATAAACACAGTGTTTATTGTGTTCATATGTACAGGGCAAGTACAAAAACCTTGCTTACTGTGCAGGCTTTATCCATGTAGCGTTTATATCGCTCCTCCATAGCTCTCATATCTTCATCCTTTTTCTTCAATGTCTGCTGAAGTTCATCAATTTTCCTGGCAGCTGTTGGAAAGGAGAAGAGTTGCGATTATCTATTGTTTCCAGTTTGGAAGTTTGTGGTGAGGTAGGGAAGAAAGACATTTTGTTCCAAATCTCAGGACCTTCAGAGTCCCTGGGTATCTCAGCTGAGAATTTCATCCTGGTTACAGAGCACCTCTTCTCATTCCATTGTCAAGAAAGATTAAGCCAAACTTTTCTGAATTTAAAACAATAGGACCAACTTTCAGTCACTTACTGCTGTTGTCTACTTTGGGTTCTAGCTCATCAATGCACTCCTTCTTCTTCTGAAGCTCTGCATGGGCCTCATGCAATTTTTCTCTGGTTACATGATGAAACAAATGGGAATTTGTTACACAACTGGTTTTGAGAATAACAGTCAGCAGGTCAAAGACTCTGGTTTGGAAATGTATTACAACCAATAGGACTCAAACTACTCCTAGAGGCTTTACTACAGTCCTTCTATGTACTACAGCAAGCTTTATATAGAATTCTTTTTCCAACCCCACCTTAAAACATGAATAGAATCACTTACAGGTGCTCTTCCAGTTTCTTCTGCAATAGGGAAGACTAGAGAGAAAAAAAGGGAATGAGTGCTTAGATTTGTGTTCATGCTGAGAACAATTTAGACTGTTCCAGACTGGAACAATTTACCATTTTCTCATTGCCCATTAGAAGGAGTAGTGCTATCATCAGCATATATGGCATCACATGTTAATATCTATGTACTTTCATAGTGTTCAGCACTAAAAGTCTTGGAAACCTGTTGTATATATTCACTGCTTTAAAAGCTTTACTTTGACTGGATGTTGGCGAGACTAGTGTAAGTACAGATTTGTGATCCAAACTAAAAAGATAGGATGGGATGCTCCTGAATTCAGTTATGTTACTGAAGACAGAGCTGAAGAGTTCCATTCAGTTCCACAGACACCAGATTCTCTAAGGGGCAGTACAAAAACCGATAAGACAGAATTTGCAATGTGAGTGAATATATTCTGTTGTTCAATGCAGAATCCTGTACATATCTGAAATAGTTACTGACTGGGCAAGGAAAGCTGCAACTCCTCAGAGATATCTTATAATACATATAGTAATATATTGGTACCTTTTAGATTATCAATGTGAAAACTGGAACAACTAATTTACATTTATTAATCGGCATATTCAGATTTTGTCTTTCTCTTGGAAGCCCAAGGCAGCACTTATTGGAGTCTCCTTTCATCTTCATAATGCCATGATTGCGTAGGAAGACTAGGCTGAGTTCAAAGATGTGTAAGGAGCAAACAAGCCAAATATCTTTATAATCCCATTCCAAACATTAAGCCACTAATAACTCTAAGTAGCCAGTATAAGTGCTTGGTATGGAAACCCAAATAACTAACCCTTGCTAAGGCACACAAAAAAACAACAACAAACAAAACAAAACTCTCTGGCAGAAGAAAAACAGTGCATTTCAGGAATGAAGCACAGATTATGGGAGCAAATACAGAATATGCAAGTACTTACAATGGCCTAGGCAGGACAGCCAGCAAATCAGAGGGGAGAAAGAGAGGGCTATTAGTAAAGTGGGTTGGGTATGTGGGGACCCAGGCGAAAAACAAAGATCTGCCTAAGGGATCATGCTGGATTTCAAGACAAGGCATGGGAAAAGGACAGCAAGGATATCAACACAATATCCAGGCATGTATCATTCTAGCTAAATAGCACTCTTTGTCCAACATGGCCACTTTAAACTATAGTTTAAGTAACTTTAAAATTGTATAAGTCAGCCTTGTATATGTCACTTATTGTATGTAATTAGGAGGAAAAAACACTATGCCATCCACTTAAAAAACACACACATGGAAAATATACACAATTTTAAGATTTAGATTTCCATTTGTTCTGAAGCAACTGGCAGAGATAAAGAGGAAATATAAATATCCCCAAACTTATATTCAAAATTCAACCCAGAATTAGATGGATTATGGGATACACTTTTTTTTAAAACAGCTCCACACAGCTGGTAGGTGGATGATGCCAATCCCATTGCTGCTATTTTTGTAAGGAATTCAGCACTGAAGCAGGGAGTGGATGGGATATCAGCTTCTATTAAATTTTTCTTGAACAGCCTTCTGCAAGGCTCACTTAAGATGCTCTAAGCCCATTTTCAGAGAAACTCACATCTTCTGCTTTGCTTCCTTGTTCTTGGAGGGTACGCTGGAGCTCGTCCACTTGAGCCTTAAGCGCAGAGATTTGTTGCTGGCTCAGCCTAGACAGAGAAATCAAGATATCACGCTGAGAAAGCCCAATAATGTAAAAGCAGATTGTTCAAAACCATCTTCTTTTGCAATTTAAGTTTTTGGTTCTGTGCTCACTTTCCAGAAAGAAGCCTACTTGTATACATTAGGCCTAAGTAGGTACATCTATGACTACATTTCCAATAGCAAGATAACTTTTATCAAATTCAGATGAAATCTTCACACATTATGCAAAGCCATGGCTCACTTAATCATACCATATTGAACAAATCGCTTTGTACAACATAGTAAGCCAAAACCAAACAAATCATGAGAAGAGACTGAAACCCAAATGATCCTATAACTGGTTAAATGTTAAATCTGAAAAAAGCTCCATCCAATTCCCAATCCTCAAAATGGCAGTTTTGTGCAACCAGAAGATTGCCCAAGCTCCTTTTCACTCAGGAAGAATTTACTATCATAAAATAGTGGAGCTTTCAAACTTCTATGATTCATGGATGTTTCTGAAACTGCTGAGATCTGATCAAGTCCTCTCCCAGCTACAGAAAACTGCCAAAGCAGCCCTGTGCAACTCAGGACTATAGTTTCTCTACAATCTAGTCTGCAATCATAAACATTCATATTCTTAAGTTACAAAAGCACTACTCCATTGCTTAGAAGAAATCTTTTGAAATCTTGAATTATAAGGCCTTATAATTCTCTGTAATTCCCAACTGTATATTCTTTTTGAGTTTATGGTACATGGATGGGAGAGGGGTGAATGAAAGAAACACATAGCCAAGGCTGTTCTCCATTTCTGAGTGGCTGCAACGCAAACAGAGAAAATTGCCACTGCTATTTAAAAATGTAAGAATTATAAGGTAATTGGGCATTGGTCTTACCTTAAATGCCAGATTTCTTGAGGGGGGTGACATTGTCCAGATGAGGGTTATATCAGTCGGATCTGATGCTGGCTGAGTCATAACTTTTGACCACTCCCCTTGCTCCGCCCCTTTCATGCTCAGTTTTGACGAAGGAAGGCCACCAGAAGTATCTCCAACAGGAACCACCGTTATCAGGAGGAAGTAATTCGGTCCAACGGGACAACTGGAAAAAAACTACTGAACAAGAACAATAAACTGTACAGGCACTGAGACAGAGGGAGGGGCTGGACAATGTCACCCCCCTCAAGAAATCTGGCATTTAAGGTAAGACCAATGCCCAATTTCCTTGATGAGGGTGTGACATTGTCCAGATGAGGGACATACCAAAGATTTGGCTGTCTCAAGGGCGGGATGTCGAAGGGCCTGGAGAGACCCTCGCACGATGCACCTGCTGCAAAACCCTCCTGCCAAATGACGCTTCAGCAGAAGCAAAGGTATCTATCTTGTAATGACGAATAAATGGCGAGGGGGTAGACCAGGTGGCTGCCCTACATACCTCCTCAAGGGAGGCCTGAGTCGCCCAAGCTGCTGAGGTAGCAGCACTCCTAGTGGAGTGGGCAGTAATGCTATTGGGAACAGGAATCGCCTGGGCCTGATATGCCGAGGCGATGCAAGCCCTGATCCATCTACCAATTGTGGCAGAAGAGACTTTGAGCCCTAGGGAGCCTGGCAAAAAGGAAACAAACAAAGCCTCTGACTTCCTGAAGGGAGCAGTCCTTTTGATATAAATCTTTAGGGCCCTCCGTACATCTAAGGTATGCCACCTTCGTTCCAAGGCATGAGAGGGCCGGGAACAGAAATTGGGCAAAATAACCTCTTGGGCCCTGTGAAAGGGGGAATTAACCTTGGGAATAAAGGAAGGGTCCAATCTCAAAATAACTGTGTCCGGCCGGAAAACACAGAGATCCTCCCTAACTGAGAGGGCTGCCAGCTCCGAAATGCGACGGGCTGAAGTTATGGCTATAAGGAAAACCACCTTAAGGGTGAGAAAGCGAAGGTGAACCGTGCGGAGGGGTTCAAAGGGAGTCTCAGTTAAAGCGTTAAGGACCTTGGGCAAATCCCAAGTAGGGTATCTATGAATCGAGGAGGGCCGCAAGAGCCTGGCTCCTCGCAGGAACTTTTTTATCACAGGGTGCTGAGTGAGTGGTCGGCCGGATGGACTGGACAAGGCCGTAGACAGAGCCACCACATGTCTCCGAAGGGTACTATGGGCCAGACCACGGTCAAACCCATCTCTGAGGAACTCCAAGATCTGGGCAGGTGAGGCTGAAACAGGATCTATCTGCCGGGAACGGCACCACCTATAAAAGGCGAGCCAGGAGATATTGTAGAGTCTGACTGTGGATTTACGTCTGCAGGCTTGAACAATGTGAATCACCCTATCTGAATAATTGTCCTGCCTTAGACGGGCCCCTTCAAGCGCCATGCAGTCAGTTGGAGCCACTGAGGGTCCGGATGAAGAAGGTTCCCCTGACGCAGTACAATCTCGTCTGGTGGAATCCTCCAAGGGTGAAATGTGGAGAGACTGACCAGGTCTGCGAACCACGGACGGCGTGGCCAGTGGGGAGCCACGAGGATAATTTCTGCTCTGTCGGCGATGACCTTCCGAATCAGGGCCGGAATCAGAGGCAGCGGTGGAAAGGCATAGTGAAGACCCGGCGGCCAGGTGAGACGGAGAGCGTTGACCCCTTCCGCCCCTGGCGTCGGGAACCTCGAGAATAAGCGAGGAAGCTGATTGTTCAGGTGTGTGGCGAAGAGATCTATGGCTGGGATGCCGAACCTGTTGCAAATCTGATGAAATATGTCGGGATGAATCTGCCACTCGCTGTTGTCCACCTCTGTCCTGCTCAGGAAATCCGCCTGTGTGTTTTCCGACCCCGCAATGTGGTCCGCTCTGATGGAGAGGAGGTGTTGTTCTGCCCACTTGCCCAGGCGAAATGATTCCTCCATGAGGCGCTTTGAGTGGGTGCCCCCTTGACGGTTGACATGTGCCTTCGCCGCCATATTGTCTGTCAACACCAGAACATGACGGTGTTGCACGAACCGGTGAAAGTGCGTGAGAGCGAGACGAATGGCCTTCAGCTCCAGCCAGTTGATAGGGTTGGCGAGGTCTGATGCAGACCAACGGCCCTGAGCCACGTGTGATGCAAGATGAGCCCCCCATCCGTGAAGGCTGGCGTCTGTAGTGAGTACAAGTCGGTCGTGATTCATGAAGAGACACCCCTTGTCGAGAGAAGGCGATGTCCACCAACCTAGCGATCGCCTGACTGAGAGTGGAACTTTGACTGTTAACATGGTGTGAGCTTGGCGTTTCTTTTGAAAAGGAAGCAGGAACCACTGCAAGTGGCGAGCGTGAAGGTGTGCCCATGGGACGATCTGGACGCAGGAGACCATCTTGCCTAAGAGCTTGGATAGAGTGGCCAATGGAACTGATGGAGTTCTGCGAATGAGAGCTACTAGGTCCCTGATGTCTGACCGTCGTTCCAAGGTTAGGTAGACGGTCCCCTGGGCTGCGTCTATGATGGCGCCAAGATGGGTGATCCTGGTGACTGGCACTAACTGACTTTTTTTGTAGTTGACCAAGAACCCATGGTTGTTCAGGGTTTGAATCGTGAGGTGTAGGTCGTGTAAGGCTTGCTCTTGAGAGTGAGCCTGAATCAGAATATCGTCCAGGTAAGCCTGGATCCTTACCGGTTGTTGTCTCAGGTGAGCCGCCACCACCGCCAGGACCTTTGTGAAGACCCTTGGTGCAGATGCCAGTCCGAAGGGAAGAGCCCGGTATTGAAAATGCTTTCCTGCATAGCTGAATCGGAGATACTGTCGATGCTTTGGCAGGATGGGAATGTGAAGATAAGCCTCCATGAGGTCTATGGAAACTAGAAAATCGTTGGGACGAATCCCTTGAAGAATAGAGGTTAGTGAACACATTTTGAATCTGCGATACACTATGTATGAGTTGAGATTTTTTAAGTCCAGAATGGCTCTCCACCCCCCTGACCGCTTTGGAACTACGAACAGGATGGAATAATACCCCTGTTTCCATTGATCGTGGGGGACCTCCTCTATGGCGTGAATCTGTAGTAGGTGCTGAACTGCTTGGTTCATTAATTGACGTCTGGATTCGCTTTTGGAAGTTGGACATTGAAGAAAGCGGGTTGGAGGCCTGGAGAGAAATTCCAGGGGGAGGCCGAATTTTACAACTGAAAGAACCCAAAGGTCTGAAGATGACCTTTCCCACCTGTCCGCGAAGAGGGACAGGCGACCCCCTACTGGAGGATTTGGTAGTGAGTCACTTACGACTGCGGGACTGGCGGAAACCAGAACCCCGAAAGGACCGTTTGGGCTGGAATTGTCTGCTCCTGTCCCGAAAATATTGACGGTCCGAGGATCGATAGGATCCCTGAAGATATTCCTGCCTGGAGGGGCCTCCCTGGGGGTAGGAACGAAAGGAAGGCCTTCTGTAATATGGAGAGGGTCTTCCTTCAGCCCGTTTGTATGTTGAGGGCAAAATTTTTCGCTTGTCCCGTGTCTCTACAAGAAGAGGGTCAAGTGATTCCCCAAATAGTCTGTTTGCAGAATATGGAGCTGCAGCCAAGCGCCATTTGGCCTTAAGGTCAGCAGGCCATTGGCGAAGCCAGAGCATCCTGCGGGCTGAAACTGTAGAGGCTAAGGCTCTGGATGCAAATTTGGCTGAATTCAAGGTTGCATCAGCCGAAAATTGAGTGGCAGCAATGATTTTATTAATATCCTGATGAAGGCGAACCTCACTGGGGGGTACCCTTGCCTGTAACTGTTGAAGCCAAAGGATGGTAGTCCTATTAAAAAATGAGGCTGATGAAGCTGATTGAATTGCCCATGCCGAGGCCTGATGGTTCTTTTTAAACAGAAATTCTAACTTTTTGTCTTCTGGCCTTAGACCTTCAGAAGTATCCCCAGTTACGTATGAAGAAGAAGAGGAAAGGGCCGCTACAGGACTGTCTACAGGTGGAACTTGCAAGAGTTGAGCAAACTTTGGAGCAACAGCATAATATTTCTTATCTGAACCATGTGCAGATGCCATGGTTGCAGGCCCAGCCCACTGTTTCTTTACCACGTCTATGAACAGTTGTGGAGTTGGTACATAACAAAGTTCAGGGGGGGGCTCAGAAAAAGGTCCCTGTAGTCCACCCTTTTGAGCCTCCTGCATCTCTTGAAAGTATTCATCTTCCTTTAAGGCGGCTGTTAAGCGAGCCTTATGCAATAAAGACTTGAATTTATTGGGGGGAAATAATCCTGTAAAGGCAGGTTGATCTTGGATTATCCCCTCATCATCTGATAGGTCAGAATGTCTCTCTTCCTCAAACACAAAGGCTTCACTAACTCTGGAGGCTGCAGGAGAATGAGAGCCAGTAAGACTGACTGCAGGAGAAATTCTAATACGGGCAGATCGCTCTGAAATAGCAGAGCCAGAGTGGTGACCATGAATATTGGCTGCCATTCTAGAAGCAATGGCCTGTTCAATCAGAATTCTCAATCCTTCTGGCACATTTTTTAAAGGATCTTCGGGGGTTAGCACAGGCATAGAGGATTCACCTGTTGAAGCAGCTGCAGCTGCAGGCCCACCAAATACAGGAGTTGCAGGGGTCATTAATTGACTTGCAAAGGGGTTTTGCAAATTGCTTTGGTCTTGTTGAAGAACATTACCCTCTCCCTCCGAAGACCAGGCCTGGCTAACAGTTGAAATGGGAGGAGGGGGGGTAGATGGGGGGGGGGTCCCCTTATCAGGCTCAGTTGCAGGCACTTCACTAGCTTGCTTTTCTAGAGATTTATGCCTCTTTGCTAAATCCTTCTCCTCAGGCTTAGAAAGGTGCTTACGTTTGGAAGTTGATTTCTTCCCAGTGTACATAGTATTTTCCTCCCCATGGGAAGAGCGATCTGCCATCTTTAGTATACTCACTGCGACCACGATGTCGACTGGAGAAATAGCTTTTGGTTTCAGTTTCACCACGTGGTTGAAATTTGAGATGGCAACGACTCTGGCGTTAAGCACGATGGCTGCCAGGTCACACTTGAGCAGGAGGAAAACTCTGCTCTGGAGGTATCTGTCTAGGCAAGCCTAGAAACGGACCTCCTCAGCGCCCCCCCAGCCACAAAGAGAAAAAAATAAAAATACTGGCTGGAAATGCCCAGGGGGAGGCAAGAAGAAGCTTGCTGCCCCCCCCAAACTTGCAGACTCGTTGGTGGCAAAGCGGCAAAAACTTCCTTTTAAAATTGCCGCGGGGCTTCAATTAACCGCTCTACAGCTGATCAGCGGTTTTGGGATCGCTGTAGGGTGGGCGGCGGCCCGATTTGGCAATTTCCCTTAAAATTAGGTAATTGCTATTATTGTTGGTGGTATTGTGGTCTAGGGCCCCTTAAACAATCGTTGGTGGGATAGAAGTAACAATTTTAAGCTATAGAAATAAAAAGGTGGTCAAAAAGACTTACAATTCTGTGATATTGAACAGACCTGGGCTGTATAGCCAGATCTGTAGGAGATGTTTCTCTCAGGCCGACTGAGTCTAAACTGGGCATGAAAGGGGCGGAGCAAGGGGAGTGGTCAAAAGTTATGACTCAGCCAGCATCAGATCCGACTGATATAACCCTCATCTGGACAATGTCACACCCTCATCAAGGAAATCCACTAACATTATCTTCATACTGCATCAGGCACAGGATGCTTGAGCTTAAGACCACCCAACCCTTATTTAAATATAAAAGCTAAAATGTTGCGCCACAGGATTGAAATAATAGGCCAACATCAATGAGCTTCAAAACACTAACCAGGACAAAGTAACATCAAACACTATGTTAAAACTGCCAATTTGAGAAGCTTAACATACCCAATGGAAACCCCTCTATCAGGGCTGTCAAACTCGTGGCCCCTGGGCCGGATGTGTCACGTGCTGGCCAAACCCATGCCCGGTTTAGCGAAGGGGGAAAAAGTCACAATACGTCACGTGATGCCACCATGACGCAGTGAGTTTGACACCCCTGCCCTACATGGCATGGTGGCTTCTCTGCCAATAATAAAATATGAAAATTTCTTCAATCTCTGTCCAGGATTAAATAAGAAAAATTAGATTTCCTTGCAGGAAATGAGAAATTTTCCAGCTCTCCTGCATACCTTTGCTGTGCCTCTAACTGGTTTTTACTGCGGTTTGATTCTTCCAGGAGTCCTTGCAATTCAGCCTGTTGCTGTCGGTACGATACCTCCTGAGCACATAACATCTTATTCTCGTGCTGTAGCCGTACGATGGTCTCCCTGGGGACAAAAAATCCAATTTCAGCATTACTGAAGAAGGAAGACCAGATTTATCTGGAATTCTGGCCCATTGGGGGGAAATTGTTTCAGTATAATCCATATTCAACCCTCTTATTCCAGATTATTGCTTTCAAGGATTCACCTGCTTTCAATTCCTCATGACCTGATGACAGCAGAAAACAAAATAGATTACTGTAGTCCTTTTAAAATGCATTTAAATGCTTTTTTTCTGTTTTTTTTCCCTGTTTTTTGTTAAATGCATGAGGAATTAACAAAAATTTACACTGTGACAGATGGCCATGAATGATGACCAAGGAATTAATGACATCCTTGGGATTAACAGGTACCACATAGTCTTCACTAAGTGACTGCCTTGTTTAGGGACCATTTACAGCTGTGGTGAAAAAGTAATTTTACAACCAATACTTGCATTTACAACCTTGGCAGGTCTGTAAAGTAAAGGAAAGCTGAAGTAAAATCATAGTAGGGATTTCACTTAGTGATTACTTCACTTAACAACAAAGTTGCTGGTTTCAACTGTGGTCGCTAGACAAGGAATACTTGTACTAGGTTGGAAAGTAAGCCAGAGAGCATCTGCTCCTCATTCGCTGCACCAGGAAGAATAAATTCAATTCATCTGGCATACATCCTACTGTGAATCTTCTAGAACTAGTAGTGTACCTCTTTGGCTGACGGAAAAAGCCAATTATAATGAATTAATAATGTTAAAACTCTAATCCTCACTAGGATCTGAAGGTGTTTGCCCTTATTTCAAAGAAAAGGTCCCCAATTTGGTAAAGTTTATTTTAGTATTATCCTCATTGATAATAATTATTAAAACCATCACCATCAAAACTGGACTAAATAACCATTCACACACACACACACACACACTTTACATAATCATTCACACATACACACACACACTTTATATAATAAAAAACCAGTATTTTACTTTAATTCTGCTGGCATGATTTCAGCTGCTAAATTATCCATTGGAGAAGAAATGTCTTCCAATATAGCATCTGAAATAAGGAAGGGAACAAACATTAGTTATTTTTATTTTTTTAAAAAAGGAATATTGTCAATTATCAGGTAAAAGTTCAACCTTATACATTTGATCAACATATACTACATCTATATTGGTGCAGTTATATGGCATAACAATGCCTAGAACACTCTAATGTAGGAGATAGTATTTCTCAGAATGGGCAAGGAGGAGGAAATACAGGTTGGGAAAAGGTTTACTTAAGTTTGGATGACTAAGTTGGTCACCTAATGCAACATTCAAAGAACTAAATTGCCACATTTGCATGATAGCAAAACTTGGTTAGCTACCTTGTTTTTGGTGTTTAGTGAATTCAGCCTTTGGTTTGGTTAATTGATAGCAATAGCACTTAGACTTATGTACTGCTTCCTAGTACTCTACAAACCTCTCTAAGCTGTTTACAGAGTCAGCATATTGCCCCCAACAATCTGGGTCCTCATTTTACCAACCTCGGAAAGATGGAAGGCTGAGTCAACCTTGAGCTGGTCAGGACTGAACTTCTGGAGTGAGCAGTGAGTTAGCCTGCAGTACTGCATTCTAACCACTGCACCACCATGGCTCTTAATTGATGCTACAATATTGCACATATCCAGAAAAAAATGGCTTAATTCAGTAACCAGATCCAGCATACTCGTTCATACTTCCCTAAATGCCCCTAAATACTAATGTCATGAGATGGGCAAATCTCATTCTCAAGACCTCCTAGCGTAAATATCCCATCTTGTTCACTGCAGATACAACAGGATTATCTCTTTGAATACCTAAGTGACGTAGTAAATAGATTACACTTTACTAAATTTACTGAATAAACCATTACTGGTTGAATCATACATGCTAAACCATTAAATTATATAGTTTATAGACCACAATTGCTGATCCATAAAACAAAGCTGAAACTGAACAAGCCATTTTATGAGTTATTGATTATGTACCGTATTTTTCAGAGTATAAGACACACCTTTTCCCCCCCAAAAAAGAGGGTGAAAATCTGGATGCGTCTTATACTCCGAATGTAGCCCTGCCCAGCTTCTCAAAGGAGGTTTCAGAGGCTGAAAAAAGCATCAGAAACGAAGCTTCAGAAAAGAAGCCCCCAAACAGAGCTTCAGAGGCTTTTTTTCTGAAGGTCTGTTTCAGAGGCAGAAAAAAAAGCAAAAAAAAGCAAGGCACAGAGCTCACAACCAAGGAACCTGTTGCTAAAATTCATCTCTGGGAACAACTGATTGGGGGTATTCTGGGAGGCCAATCCACCTGTCAATCAGCTTTTATTTCCTCCCCAAAAACTAAGGTGCGTCTGATACTCCAAAAAATATGGTACATCAAGCCAACGTGAGGGCAGATTCCCTCCCTTTACTTTGATTTGGAACTGTTCAAGAGATCAGAGCTCCGCTTCCCTCCCAGAGTAATATGGAGGACCTCTGAGAGAACAGAGGAAGTTTTTCTCCCAGCTCACCTGCTTGGTTTAGGAATTTCTGCTGCACCTGAGCACATCGCAGTTCCTCATTAGCCTCCCGAAGGGCTTCCCGCTCTTCAATCAATCTCTGTGGAAATACACGTAACATCATACGCCCCTCAAAACTATTCAAAACACCAGCCCCTTAATTACTTCCTGATGAAGCAACAGAACCAGCCTGCCAAAGCACCTCTTCCCTCCAGATTTCTCTATCCTTGCCACACCCTGCCGAGGGCAGGAATACCCAGCCTGAATACCAATTCTGCATTACCTCCTTTTCTTTTACCAGCGCCTCAAATTTCTCCTTCAGATTCTTATATTCAAATTGCCATTTCTCTGCCTTCAAGGCTTCCTCTCCATGTTTGCTGTGGAGCTCTTGCACCTGAGTAGGAGAAGAATGGAGATCTGCTTGGGGGTGTCTTCTGCTTTCTGCTCTTTCTTTTCCGTTTTGCAGAGATCAGCCCATTCTTCCCAATCGTATGTCTGCGTTAAATGCTTTCACATGCCAAAAATTATACTGATCATAAAGCTGCAATTGTGACAACTGTTCTGTCCCCCAAACAGTAGCAAAGATACAGTTAAAGGCCCAGCACAGATACAGTACTTGGTTTAGTTCTAGTCAAATGACTTCTCCGCAAAACAAAACCAAAAAACAATTTTCGCTTCTCAGCAGCCCTGCCATAGCAGCTTGCTGGCTTTACCAACCCAAGGCTTCCAGTTAATCAAACAGGACCTTCTTCCACCATACCTGTCTTTTATGTGCTTCTAGTTGTGCACGCACAGCATTGGCCCGCCGCAGCTCTTCCTCCAGCTCACAGGTGCGCTGCATATAAACTGTGTTTCGCTCTTCTAGCAGGCGGACCTGCCGACGCAGGTCCCCCAGGTCTTCCAGTTTCTTTTTGTAAGAATCTACCATGGTCTCCAGCCGTCCCACCCTGTCTGACGAATGGCTGCAGGAAAAAAAAAACGCAGTGTAATACTTTTCACATATTTTAATATCAAATCAGTTTCAGTTCTCATCTAACTGCCTGCTTTTTATCCAGAAAAGTAACTCTTTTGGCTACTGGAAGCATCAGTGTAAAGCAATGATATTGCTGCACAAAGTCGGTATGTGCCACAGACTGAAACAATAACAATAAGAAACAATTGTCTCATTCATATTATTCCTAATGTTTCTATGTTCTGGCTCCCAATTTGGCTTTTAGGTTGAAAGGGCACCCAAACAATGCATTTATAGGCATAGGAATCAAAGCCTGAATGGATCAAAAGTCAGCATTTAACAAAAATGTATTTTATGTACAATCTCTGAAAAACCAATTTCTATGCTGTATTTTAAGAATTAAAGGAAAAATTTCTACACAAGATCATCTGAAAACCGAGCTTAAAAAAAACTTGGAATTTGGAACAGAAGATTTGCAATAGATATTTTATGGCATACTTTGTGCCGAGTTAAAATTCAAACATGGGAGAAGGGAGCCTAGAAAAGTATATAGCCACAATAAATGCTGATAGAAATACATTAACAGGTCAGCCTAAGCTGGATTCTATACAAGAACCTTATTCCATATTCCCATATGCAATTCCTTAAAACTCAAGTTACAGCTAATCCAAACTGCTACTGTATATTCCAGAGCTTCAAGTGCCATTGTCAGTTTCAGGGCACATATAGGTCACAAAGCATCTGGATTTTTGTTTGCAATATATTTCTTACGCAATTCCAAAATGCCTTTTAAATTAGCAAGCTGTTTTTTATTTTCCAAAATCAGAAAATTCTAGAAATATGTAGCACCCAATAAGCACGTGCAGATTTGACTTACAACCTACCCCCAGAGCATGGCTTGTTTCCCAGACCTACACCTATACACCCCTACACCTACAGAAATTATATTTTGCTGTTTTATAGCCAAAAAACTCACCGAAGTACATCCATTTCATCTTTGAGGGATTGTGCTTCCTCTGCCAGGCTAGTCAGCTCCTCGTTACGGTGTTGCAGCTCCTGCACCTCCTTCTCCAGATCTTCGCAGCGAACTCGAAAATCATCTCTACCATTTTCCAGCCTGGCCCAAAGACACCTAGTTAAACAAACCTAGTTTCCTGGGCCCTAGTGGTTTAGCAGACAGTACCAACTCCCCGTCCCATCCCTCCCCACAAGTACCTGCCCTACCGGAAATTCTCCTCTTGCAGCTGTTCTATCTGTGACTGAAGCAAAAGCAACTTCTTGCCAGTGAGTCCAGCAGCATCTGACTCCAGAGAGCACTTTTGCTCCCGAAGGGTCTTGTTCTCCAGCACCAGTAAGTTTTTTTCCTCCATTAAAATGGAGATCTAAGGGTGGGGAAGAGAGCAAGTGTCAACCAACTTGGAACAATGAGGTTTTAAAGGTCTAATACTGTGACCATCAAAGTTTACAGCTAAACTCCAAGGGGACTTAAAGCCCTCAAAATCTGAGCCATTCAAGCTCTTCCAATAAGGGAAACTAGAAAACAAAGAGGCAGGAGAAGTTTGCTATTACTTCTCTGCCCAGGCTCAAAAATGGAAAAGCCAAACTTCTCCTTAGTCACACCCATACATGAAGCTATAGATAGTTACTGGCTTCTGCATTCTTGGATTGTGTGCACTGGAAAAGCCTGCAGCTGGTAATAAAACAGGATCAAAAGACAACTGTGCTATGCACAAGATCTATCCCATACCCCAAAAGAACACAATTCCTCTTGCATCACCTTCTGGATAGACTACTATTATTCACGGTAGAACTTCTAGATTGTAAGCAATAGTACAAGGCAAGCAAGAAGGGCCGTTTTCTCCTTCAGAAAATCCAGTGAAATCTTGCTAAAAAGTTGTGTTTCCTCTGTCTAAGCAACAGCAGTATGAAACCTAGCCATTTACCTGTGACAACAATCTTTGGCTTTTACAAAGATTAAATACTACCGACTGAAGAGGCTCCAATCATTACTTTCTCTCAACTGAAGTATGTCAAGAATCTTTAGAGGCAAGTTTGAAGTTTAAAGAAACAATTGTGTGGTCAAAACTAAACTGTTATGAGGTCAGAAACATCTACTCTGTCACACACACCCCAGATTCTGTATGCCTCCCAAGCCAATCCCAAGCAGCTGTTAACTGGTCAGCATTGTACATGCTCATGCAAGGAGGTTAGGCAGGCCCACCAGGCATGGGGCTTTGCTGTTGGGTAAGCATTTCAATTATTGTAAGCAAGAGCTCGGGGAAAGGGAAGGCACTTACCTTCTGGAAAGGGACTGCATCCCCAGGGGCACTTTAGCACCTTGGAGGAGTAAAGTGGGAGGGGGTTTAAGGGCGAGAGATCAACCTATCCTTTTTTCAGATCCCTCACCACCCATTATTATGCTCCATGATTGCATAATTCAAATAACTTCTCAATTACAGCAGGTGTTGCAGTGTAGATCTACAGAAGATGGAATTTATTTATGCTATTGGATGAGTGCAAGAGGTACAGTCTGTGGTCTCAGACTGCGCTGTGTCATAACGTAGTTTGTTTTTATAAACCCAATCATTCTGTATTGTATAGCAATAGCAGACATATATACTGACCCATAGTGCTTTGCAGCACTCTCTGGGTGGTTTACAGAGTCAGCATATTGCCCTCATCAACAAGATGGTTCCTAATTTTACCAACCTTGGAAGGATGGGAGGCTGAGTCAACCTTGAGCCGATCAGGATTGAACTCCTAGCTGTGCTCTAACCACTGTGCTACCACGGCTCTTACCATTGTCTATGGACCGGCACTTTGAATGAACCGGGTCACAACGGCTTGTTAAACAAATTATGGTTTAATGTGATGTCTGAATTTGGTTACATAGTAACAAACCTGCGTTACAGGTCACCTGACAAAGTTACCAGACTCAGGGTAGCCTCAAAGCTTCCATGCTGGATTTGCTCTCTATACAAAGAGTGGAGAAAGAGAACAGCTGAGCACTAAGAGGGCAGGGTAGGAGAAGGGATACACCACCACACTGCAGCCACACCAAGTTGGTTCCATGCAGCTTAGCAAGCCACACGATTAACAAAACATTTGCACATCAACCCAAGATGTAGGATCGTAACTGGGGCTTGGGGGGGGGGAGAGATTTTACTTTCTTCAAGGCAGAACCAATCACTCAAGTCCCCAGAGCAGGGGAGGTACCAAAACTCATGTTTAGGGATATATTAATCATAACTTTCCCAAGCCATCAGTAATCATTCTCACAATGCACCAAGTATGGACAAGATCTGCTAAATTAGCATACCCTGCAAGCCCTCGAGATATTCTGTCAGACTGTGAACTACTCAATTTACAGAAGATCAATGGCACCTCACTGTAAACACCTGATGCACATTTTGGAATTATATCTGGAAAGCAAAAGTAGAACCGTAAGTTTTATCTAATAACATCCCTCCAAAGGAACCTACCTGATGCTCCAAATCATGACAATGTTGGCGCATGTCATCTGTCTCCTCTAGGTCATCACTGAGGAAGTAATACTTTCGGGACTGCAAATCAAGGCAGAGGAATGAATCAGAGAAGAACTGCATGATCATAAACACACTCAAGTAACTCAGTCCAATGCATGCTTTGCCTCCTCTACCTCATCACACAGAAAAAGGCAGAGCTCTCATTAGTCTCCCAGTTTTATAATTCATTGGGATACCTGACTGTCGAAGTTCCCATATGTCTCTGAACTTAATGTGTCCGATGAATCTTTGGTCAACAGCTGCAAGAGAAAAGAGAATCAGTGTAGAATCTAATGACATATACACATAATTTTTAAACAGACATAAATTAAAACTAAGAGACTTTGTAAATCTGGAGAAGACCAAGGCTATTCTGGCATCTGAACACTATTCATTTTAATTAAAACTATGGTGAAATCACTGGTTTGGAAGTAGTGTGATTGTGGTTTGACAATGAAGGGTAGTCAAAAGATGGCTTCCAGTTCCAGACTGAGTTATTTTCATGCCAAATGGTAGTCCAAAACCATACTTACCTCTTGAATAGCTGTCATAACGACATGCTGAACAGATTCTTCCAAGGTCATGATTTGCTGGATGTAATCTACAAATAGATTAAATTAGGGGCTCAAAATACGACCTAATTTGTTAGTTCCTTTCTTTACTCAACTCCCCAGACCACCCTTTTATTTGAAACATGATGCTAGGTAGTCGAACAGCATTACATTAGCGAACAGAGCTAGAAAGGGTAGTGGGTAGGGCAGAATATCAGATGTTAGCATAAGTTTGCCTCAATTTTAAGGAAGAGACCTCCCTATGAAATCAGAGGGGGAAGAAAGGGAAAAAGAAAACTAAAAGAGAGAAGAGGGATCAGCATATTTATAACTTCTAAACTTAGTGCTATTGAAATTCCAAGCGAGTTAAGAATTTACTGTAAATAGGAAAGCAACACCACATTTTGGACAGCTGCTTTCTAGCCTCTCCATACCACCATTTAAAGTACTCACTGCTAAGATGTTCTCCTAGCATAAATGTCTATGCAACCTTATTATCCCCTCCCTTGTACTATCAAATTGCACATACATACCTTGCTTCTTCTCACAGCTGATGGCACAGCCTAGTACCAGCTGTAGTAATTTCCCAAGCTCTGCCGGATCAGACAGCTCTCCAACCAAGGCGACATCAGGCAACAGCTGCTCTGGGACTTGGTGGCCGAGCACCTTAGGGATATGTAGATAGCAGTAAAAATACCTCCTAGCCACCCATGGGCATTCTAGCATTACAGCTATCACTATCTATTTAACTTAGTTTACCTGTTAGAAGCACAATTATTGTCAAACAGAACTGAGGGCAATGTATGCAGAAGCTGGAAAATTATGCTTTAAGAACATTGATTTTTTTTAAAAAAGCCACTTGCCCAATAAATATTGCAAGCAACAACTCAGATTGACATATATGATCTGTTCCCCGATCCCTCCCACTTTCATTCCTGTATAAACTCTCTATATCAGGGGTGTCAAACTCGTGACGTCACATGATGTATCACGTTTTTCCCCTTAGCTAAACTGGGGATGGGTGTGGCCAGAGCATGACGCATTCGGCCTGTGGGCCACGAGTTTGACACCCCTGCTCTACATCAAATGACCCTGGATCAGCATGCTAAAAGAAGGAGTTTGAACCCAGGTCTCTCTATCTTAAGCCCATCTTGAGTCTCAACAGAGTACGAAATGGGAAACAAACCAACAAACCTGTATATCCATAGAAAATGAAACATCATATTCAACATATCTGAAGTAATGCTAAATAACAAAATCTATGGATACAAAACAAGGGATGCAGACTGAAGCTACAAACCGTTACTTTTTAACATTGCCTTTAATGTGACTGAAACAGATAACCTGAAATTCTTCATTTGAAAGCATATGCTTATTTAATGTCTCAGCAATATTAACAATTATACTGTCATTCTACCAGCAAACTCAGCCTATAGGATATACTCACATCCTGGGAGTACTCAACCACACTTTGCAGGACCTTTTTCAGGTTGCTCACCTGGAGAAAATGGGCAAAGATGACAATATATGTATAGATTTGCTTGAGTATTCCTGTTTTCAAGAAGCTATTAAATTGGAACCCAATACTCCTAGTAATGAGATAGGCAATCATGCTACTTTACAAGCTTCAATGCTACCTTGATAGGAAGAAGAGTTGTGATGATTTAGTGGGCAAGAGAGCATGATACAAGCCAGGTCAATTGCCACTGCTTGCTGAAGATGGCTCACCGCTAAATGCCACCTTCATTTTCAATCCAAACAGCTTTGTTCTCCAAACTCTGTTTGGAGAACAAAGTTCGACCGTCCATTTCATGTACTCCTTCAAAAAGCACCTCGGAACTTTGTGAAGCTAAAGTGATGAGTCAAGGTGATCAAGCTGACATTTTTTGCTAAGATTTCAATCACTATTGGCACAAATAAGGGAGTAGTCTTATTTGCTATTCAGCAGATGCAGGCTCTCCTAAAAGATTATAAACATAGATTTCTTCTTGTTATAATCAGATTCAAGGGACATGTCTTGAACTGGCAGTATTCAGAGTATGGAAAAGTAAATGACACTATCCAATATATACTGCAACCTAGTAACTTGAATTCCACTTTTAGGATAATCAGACTCAAGAATCCTGTGCATTTTAGAACTGGCTCCTCTTTTATGTCTCAAATGCTTTATGAAGCTGGTATATAACTTGATTTAGAACACTGAAACCTCCAAATTTGTATCTGCCTGCTGTTGAATTTTCTTCTTAAGTGCTCATTTCTGCTTCTGAGTTTGAGGCCTCCCAACTAGTACTCAAAACAAAGAATCACTGTTCCTTTCTTCTAAATACAGACCGAGTGAACCTGGATGATGATCTTTCTACAGTACCTTCCACTCTTCTGCCCCCAGTGCATTTCTTCTTTGTCTCCACTTTCTATAAGGCTGAAGCTGTGTTACATAATCATACTATCAACTCATTTCTGGAAACCTCATTGCCATGTAATTATCTTCAAATAAATGTTTTCTTTTCTACTTGCCCCCTTCCCATTTCTCTATGAGCATTTAAAGACATTGGACTTCATGCATTTAACAATCCAAATTATATGCACTTGGCTCTCTGATTTGGTTTAACAATACTGACTTGAAACTTGCTTTACCAGACAGAAGTATACTACAGCAAGATGAAGCCAGGATTGTAATGGATAATTTCCCTGTTATATATTTATGTTAAACCTCTGTATTAGTCCTGTTCAAGAATTGCAGAATGTATCAAACACTGAGAAGTAGTCTATCAGAACAGTTAGAAATACAAACACCAAAAAAGAGAGGTAAGAATATCTGGGATAAGATGCTTTTGGAACATCAATTCACTGAATCACAATATATACCTTCAGTCTCCAATTGTCACCAGTGTCATCTTTAATCCGTAGGAGCCATGTTTCATTGAACCAAGATGGATCTCTGGGAAAGAAAAATGCAAAGTTTTTGTTTGTGTTTATGTGGGATAGACAGTAAACTCTTTACAGCAGATCACAAGTATTCAGTACTCCAGAAGCAATAGAAAATCCAGATGACAGGTTTTATAGTAGTTACTTAAGGCATATGCTCTGCCTGCCTTTCACCCAAAAAATCAGGACATTCTTCTCATTATCCCATCATGGCAAAGAAGATAATTACCATGGGAACTTTTGTTTTCCAAGTTGTTGGCTTTATGTCCGAACTGATCTAACCTAGCAGTAAATTGTCCAGCTATACACTGTGCAAAAGGAAATATGTATTTGGAGTGTTTAATTTTTTGGAAGATTTAGTTGCAAGTATCTTAGCTGACTCCTTTATCTCAATATGGAAAAATGGGTTGGAACAGAAGCTGCCTAATTATGACTTTTCTCATGTACAAATAATAATGGGGTATGTCTCATTGGGAAAAACCTCAGACAACAAATACTGACTTTGATATGTAGCAACTAGATTATAAATCATGATTTGCTACTGTATTTGTATATCAATATTCCAAAGAACTATGACAACTCTTATGCTATAATAAAGGCAAACTGTGATTCTCAAAGGGAGATTCCAGAACATTACAGATAATGAACACCTTTGACACTCTAATACAATAGTCCAGAGGCTTTTTTACTATCAATTCTAAGATAGGTGAATCATTTATCACACCTTCATCAGCTCAATACCTAGGTCATACTGCCTCTTTTTAATCACAATTATCTTTTACTTAACCAGAGAGATGTATTCTTAAATCATCAAAGTTTAACAAATAAGATTTGACTATGAACAGTTTGACTTGCTCTACACTTAGTAACAAATCTGTTACTGTTTACAGATTAATCTGGTTTATCTATTTCTAGCTATATTTACAAAGGGTTTTTCCCCCCACTGAAATGAGTTAATAATATCAGGATTTAAAGTGATTTATCTTTATTAAGAAAGTTATATCTTACTAGCCATGTTCAATCTATCTTTTTATTTCATTTTGATTTATCTTTTATCATATTTTATTTCTATATTATATACACCGTGCACTTCAGCGTATAGTCATGTTGGCCACATGATCACAGCAGTGTTTTCGGACCACACTGGCTCCCTTCATTAAGAAATGGAGATGAGCACTGCCCCCTAGAGTCCGACATGACTGGACAGGGAAACCTTGATGTTTCTTAAGGTTAGTCAATAGTCAAAATAAAGTAATTTGGTATTGGCATTCAGAGCTCTCACTGAGTGCTCTCAGGTTGGCAGTTTGCAAGACATAGGAACAGAGAATAGAGATTGAGGGGCTAGTTGAGGATTTTCTGTTAAGACTTCCCCATCATTGGTTTTGTGAGAATTGCTTTAAGACACTTTCCTCTTCCACTAGGTTCTTCATGAAACTCACATCTTGTGTAGCACCTGGGCAATTGTGACCCCACTGGTCAAATCTTCCATCTTGATACATGGTGATGGAACATGGAAAGTTTGCATCTGAAAAAAGTAAAATCACTTGTTAAGTACAGACAAAAGGCAATTTCCTTTATTTAGAAAAGGGATAGTCAATTCTGAAACAGAATCCACGCCCTTGGATTATACATCATCATTAAGTGACCCAACATGATTCTATTAGATATGGTGACTGTAGAAAATATTTCATCACTTTCTTATAATTTCCATTTTATAAGGAGATACAAAGTGTGACAAGAATTCTCAGTCCAAGACTGCTGATGAGAATTATAAGAACTAATGTCCACACAGCAAAAATATTCTGGTTGGAGAAAACTGCTACAGAGAAATAGATGTACTTAAGACCAATATAAAATCTTTACATTTTCTCAAATCCCTTTACAGATCTTAAAATCTATGCCTATAGATCAATGGGTAGCAAGACAACAGTATCCCACATGCAATGAGGAAAATGCAAGTATTCCTACATCCCAGCATGCCATTTTTATATATCCCCACTTTCTAAATATTTCATCTTATTTAGACTGTACCAGTGTTTCTTACATGTTTTGCTTTCAGGGTTCCTTCCTACTTTTAAAACTTATGGATGACTCCAAGACTGCTTTGCTCCAAGAGTGCTTTGCATTTAAAACATTTTATTAGATTATAGAATAAAATACAAAAATACAAAAGCAAATAGCAGGACACAGTGGGGAGGAGAAGGGGGAAAGAAAAGTGAGGAGGCAAGGGAGAAAAAAAAGTGTTGACTTCCGACTCCCTCTGTTGCAGTAGAACAAGGCATTAACATCAAACTTCAACTTTTAACTTTTCCATAATATTATAAACTAGCCATTTCTAATTTCATTTTTTTCCACCTCAAGCACAATGTCCAGAAGTGGTCTCCATGTAGCAACAAAAATACTTATATTCTTTTCTTTGCTTAAAACAGTCAATTTAGCCATCTCTGCTGCACACTGTATTAAAAATTAAATTGATAAGACATACATGGCATTATAAGATGTAATGTCTCAACAAAAGTATCTTTCATTGAAATCCTTTTTCCCCCTCATGTTTTCCCACAAATCAGGGGAATTTGATTTAAATCAAGTTGATTTAAATCATGATTTAAATCACTAGTAAAAAGGCTTGATTTAAATCAACTCGATTTAAATTATAATTTTTAAAGAGCAACTGTCATCTCTGTCCTGCAGCGGCTCCTCCTCTGACCTGCTATTGACTCACCAACAGTCCCAATATTTCAGAATATATAGCCTCACACTACATTACTAAGCTCCATTTCATACTGAATAAACTAAATTATTAATGTATATTAAATAAAGAACTATTTTTAGATAGATTATTTTACTCCAAAAGCATTTTATTAAAATAAATTTGATAAAAATAAAAAAATCTGATTTAAATAAAAAAAATCTATTTAAATAAAAAAAATCTGATTTTTAAATTTTTTTAAAAAAATCATCAATTTTTATCCAGCCTGCCACAAATCCAGAGTTCTTATTTTTTTCAGAATTACTGAGTGTAGATCCATTGCTTGCCATAGAAACTGACAACTGGTTTTTATTTAATATTTTATTTTATTTATTTTATTTTATTTAATATAACTTATATGCTGCCCTATCTCCATAGGACTCAGGGCGGCTCACAACAATTAAAACAAGCCAAAAAAACATAACATAAACAAATATTAAAACCTGTTAAAATAATCGAAAACCCCCTAAGTCCAGGCTAGGTGCCGCAAACAACCATGTTTTTAATTCACGGCGGAAGGTGCGGAGGTCAGGAGCCAGCCGGAGCCCCAGGGGGAGTTGATTCCAAACGGTGGGCGCGCCCACAGAGAAAGCTCTACCCCTGGGGGCCGCCAGCCGACATTGTCTAGCTGACAGTACCCGGAGCAGGCCCTCCCTGTGGGAACGCACCGGGTGATGGGAAGCTGTTGCTGGTTGCAGATGGTCCACCAAGTATCCTGGGCCTAAGCTATGTAGAGCACCTTGAATCTTTAAGCCATGTCATTACCAGCATCTTGAATCTCACCCGGAGGGCAACCGGCAACCAATGCAATGGTTTGTCGCCAAGCTTGTCATCATGGGCTAAAAATGAGCGACTGGCTCAAGGCACTTAGGCAGTTGTCATACCTAAGGAAGGACCAGAATTCACAATCTCCTGGATTCTAGGCTGGTGCCTTAACCACTAGACCAAATGGTATTCTCTAATGCCCTGTAGGTTTTACAGCCTAAACCATTGATATCAAACTGCATGAGATCCCCTTAAGTTTAGGAGTAGGATAACTACATTTGTTAGCTAATACGTAGTTTACTATGTATTGCGAGCTCCCGATGAATAGCTAATAATGTAACAGGATACGAACAGATGCTTTTACTTTCACTAATAATATGGCAATCACTTCCAGCCTTCTCATACAAAAGATGGCTGGTTCTTGATTATAAATACTATGTTGGTGACCATTCCAGTCTGAATGTGGCAGAAGCACTAGTAATTTTGCAACTAATTATTATCTGGGTTTCATATAAAAATATTATTTCTTATAAGTAGCAGCTTTGGATCTGCTAGATTTTTATAGAAGATACAATTGCAAAAAAAGATGTTTGGCAAATGCAGTCTCTTGTTTCTCATTGTTGCAGTGGGAGAAAAAGCTGCCCTTCCTTATCACACAGCTTTCAATCCAAATCTAGCAACAAATAACTGTAATATTTTCTTTCCTGGGATAAGCCTAACAGCTGGCATTTTAAAAATGATGTATAACAAGCTAAATGAAATGGTATTGACACAAGATGACCAAGGTTTGCAACTACTGTACTGCTTATTAAAGATAAAAAAGATAACAAGGCAATCATTCTGGGCAGCCATTCTGAAAACGGCAATTTGGGAATTGCTCAGCCAGCAAAATTGTATCTTGAAATTTTATGCACACAACATACTTAACCTTGAAACGTGACAATACAGATTTTAAGATAAAATAGTATTTTAAGTTTATTTCACAATGTATACTACTAAAACTCTCATGTCCATTTATTTGCTTATAACCTTCAGCTGGGCAAAATAATGCATCCTAGGGCAACAAGACTATCAAATAAGGCAACTTAAAGAATGCATCCAAAATCCAGGACCCCATGACTCTTGTAGGATTGAAATTTGACAAAGTTGTCGCTGCTTCAGTGCTGCTATGCCACTGCCCTGCCATAGTCAGACGTGGTCATGTGATCCATTTCCAAAGCTCCCTGCCAGCTTCCTACAAAGAAACTCAACGGGAAAGCCAGCAGGAAATCAAAAGTCAAGGTAGAAAACAGCTTAGATGAACTTTAGTACAGATCTTGCCAAGGAACATTTGTTTAGCAACTGTTTGAAGTTACAATGACAATGAACAAGCAGTATTTATGACCAGTCTTCAAAGTTATGCCCATTAAAGAGTCCCCATAGCTACATGATCAAAATTCAGGCCCTTGGCAGCTCCCACCACCCTCAATTTATGCTTCAACTCTGTCCACCCGCCTATCAACTCCCTTCACCTGCCTCTCTCCCTCCCAGCTCTGCCCTTTTGACTCCTCTGCCCTCTGCTGCCCCTGCTGCCGTTAGGAAGGTCTTGCAAGGCCAGCAGCTACCTTGTGAAGGGCCAGGCTGTGTATACCTCATCAAGAGCAGGAGGGGCAGAGTGCAGGATGGCCAAAAGGCAGAGATGAGGGGTAGATATACAGCTGGGGGAGTTGAAGCAGAGGCAGCACAACGGGACAGAAGCATGAGGCCTTGGCCTAAGGGCTGCAGCCAGGACTAAAGTTAAACTCTGTGATCATATGATGATGTTTTTCCTAATGTTCATTTTGCTTAGCAATGGAAATTCCATCCCAATTAGAGTTGTTAAGTGAGGAATATGTATATAGAACCAAAGGGCAGAAGATTGAGTAATCCAATTTAATAAATGACTATTTCATATTATTCTTAAGGGCCAGAAATCATATCAAGTTCTTAAATGAGTATTTTTTAAATTTATGCACTCATTTATGTATCACTCCATTTCAAAATTCTTTTCAAGTGTCTGGATGATTTATAAAGATGAACACCATAAAATCAAAATTGATTTTTAAAAATCAATAAAATCAGAAAAACCAATTGAAGCAGAAAATTATGTGCCCAGTGTTATTACTATAATCCATACTGATGAAAATCACAAATAATAATCACAGATTAAATCCTGCCTAAACCAAATAATCATTTTACATAAGACGGATAATAAGATGAAGTTCCAGAAGTGTGATGTGGAGGAGGCGGAGAAGAAACACCTTCAGAATCATAATGGCCTCACCTCGTTTGCTGCCTGCCAGCAAGACAAGTGATCATCATAATGGATTCTAATAAAAATATATTTTGTGGTATCTAACTCTAATAGCTTTGGTTTCTAATTTAGTGAATAGATTTTCCACTTATGGATAATCCTACGCAATATCTCCTTTCCTGGAGATAGGAACATTTTAGAAGACAGCTCCTAAGATATTTCGGTGCTGCACCATGTAGGGTTTTATAGGCTAAAGCAGCACATTTAATTGGTCTCAGAAAGATAATGATAAACAGAGTAGCAACCAAAATATGCAACATTAGTTTATCTAACCTGGCTGATATATTTGGTACATTTTAATTCTAGATTGTCTTCAAATGTGGCTAGACATACATTATATTACAGCAATCCAAACGTGGTGATAATGGCACAAATAACTGTCACCAGAACCGTCACCGGGAAGGACTACAATTGGCACAACAGTCTAAGATGGGCAAAAGTTCTCTTTACCACAGTAAAGAGTACTTCTAACAGTAGCCATGAATACCAAAGAATCCCCTCCCCCAAATACATATTTTGAAAGCTCCAGGCTTATATATTTATAGTAGGATTTTTGGTTGCATTAGCTCCCATAACAACAGCACTTCCAAGTATAAGAATAATATTGTCCTGCACTGCTAGACAGACGCCGCGTTGGACAATTACAGGAGTTAAGAGTACATAATATTACAACAGCCTGACAAGACCTGATAGGAAAAAAACCAGAGCTGTACACAGAATAAGCAACTAAACAAAGAACAAAGCAATCTAAGAAATCTGGCTTTGGACATGGAAAAAGCAGTGAAGTGACCCAGTTTGAAACCAGACGAGTCCAGAAGCTTCTTGATTAGTTGCTTGGAGGGATTTCAATGAGCATGTGAGAGTGCTCAAACAAAATTTGGCTATACGGTATTATACCCAGTAAAATTAAGGAATGTCAACACTTCAAGAAAGATCAGAATAGAAAACCAAAACCATGTAGGTCAGTATAATTTATATCATAATGTTGTAGTAACAGAACCTTGCAAGTCTGAATGGCTTACTCCCTTTATTTTTTTGTGAACTAGGGAGGGACTTTGTGGGAGATGTTTATTCATGTTAATTTCTTGGCCACGCCTCAGGCCCTTTTATTTGACTATTGCCTTGATAGTGGCTGTTCCTCCTGTCCCTCAAAGGCATTTCCTCTGCCCTTTACAGGAGTTAAGGGTAATTAGTGTGTTGTCTTGTCACTTAGTATAATTTATTTGCTTGTCCTCAACCTAAGAGGTTAGCATCTTACTGAACGGTGTGTGCATGTTCCCTATATTGACAAAGGCTACATTTCCAGCAATCACAACATGCCTGGTTTTTGGCCATTCAGATGCCATAAAACATAGCAAGTGAGGAGAAGTAATTACCTCAATGGGTGACAAGAACTGATTAACTCTAGGTGAGATATGTATTTAATGATAGAGAATAAAATGAAGAGTGTGGAGAACGATCCTGCTACCCAATGCATAGAAGCACCTCTAGAAGCACGAGGTGGACAATATACAAAGTGAAAATGTTTTTTAAGAAATATAAACTTTCAATTTAAAATATGATTCGTAATTTATCTCATTACCGGATATCTTGAAACAGATTGGTATTCATTGGGGTTTTGTCCTTACATATTTCTGTATTTTCTATTTTAATTTAATACAATTGTGGAAGTTTAAATTATACTTGTGTCTTTTATTCCTGTGAACTTCTGAGAAGTCTTTAGGATTGCAGCAATGTATAAATGTAATAAATAAAAATCATTAATTGACAATGGTTGTAGTTTTTAGATGTATGTTCTAATGTATGTATGTATTCTTTTTATTAAAAGAAAAATATTAAAAGAAAACTTTATATTTATATTATAATTTATATTAAAAGAATTAAAAAGAAAAATCTCTACTATAAAAATATTCATCATTTCATTATAACTTTTGCTTGACTGGTCTACAGCATTAAAGAATCAAAAACAAAATCTTCCCTCACAAACTATTAGTTATAAAAATATTTTTAATCATATAAACTTGCCCTCTTTATGGATGGCTTAACAGTACTGTAAAATTAATCTCAGTTTTTAAAAAAGTGTTCCTAAAACTTAATTTGCCTTTGAGCAATGATGCAGTCTCTTCTCTTGATAGATGGCAGTTCTATATGTATTTCATTAACATATTCTGCTTGCTATAACAAAAAAATTCTTGAACTAGTGCACAATAAAAAACAAAACGAAGCATTACATTACATAACATAGCAATAAGAAACAATATAACAAATTATAAAATTTAAGAGATCGTTTACAATAAAAATAATTGTGATCCTCTAGTCTATAACATCAAACCAAAGCAAGCCTGAGGGAAAGGACAGAATAGGAATACTCTATTGTTAAACAGCTTCTGGACTTTGTGCTTGAAGTGGAAAAAAATGGAACTTGGATTCCACGGCTGTCTTTAGAAGAGCATTTGACGGCCGTGACCAGGAGGATTTTTCATCAGGTTCGCCTGATCCGCCAGTTGCGTCCCTTTGTAGATCGGGACTCCCTATGCACAGTCACTCATGCCCTCGTTACCTCTGGGCTGGACTATTGCAACACTCTCTACATGGGGCTCCCCTTGAGGTGCACTCGGAGGCTCCAACTGGCGCAGAGTGCGGCCGCGCGGGTGGTTATGGGAGCGACGTGGAGTTCCCATGTAACACCTCTCCTGCGCGAGCTGCACTGGCTCTCAGTGGTCTTCCGGGTGCGCTTCAAGGTTCTGGTTATCACCTTTAAAGCGCTCCATGGCTTAGGACCTGGTTATTTACGGGACCACCTGCTACCACCAATAGCCTCCCACCGGCCAGTACGCTCCCATAGAGAGGGGCTCCTCCAGGTGCCGTCGGCCAAACAATGTCGGCTGTCGGCCCCTAGGGGGAGAGCCTTCTCTGTGGGGGCACCTACGATCTGGAACGAGCTCCCCCCGGAGATACGGAGGATCCCGGATCTGCGCACCTTCCGCCGCGTGCTTAAGACTCTTCTATTTCATCAAGCCGGCCTGGCCTAAACCTTCCCCCTTTTAAATGTGGAAATTTTAAATTTGTTTAATTATAGGGTTATGGGTAAGGCGTTTTAAATTGGGGAGCCATTTTGGATTTAATTTTTTAAAATGTATTTTAATGTTTATATTATATGTTTTTTAATCTTGGCTGTTCACCGCCCCGAGTCCTTCGGGAGAGGAGGCGGTATAAAAATTTAATAAATAAATAAATAAATAAACTTTGATTTTGGGTTTTGCTGATTAGATAGATTTGGTCTTATAGAAATGGCTAGAATATATTATTATGTAGCAGTAAAAAGTTGAGGTTGTATGTTATTATCTTATTCTAGTGTGCTAAAAAGAGTTGGGGGTCAATGCTTTTGTTTTTCTTTTCCCTTTTATCCTAGACATTTTCCTCTTTCCTTTCTCCTTCTCCCTTTCCCCATTATTCTCAATAAATTAATAAAAATTTGCAACAAGGTTTTAATAGGAACACAAAGCACATCACACTTGGACCTTGTCTGAATACATGGGGACACTGAAGCACCTGGGCATCATAACAAACCAAGCCTGTCACTGATGCCTGTTAGTATCAGGTGAGTCTGCAGGTCATAGTACAGCCAACAAGCCTTCCCCCAGTAATCTCAGATATCAGCTTTTTAACAGACCATGGATTCACCTGGTAACCTGACCCCATGACATGTTATTTAAGCCTTTATTATGCAAGACTCAGTAGGTGGCAGTATCTGGCCAATCTTTTCTAGCCTCATAACTAAGGAATGCCACAGGCCAGTTAAAAATACATCCTGAAAAGGAAGCAATGGCAAAGCACTTCCGTACAATAGAGTTAAGAAAAATACACAGGTGTGTCTCACCAGGATTTCAATTCCACCAGATCTGACCTTGAATTCTGAAGCAGGTTTAAGTAGATGTCTTTTGTGTTATACAGAGCTATACATAGTTCAGTTGCACATATATTACTCTTGGTTTTTAACAGACTGTTACTATCCCTTGTCCTCACAGAAAAGCAGATGGGATATATATGTGTGTGTGAAAAGAAAAACTAAGAATCCTGAAAAGGCCCAAAACTCACCATTTAAAAGGCAAAGAGAAAAGCCAACTAACTACAGAGCGAGGGAAAGTGACTATATGACGTCACGCTGAGCCAAGCAAAGGCTACAAAAAAAGCATGATTGATGCTTACATAGAATAGAATAGAATTCTTTATTGGCCAAGTGTGACACAAAGAATTTGTCTTTGGTGCATACGCTCTCAGTGTCCATAAAAAGACAAGATACATTCGTCAAGAATCCTAAGGTACAGCACTTAAGGATAGTCATAGGGTACAAATAAGCAATCAGGATAGAATAGCAATATAAATCGTAAGGATACAAGCAACAAAGTTACAGTCATGCAGCCTAGTGGCATCGAGAGACCTCCAAGAGGTGTTTGGTGTTGAGAAATCAAGAGGAACGAGATCTATGCAAGCATCTGCACGCCCAAGCCAGCATTGCTCCCTCCTCACGCAGGCTCGTTTTGCCATCTCCAAATCAGGTGGATTTAGGAAGCCCGCCCCGCCCGAGACGGATTATTTCCCTCTCCTTATTTATGACCGAAACAGGCCAGGAATTGCTCAAGTGGGTGCAGGAGGAAACCGCCGCAGATGCAAAGCTGCAAGCAGCAGGTGCCTTCCGAATGGAACGGTTTAGGAACGGCCACCGCCACCTTCTCCCTCCCGGGGCAGTTCCAAGGGCAAAAGCCGAGCGCGGGGCAGAGCCAGGAAAACGACACCTGTTGAAACCACTTGCAAAGGCGGCGGGCGGCTCCGGCGCTGGAGGAAAACGTCGCGTGAGCGAGGGAGCGCTGCGCGAGACGGCGCGAGAAATGCGGCGAAAGCAGCGCCCTGTTTTGGGAGCCCACCTCCTCCCCCCTCCCGCCCCATCGGCGGCCTTACCCAAGTGAGAAGCGCCCCGCATCGCTCGCCGGGGCCCATCTCCCCCATGGCTCCGCCGCTCGCAGGAGCAGTCTTACCAAGAGCCACGCCTCCTAGAGCGGCCCTCGCGCCCCGTCCTGACGTCACCGGCGTGCAATTAAGGCGGAGTGGGCGGCGGCGGGGAACTGAAGGGGGAAAATAAAATAAAATAAAATAAATGCCTCTGGAGACGCTCTAGGAAGTTATTATTCCATTCGGCGAAGAAGGCGGGCGCTCGGAGGCGGGGTTTGGCTCGCTCTCCTTTTTAACCGTAAGCGGTGGGGGCGCTCGAGACCTCCTATGTCAGAAGCAGGTCTGCGGGTGGGCACTGTAAGAGATACACTCTGTACATGCTCAGAGGCATATTTTATCTCACGTGTGTTGTGTTCCCGTAGTACGGAAAACCATTGATAAGCGTGGTTGTGGATTTCAATGTCTTGGCCGTCTAGCCTTCTCATCAAAACCCTCAACAGATTCCCCCAGGGGCTCTGCACCAGTATCGCCTTAGCAATAAACCGGTTCGCCACAGGATACGTTAAAACGCCGAGCAATGAAGTCTGGAAAGGAGAAGCGGGAGTTGGATAGATCCAGGTAGGAGAGTCCCCACTAGGGGGTAGCAGCATGCCTCGCTTTGGTGTTAACTCTTGAGAGGGAATTTGATTTTGACATGAGCGATGAGTCTCCTAAAGGGAAGACTTCAGTGTCCCAGCTAGCGTTTCCTTTGATACAGGCAAATAAATAGAAAGTCTGCTTATTCTACAGTCTAAATACTTGCTGAACTTCAATTATTAACAAGCTGGAAGAAAGAGAAAAATAACACCAAAAAGTGGCTTGTCACATTTTCTTGCAGACTTAATGGAGGATGTTATGCTATGGTTTTTATGGAGATTCTCAGCCAGTGGTGAAATCCAATTTTTTTTAACTACCGGTTCTGTGGGCGTGGAGTGTTGATGGGCGTGGTGTGGCTTGGTGGGTGTGGCAGGGGAAGGATACTGTAAAATCTCCATTCCCTCCCCACTTCTGGGGAAAGGATATTGCAAAATCTCCATTCCCACCCCACTCTGGGGCCAGCCAGAGGTGGTATTTGCCAGTTCTCCGAACTGCTCAAAATTTCTGCTACTGGTTCTCCAGAACCTGTCAGAACCTGCTGGATTTCACCCCTGTTCTCAGCCATCCAGGTCATGGTTGTTCCAAAAGTGCTTTTTGGGAACTGATGAAGCTTCTTGGATAAAAAGCAAAAGGAAAGTCTAGTTGCTATGCTATGATGTGTTTTGTTTGGCTTAGTTAAATTTCTACCTAAGTGCACAATCAGGTACTAAGTATAGCAATTTTGTCTCTAGCTGACACATTACATTTATTTCACACACTCCCCCAGTTCACAAGAAAGAGCCTTAAGTGAGCTACACTGATATTATCTTAATATTTTATCTCTTATGCTGAAACCATTAAAGATAGCCTCAACAACTGTAAACAACTTGGAATTGTTACACATTACTGTAGTAGTGGGAAGTCAGGGCAGCAACTATGAACAAAAGGCCTTAAGGATGCTATGTGACCACAGGCATTGTGATTTGTAAATCATGTGAACCCAACCAAATATGAAATAGCTAAACTATGGCTTAGCACAATATGTGAACCTCTACCTTCATCTCACTCTGTTCCTTAGCCTCCTGTGATTTTTAGTCATGTTTGTTTTAGGTTTCCAAAGTCACACTTTTCCAACAATGTCACTCTGTTGTAGAAATTCTTTCTCACACTTTTTAGCTCCAGTCCACAGAAGTGGAATATTTATGGCTGCAGTGGTAGATATTTACTTAGCAAAATATCTTTGAACATAACTAGATCTATGTTGACATCATTATTATATTTTCATCCCATCTTTTTATGTATAATTCAATGCGGTGAACATACAGTATCTAATACTCCTTGCTTCTATTTTTCCCCACAACAACAATCGTGTAAGGTGGGTTGGGTTGAGAGAGAATGACTGGCCCAACCTCACCCAACCAGCTTTCATGCCTAAGGGAGGCATCAATTCAGAATCTCCTGGTTTCTAGGCCAGGACCTTAACCACTACACTGAACTGGCTCTGAAAATCATATAAAACTGACAAGTCTAGACACCTAAAAATCTTATAATTCAAGTAATAACAAGTATGCCAGATACCAGCCTTAATCTTATTAGGTTACTGTTAAATTTGGTACTTTTAAAAAACATTCTTACAGAGAAGCCCATAATTTTGAGTGAGTTATATATTTCTTTATGACATGTATGTAGAATCTTTCCTTTTATGATTCCTAAGAAGGTTTCAACCAGATGTTTCTGGTATCCCTGGGAATTCTGAGGGTTGTGGTCCCAAAACATTTTATTGACTCCCAGTTAGAGAAAGATTTCAAGGCATGCAAAAATATGTTTAGTCTCAAAGACTGTTACATAGGTGAAGCTCATGGTAGTAACTTTTCCATAATGGCCCATCGTGTTTCAGAATAGCGATTAGAATCTATATTTTTTGCCTTTAAGCCCAACCCACTCTCTGTTGTGCCACGCTAACTACTTAGCAGCCTTTGGCAAATATATATCCCACCAGAGAGCAATATGTTTTATTTTCTCATGTCCTCTGCTTCTTGTAACCACTGAGATGGAAAACAAACTCCATGTGGGAAAGTTCCCAGCTGGGTTATTTTGGCTACCTTAGGTGGAAACGTGTTATTGGCCTCTGTGACTCAGGAGCAACTCAGACACTGTCTGCTCCCAGCTTCCCTTCCTAGGACTGTCTAGTATTAACCCATATATTAGTTTTTCAAATTTGTTCCAAATGATGTGTACATAAAAAAGTATGTTCTTTTTGTGCTTTTACTGATTAGGGGGTCATTTTCTGTCACTACCATCACTGTTACCCCTATTATTCCATCTCTATTTTGCAGATTATGCTGAACAGTTATTTATTATACTGATATTTTTAATTTTTCTAATAAATCAGGTACTCCAGATCAGCTGTGACTAATCTGATTACCCACCTGATATGTTGGGATTAGAAATCCCATAATTCCTAGATAGTGTAATGAATTGTCTTTGGCTAGGTTGGCTGAGAATTCTTGGAATTGCAATACCAATTCATCTGGAAGGCAACCTAGGAATACAGCATAGTGGATTCCTGATTGAATTTCCACTTCAACCGTTAACATTAGGCAGCCTTGCTAGTTAGTGTTCTTTTAGCCTTCCATCTGTGACACATAATGTGTATGTGAAACACGCTTAATAATCAAGAAAAGTACCATAAATTATCAGATACGCATCTCTTCATAGCAGTCCTTGATTCAATTTTTGACTTTTCTTCTTGATATCCCATCAGCTTTGATGATAACCTTAATTCTCAGTAGGATTGTTATCTGACCAATATGGTTTTTAAGGATCAGCCTTTAAAAGCTGGCCTTTCTATTATGGCATCTTTTAAAGCTGGTGATCTAATTTCTTTTGTCTAACCATGCTGAATATATTACTATATGTCACCTTTAGGATTTTTAGTTGATAAGGAAATCTGCCTTGAAACAAGGTGGAGATAGAATGTTTAAAATTGGGTTTTTCTGGCAGTCTCTTCCTACATACAGAGGAGCTGTTGCAAGGCAATCTATTCAGCCTTGCAAACAATACTAGAATGATATTATTCTATAAGGTTTGTGTTATGATCCCATTTGTCACTTGATGTAGATGATTTATGGCATAGACAAAAATAACTTTGGTAAATACTCCATACTGGATTCTTATAAGTGATTCTTATTGCAAGCAACCGGGTGAATGGGAATTTACACATTGGCATGAAATACTACTGTATTACTGTTCCCTCCTCAAACATACGTATGCTCAGACAAAATTGTGCCTATACTTTTCATCTAAAACTTCTTTATGGACTATGTAAACACTAATGCTTTAATAGTTTCCAGAATGCTGGGTTTTATATCATACTCTTACAGAGTATGAATGTATTTTAATTGGACAGCATATATGAAAAAGTGTATTCTAATACACTTTTCCACATATGTTGTCCAGTTAAAATGGTTTCTACATCACTTGCTTGAACACAAATTTGTACAATATAAGCAAATCATACAACACTTGATTCAATCCAACAAATACCTCATTTGGACTCTTCATCATCCTCTCTCACATGATCCTGAATATCCCTGCACACACCCATTTACTCTCTGCACAATGTATCCTATCACAAACTCTGTACCACATATATCCAGCCTCTCATTGCACGTACACACCCTGTCTCTGGCGTGCGGTTGTTGGGCAGCTGTTCTGCTCTAGGCACGTCCTGGTTGGAGAAGCCGCCCACAGTTAAAAACAGATGATTTCAGAGAAAAGCAAACAGAGGAGGCAAGGGAAGGATACTTAGGAATGGGAAGGAGAGGTCAAGAAAAGAGTATTTTGTTGCTGATTTTCTCTATTTTGGGGTAAAAATATAGAATGGGGTGACAGTAACTAGGAATTAGGGACTGGGCATATTTAGTTACACAATATATTACCTGCAGTGTCTAGAATGAAGTGTGTTACCTAGTCAAACAGTATGGGGATAACACCCAGGTCTGAAGCAGGACATGATTAATTCCAGGAAGAGCAACCTGGGAATTTTAGTGATCAGGCAAACAGTAAATTGGCATTGGGTCAGAATTCTCTGGTTTGCTCTCCAGCTTCTGTCAAAGGGCCTGGTGGCTCAACAGACTGATAGCATTGTGATTAACACCAGCTGTCTGCAATTACTGTAAGTTCGAATCTCACCAGGCTCAAGGTTGACTCAGCCTTCCATCCTTTCTAAGGTAGGTAAATTGAGGACCCAGTTTGTGGGGGCAATAAGCTGACTTTGTATAAATATACAAAAGTATGAAGGCTATTGCTTAACGCATTGTAAGCCACACTGAGTCTCCGGAGAAGGGCGGCATATAAATCAAATTTAAAAAAAACAAAACACATTCAATTAATATACGGGAGGTGATTCTAGGGTTATAAGATTAGGAAAAGCATGATTCCACATTTGTATATACTACATGAAGTTGAGATGAGTGCTCATTCATAGTAAATATCTACCGTTCCCCATGGTCTACATAATCCTAATAGAATCTAAGGAAACGGGTCCGTTCTGCTTGCATCCACCTTAGTGGAAGCACTGGCCATCCATTTGTGCTTTTTGATGGTATTCTACTATTTGTCAAAGATGTAAACAGGCAGGTAAAGAAGCCAACACCCCAAATGCTTGGGGTGGCCAAATTGTTTCTACCTAGTCATTAACTCCCAGTTTGTTAATGACCTTTAATAACTGGTAATTACAGCTTGGGATAGGGAGGAACCAAGCAGGTGCTGGTGTCCAGAAGATCACACAGCTCCAAATTATATTTATGGGCAGGAGAGCATGTAGCAGTTAAGGATGGACATGAACAGTAAAAAGGTAGATCTGATGTAAAGCAAAAATGGGAACCACATTATTGAATCCCTTTGGAGGCCTAATTGATGTAGCCAATTGAATGAATATAGACTTCTGCTTCTGTCCCTTATTGGAATTTCCCAAATGTCAGTAAGGGACAGGCAAGCTCTGTGGGGCTGCCCCAAAAGATCAGGATAGATAATTACAGAAATACTCCTTTAATATGCATTTTGCATGTCTGATCCATTTGATATCCCTGGGGTAGGTTAAGAATGACACACATCCTGAAGAGGGTCTTTCCCTTGAACAGTTAAGATCCCTTCAACCAATCATGTATGATCTAGGCATACATCTAGGACACGGGTGTCAAACTCGATTGCGTCACATGACACGTGATGTATCGCGACATTTTTTGCTTTTGTGGAGCCAGGGTGGACATGGCCTGCATGTAATGCATCCGGCCCGCGGGCTGCCAGTTTGATACCCCTGATCTAGGATGACTTCCAGGGCCATGTTTGTGGGATGGGTGACAATGATGGCTAGCTAATTTGCTATTTCCTCTGAGCCAAAAATTCTGATATTTAGCCCTCATCAGCTGGAGAAGTGTACTGGTGAATATAGGTATAGGGAAAGAAAGCCTATTATGCTCTCTGACTGTAGAAAATATGATGTGTGAACTGGAAGATTGATTTGCACATAGTCTCCTTCCCTTCTAGGCAAACAGCTGTTTTCTCTAGAGACTTCTTTCCCACCCTTGCCAGTGGCCACTTCAGAGCAGCCATGGCTTTGACCCTAGTGAGCAGAGTGAGCTTTTCCCGGCAAGCAAGTGGCTGAGCCCTTGGCCCTGCTGGGAAGGGAAGTCTGCTCTCTATGACTCATACACTGGGCGAGGCAACCCCCTCCTTTCAAGACCGCAGCCACCACAAGACTCAAGTCCAGATAACAGTAAGGAGGGAAATGCAACACAGCAATGCTAGCGCTCTCTCTCTTCCTCCCTCTCTCTCTCTCTCTCTCTCTCTCTCTCTCTCTCTCTCTCTCTCTCTCTCTCTCTCTCTCTCTCACACACACACACACACACACACACACACACACACACACACACACACGGTCATGTAAATACATTTATCTTTACATTAGGGAAATTTGTCATGGAGCATACATATGTAGTGCCAAAAGTAAGTTTTTCATAAACACAGATAGATTTTTTATCAAGGTCTATAAGTTTGTGCTATTTGTATAGGCAATGTGATAAATGTATACTTGTTACAGAATGTGGGTATGGTAAAAACTAATCTTCCCCAGGATGATGCTGTCCAGATGGTTTTGGCCTACAACTTCCATAATCTCACAGGCAGAAAGGATGAGAAAGGCAGAATTCTAATATATTGTGTATTACTTCAACATTAATCCTCCTGCAGTGTGACAACTGGTTTTGGTTGCATCTTTGGCTACCTTTTTCCCATGAGGAACTTATTTTATATATTGATTTTATTTATTGTAGGGCACTATGTCGCACATATTCTATGCCTTGTATCTTTTGGGAAGTGGTTTGTGTGCATGTATGCCTGTGGCTGTTGTTCAGCCCCAGGTATGTGCACCTTAACTATTGGTAAAGGTAAGTGGTGAACCTGGTGACCTTGTTTACTTCACCCTCTGCTGTGTGGAGTACAGAGGGAAGCAGTCAAGACTTGCAATGGGAGGAGATCAAGGAAAACAGCCTAGTAGCACACATCCCAGTTCCCATGACAGCAAGAAGACTGTGAATTGGGACATATCCCCACACCCATTATGGCGCAAGGTTTGCTTCTGTCCCACGTCATTACCATGGTAGCAGCTGCTTCCTGTATCGTCTGGCAGATTCCAAGGCCTCAACAATGAACTTCCTGTCAGAGAAGGGAAAGCACATCCTAGCTGGGGATGGAAAAAGAGTAGGCAGAACTGGCTGCTGGGGCATGGGACCTAAGACTTTCCTACTTGCAGGGCATTGGGTTCAGCAGCCCTCTAGGTCACATGTCACAAAGCAGCACAACATCCACCCAACCTACATAACCACTGGGCTAATGCTCTTCTGTTAATAACACACACACCATACATAATCTTGCCTGATTTCCAGTCTAATAAATGTAGCCTAGGATTCTCTGCTGGTCTGGATAGCTCCTTAGATCCAGCCAGATCCCTTCTGCCTTACAAATCATTTCTCTGCAGGAGACAGGCTTGATGCCAGTGTGGGGCTTGATATCTGAGAACAGCTTCCCTCCCTTTTCTGGGCTTGGTCTAGTGCAGCTGCTGGGAAAAGGAGTGGAGTAGAGCTGACGCAGGGATGGGGTGTGGGGAGCAGCTCCCAGGCTTTGGAGTGCCGCCCAAATTAAATTAACCCTTCCCTGGACATCTGTACAGGATGTGCCAATCTTTGGGGGAGGCAGCACATCCTTCCAGTGCTGTGGGCAAATTATAGTGATTCATACAGGATAGAGACACCCTCCTACCTATCAGGAACCCAGCTATATGTCTTCACTGTATAGATCAGGAAAATTGGGGTGGTGGGGGTGGTGTGAAGCAGAGGAGGAGACTGGGTCAAAAACAAGCCATTTGCAACAGTGAAACCGAATTTGTTATTGGAACCCTATGGTATATGTGCCGTCAAAGTGGAGAAAACTTCACACATCCCATATTCTCACTTATCAGGCATAGTATAAATTAGGTGCTAATTGCTCAAAGAACATTTAGCCTGTATCTTTCAAACTTCTAGAGTATACTGTATCAAGAAATGATACAGTATCATTTAAAAAATATTTATGTGAAAGTGCTCCTGAATTAATATTGGTTCAGTTCGTGAGCTTGTACTTAGCATGTAATATGGGATAGATGTAATAGATGTGACAGTTGTGATAAAAGGGAAAGATTTTTGGGGGAAAAGTTTAAAATAGAATGGGATGAAAACCAGTTCAAAGAGAGGAGGGTACAAAACATATTGGTTTCTTAGCAGAATTGTGGCAGGGACTCTTTCTTTCTTAATAATGGCTGTGATCAGATTACAAAAGTGGATCAGAGAGTATGTGATGTGAAGTACAGGTATGTATTTTTCTGTGTATCGCATTTGTACAGATATATTCCCTTGGGGTAAAACAGTTAAACATTCATTTCTGTAAGCCAGAGGGTTTCAAATAGTGAATCAGGATCCCTGGATGGAAGGTCACAATTTTGGAGAAAATGTGATTAGGTTGACAAAATTAGCTGAATTCTCAACATTTTTTCTGTATTGATTTATTATATATTAGCATATTCATGGTAACCACTACATTGTACCATATTGGAAAACCTAAGCCAATGCTCTTACATACAAACATTGTTTTTCTTATTCATGTCAAACACACTCATGTAGGCACATGTAAGATGCAAAACAGTCCTCACAGAAAGTATTACTGAGCATGAATGCAGATTTTCCAGACGGATTGTGGAGGGGGGGGAGGGGAGAAATTCCCACTGAGCTGATCCAGCCTCATACGCCCTATCTGGCTCAGCATGTCCTTCCCTGCCGGGGCCCTTCCTCCACCCTTTGCAGCTGTGTAGCCTCCGGCTTGAAGCCATGTAGATTTTGCAACGTAAGCAAGGTCAGATCAGGGGAAAATGTGGAAGTGACAGCCCTAAGGAAAGAGTAAGGTGCTGTGTAAGGGTACTTCTTTTAGCATCAGAGCCTCCTCCGTCTTGCCATTCCAGTGCCAGGAAGTGCTGTGATTTTGGAGGTAATGCTGAGTAAGAGCAGGCTCAAGAGAAGCTTCTTCTTGTAACTTCTCGTCCACTTCCTCCCCCCCTTCTCTTTTTCCTTCTTATCATCGCCATCACTATATCACCATCTATCCTAGGCCACTAATATGGGTATACCTTGCTGGCTGCAGTAGGAGATGCCTGCTTTTGACAACACTGACATGCAACTATTCAGTTTGAATAATTTCAGCCACCTCCTTAATTTCCATTCCTAAATTGCCCTACAGGGCTGTTGGGTGGCAATTAAAGAGCACAATGTTCTCCATCCCAAAGACAGCTGCATTTTCATGCAGGTGTTTCTTATATTAACAGCTGCCTGTACCACACAGAGAACTGTATTCAGCTCTTTGGGCAAGGAACAATAATTTAATTCAGTGTTTTGTAGCAGACAGCATAGTAAATACTCTGCTTTTTAGTATCCAATCTGAGTTCAAACAGAATTGCCTTCAAATACTTTCTTTTCTTTTCTTAGTTACCCCTGGCCTCTGTTTTCTTCTCCTTAAAGATCATTGTGAGTCTTAGACTTGGTTTCATCCTTCATACATCATGCTAAACCATAGTTAGCTTAATTGTATTGAATAAATTGCAAGTGGTTGAGTTCACAAGATATGCTAAACTATAATTAATTTACAGATTATCACAGTTCTGTTTGCACAAGTCAATAACTTGGTTAAAGAATGTTCACATTATGCATATGTAATTGCCCAATGAATTAAAACCATAGTTTTAGGCATTCTGTTAATAATCTGAGCAGGAAATGGTAGATATTTGTCCAAAGAATGGATGATCCGGTGATTTTTAAAAACTTTTTAAAAAACAGCAGGGAACTACAGTGTTGTAAAGAAACATTCCATGCTCAGGTTTTGGTGTTAGTATATTATATAAATACAGGCACAATGGAAGCTGTGGTTGATTTTTTAAAAAATTCTAAAACAGGCAAGAGGAATACAGTCCCTCAGTTCACAAAATAATAGATGTCTTTGTTTCTTATTGGTTTTCATTATGCTCCTGTTTGAAATGATGGGACTTTATTTCATACACGTTCATACTGTATACAATATTATTATAGTGTACCTATAAAAAAGCTTTCCCAAAAATCAGTTTTTAGAGTCTCTGAAACTACAGGTAATCCTCAATTTATCATCACAAATTGGACCATAATTTCCATTGCTAAGCAATTGTTGTTAAGCAAACCCAATTTTACAACCTTTTTTTGCTATAGTTAAGTGAATCACTGCAGTTGTTAAGTGAATCAGATGGTTGCTAAACAAATCCAGCGTCTCCCATTGACTTTGTCGGAAGCTGGCTGGAAAAGTTGCAAATGGTGATCACATAACCCTGGGTCGGATGCAGCAATTGTTGTAAATACATACCGGTTGCCAAGTGCCTGAATGTTGATCACGTGATTGTGGGAATGCTGTGATAGTTGTGAGTGTAAGGATGGGTCATAAGTCACTTTTTTCAGTGCCATTGTAACTTCGAAAGATCACTAAACAAATGGGTGTTAAGTCAAAGATTACCTGTATAGCAAATACCTAGCAGCTAAAATATTCATTCAGCTTTAATATATTTTCTATTTTCTATGCTATATGAACACACTAACTTCTGTACACATATGGAACTGTGTGTATCCAGGCTAAATTAAAAAAACATTTTCACAACTAATGATGATTTGGGACTAGGAATACAGCTGAATACTTACTGAAATTGGGATTTGATGTCCAGAGCAGGCAAGACTGAAAGAATGTTAACTATGGGATTGACATAAAATTCAGATGTTTTAGGCTTCTTTTGGAATTCTTTTGTCAGTCATTTAGGCCAGCTCATCTAAATGAATTAGTTGCCTTCAGCCTGAAGTGGGGCAATCTTTTGATAGCCAAAGGCTGCCTTTAGTAATTGGGAAAAAGGTCACAAAGTCAGTGGGGCTGTATCACACAAGTAGTAAAGGTTGAGTTTTGCAAGTGTTGTTTTTCTTTTTTCTTAACTATGCTATACTTACACTAGTCCTTGACATATGTCCATAATAGAGCTTGCCCATTAAGGTTGTATATTGTGACAGTTTTACATTTTTTGTGGCAGTCATGAAGCGAACAGGGCAGTTGTGAAGCCAACCAGTGGTTTGCTGTGGGTGGATTTTTGTTGAAAATGATAAGTGCCGGTTTCCATCAAAACCATTGCAAAATGCAGTCACGTGACCGTGGAATGCTGCAAACAGCCGTAAATGCAGCCATATTGCCAAGCACCAGAACTTTGATCATATGATTGCAAGGAAGTGACTGTCGAAACTTTGAATCTGGCTCGTAAGACCCCTTTTTCAGATCAGTCATAACTTTGAACAGTCACTAAGCCAAGGGCTACCTGTATTTGGGGACTTTTGAACTTTTCTACCTCAAACTCATGGATAGTTGTGCTTTTGATTGTCATCGATCAGCCCTTATATTCATGGTGATTGCCATGGGCTGTAAAGAGGGAAGCCAGGAGCCATATGTACTCCTAGAGTCATTAGTAACCTATTCTTGCTTTGGTACTATTATTCCAATATTCCAATTTAACCATCCATTGCAATTCTGTTGGTCTTCCCAGTGAACATGTTTTTGTTTTACACTTAACTTGACAAATTAAACTAAAGCAGTTAATTTAGCAAATTAATAAGGCATGTTTGCCAAGCTTGCTGTCTCCCCATTGCAGGCTAGGCCACATTTTAATAAAGACTAAATCCTGGAGCTGTCACAAATAGTACTCCACAATCACGGCCCGAGGTGATAAAACTCAGACGCAGGGATTACTTTTGCAATAAAAGGAAAGGAAAAATTACAACATATGTGGTATATGTTATAATGTAACATAGATTCCATTCACAGGATTTTCTTTTTTAAGTTTAACACTTTATTGAAACAGGATTTGTATTTGTTTTCTGAATGTGAACTGTTAAATTTTAAGAATGGTAGCATTTATATATATCTATCTATCTTAAAATTGTTTGAAAAGATAGCCAATCAGAATAAGATCCAGCCTATGCTCTATTGGCTGTCACAAGTGCATTTAATCACTTTAAATATTTCTGTTTGAGAGTCAAGAACAACTGTGTGGTTTTGGAACACTATTGTAGATGACCAGGATGAGCCTAAGGACTGGGTCAAATGCATCATTGGTGCAGTCCATACACCCTGTAAGAGACCAGCCTCCCCTTGAAGTCCATGTTATCTGACCCCAATTTACATTGACTGTTAGTAGATCAGATTCTTGTGTATATTTTAAATGGAATAAACTACTAGCGCTTTTGAACTCTATCCTGCCTCCTGATTTCCTATACCTGACAAATATAGGACTTCTCTCCCCACCTTTCCCTTTGTATGCACATTTGTGTAGCAATCAGAAAGTAACTGCTCTGCTACTCCACCAAATATATTGGTTCCCTGATATGGCCTCCCTTTTTATGAGTCAAGCTGGCCTCAATGTCCTTTGCCTTCATTATTAAATTTACAGTTCAGGCATAGAGATTGATGTATAGGAATGAACAGAGAGCAGACACACACATCCCCTAACTTTCTTCCGTGGAAATTATAGATTTCTGCCGCACACATTTAACCCAAGGCCAGGTGGGCCTTTAGGTGGAAAAGCACTCTGCACGCGCCTCGTAGCCGGCGATAGATAAATGATAAAAGAAAGCTGCTCCATCCCGTTTCAAATGATTGCGCCATCTCGGCTGGGAGCTGCAAGAGGCGCTTAATGGAGCCTAGAGCCTTTCCACTATGGCTAGACGGCCTGGGTCGTTGAGTGGGGGGTGGGGGGGTGGGGGCTATAGAGATTGCTCCCCATTCAGCCCGTGACTCAGCCGAAAGCTAGCCAGGGGCAATGCAGATGCTTGAAGGGAGGCGGGGAAGGGGGAGAAGGAGAGTTGCCTTAGATCCATCTCCTCTTGGGTTGCCTCCCCTAACCTTTTAAGGCCGCCTTTCGTGCGGGGGGGGGGAGGACCTCGGAACCAAGAGCAGTATTTCCCGCGGCAGCTACGTGGAAAGAAAAAGATTTTGGGGCGGTGGGGGGGGGAGGAGGTCGACAAGGGATCTCCAGGCTTTCAAAGGGGCCTGTTCGCGGTTCCTACCCCTTCCGCCCCGCCGCTGACTCAGCACTTCCTGGCTGCTGACTGGAGCTTCAGGAGGTGCCTCCTATTCCTCGACCGGCCCGCTGGGAGCTGCTCGCTCGGAACTCCTGCCCCCGCAAAAAGGGCAGCAAGTTCATTCGCCCTGCGTGCTCCTCGCCCTTCCCTCCCCTCCAGGATGTGAGCAGGGCTGAGGGAATGAGGTTAAACTCGCTGGGCCGGTCGATGCCTGCAGGCCCCGGAACCTCATTCCGTAGCGTTGAGCAGTCCAGGCCCGGGAGCCACAGTCTCTTCCCAGTTGACCTTGCCTCGTGCCACCCAGGATGGTTGGCAATGCTAGGCTTGATAACTGCGGACATTGCTAGCTGTGTTTACACGCATGCTTAGCTATGGTGAACATCTTGGGTTACTCAAATAATATATGAGTGGCATACAAGATACCCAAAACCTATTATGTATTAGAGGATTCTGTTGCCTGCAAACAGCAGTCAGGTCATATGAACAAAACCTCCATAGAATAGGAAGCCCCCCATTTTTAAACGCTACTGCCTACATCTCACAAATAGCAGATGTGGAAATCTTGATGATACTTGCTTTAAAACAAGGGATTTATCAAACTTGCCAACCTGAATGTAGAAATCTGACAAAGATACATAAACTAGAATCCTTATTTTTGGCCTGATTGCAAAGTAATAATAATTGAACAAATATATATAATTTACTTATGTGATCACTAACAGTATTGTTAGGTTACTATGTTAAAGATCTGAGGGCTTGTCAGTAGCACAAAATGGGAAAAGGTACTCTACAATACCCCAGACAGCCCCAGCCTGTTCTAGATCTCAGATTAGTTCCTGGATATAACTTAGTTGGATTTGAGGGAGAGAATACGATGGGGAGAAATAGGCTTAGATCTAGTATTAGGGTGGTTTTTTTAAAAAAAATATTCTATAGTATACTCAGCCAATCTGGAAAACAATGCATCACACAAAGCCACTGTTTTTTAAAATGACCATCCATTGATTAAGCTACAAATTCTGTGGTTACTCACATTGTTCTAATATTTGCTTGTTGCTGCCTTTATTATTTATTAGATTTGTATCTTGTCTTTCATTCAGGAGTTCGGGCATCATCCATAGCATTCCCTGATTTTTCCCTGTGAGGTAGATTGGGCTAGATAATCCCTTGTATTGTGGTTTGTTAATAATTGTTTATGGATCGGCATATTGCGTGAATTCATCCAGTGGTGGTGTAGTCAACCCATACCTAAAGAAAATGGCATAATGCAGTGTATGAAACCAGTCTATGAAAGATATCCACAGGGGCTATCAATAATGTCAACGTGACAGATGCAACCTGAGCAATTGAAAGCCTATCCCTTTTTGTTTGAATAAAATGCATACGTTGCATGTTAAAAGAGAATGGGGCTTTGATCACACCTGTTATTCTGAAGTGGTTGACAGCCCTGTAGGCACCATTTCTTAAAGACCAAATGTTGCAGAGTGGGAGAACTTTAAAATAAAAATAAGGGACATTCCCCAAATTTAAGAACATTTAAAAGCTCTGCTATTTAATGCTAAGAGCATTGGCTGTTTGATTTGATGAATGTATATATCCATGATGGCGAACTTATAGCACGCGTGCCACAGGTGGCATGCGGAACCATTTCTCCGGGCATGCGAGCCGTCGCCCTAGCTTAGTTCCACCATACATGCACACGTGCCTCCCGCCAGCCAGCTAATTTTTGGCTCTCTGCCATGCATGCGGGAGACGCGCGCATGCCCATGCTGCCCGTCCCCTCCCAGGAGTCTCCATGCGGCCCATTTTGGATGCCAGATAAGTACAGGGCTCGTGCGGAGGCTTTGGGAAGGTGAAAAACAGGCCTACCAGAAGTCCGGAAACAGGCCATTTCCGGCCTCTGAGGCTTCAGAGAGGCCTGCTAGGCCCAAAACGGGGCGCGGGTGGGTGCACGCGCAGGGGAATGGGCACATGTGCAGAGGTAGGGGCAGGGCAGCAGGGAGGATTGCGTGCGCATGCGCAGGGGGTGGGGCATACGGGGGGCATTGCATTATGGGTGTAAGCACGCGGATGTACACTTTTGGCACCTGAGGAAAAAAAGGTTCACCACCACTGGTATATACTTAAATCATAAGTAGCACATATTACATACAAATGGCTGAAGAATGACAATGGATAGAAGCTACAGTTTTACTATCCTTGTGAACTTCTGAAGAGCATCTAGTTAGCCAATATTGGGACTGGTAGCCTGATTTATCAGAACTCCTGTTTTGTTCTCATGTAAAATAGGAGGTTGGCAGTGCTGAGGAAACAGCCTCTGCCTCTGACATGAAACATTTCCTCTCACTCTTAACCACTTCCTGAGTATCAACTCATTCTTTTTTAGACAGTATATATTTGCAGGCACAGAGCAAGAGAATGGTGGGTTAGTATTGCTAAACATTCCCTCTGGTCTTCTACATAGGAAGACAAAACCTAGAATTGTTTATGATGTTGTTTTATTAGACATTCTAAAATCTCTTATCCCTTCTTTTCTTCTCCCCCTCCTAGAAACAGGAACCAGAAGGTTGGAAGTTAGAATTCTATCCTTGCTTCATCCTTGATTCCTTGGGAAAATCCCTGCCACTCCCTAGATTTTTTTCCCCCATGTATGGCATTACATGTTTAGGGTTGAGAGGTGTGACTGGTTTTGTCATTAGAAATGGTAGTGAATCAATAGCAGTGCCATGCCTAAACTAATGAATCTACTTTGTTTATTAAATTTGTCTAACAATAATTATTAGGAATGAAATTTATTTTGATTTTAACTGTTATTGTATTGTTACTTATGCTTGTGTATAGTGTCGGTTGAAAAATTCAATACAAATTACTGGTTTGGTTTGGTTACCCAACCCTCACTATATCTTGAACTGCTTACATCTGGAAGACCACTAGATGGAGCAAAGAGCTAGTACTTTCTGAATAGTTTTTGCTGCTGTCTAGTGGTCCTCTGGATTTCTGCAGCCCAGAAGTAGGACTGTAAATGTGGCAGGATTCTAGGTAAACTTGATCAATGAGACTAGTGCTACTGCTTTTCGTTCTAGTGAATGAGTAAGAATTAGTGTCTCACACTTGAAACCATAGAAAAATATTGGTATTGGATTTTCATAGAAAGACAAGGAATTTACTGAAGGAATCTATTCTTTCTGGTTGTCTGCTTTAATTTATGTGTGTACAGTGAAAAGCTTCTCCGCAGAACTGACTTGACTAAATTCTTCTAGGTTTCCTAAGTGTTCTTGACCTCTCAGTCTGTCCAGTCTGATTTGTCACATCTTAACCATTTTTCTCATATCTTTCCAGTCTTTTATTCTGACTAAAGCACACCCTTTATTCCTATTTAATTTTCATAATTTGCTTAAATTTTATTTCCTGAATGTCTTTTTCCCAACATGGCTTCCCCAGATATGTTGGTCCTTCCCAAATTGTTAAGTGGTATGATTGGGAATCCTATAAATTAATATTCAAAGTATTAGGAGGATACCAGATTGGAAGATAGCTGGAGGCTGACAGGGCTTTTTTTGGGACAGACGGGGGACATTGCAGGCTTTCTTGTATTTTTCTAGCAGAAAACAGAAATTTCTGTTATTCAGAAATATAGCAGTCCTACTCCACATCAAACATCACAACTTCTTCAATTCCTAGCTATTCGTCATCAGGATCTTCTCTCTGGAATTATGGTTTCACTGTTTTTCCAAAGATAACAGCCATCTCTCATAGTTACTTACAGCTGTCTTCTATGTGTTAGTCTTAGCCACATTTTTTGGAAAAAATAGTAGCATTTCTAACATATAAATGGGCTCCGCTGCTATACTTCTGAAGTGCATGATTTGAAGAAAAACTCAAAACGTGCAGTATGTTAAATATAAGAACAATTAATGTTGCATAGGATTTGCTAAATCCAAAATGACTTGGATGAATGTCTTCCATTGGGATTATTTGATACAAGATAATGGGTAGGATGCAGTTTGATTGGGAATAGACAGTTCAGTCATTCTGTGCTTTTATTTTATTTTATTTATTTATTTGTTCAACTTGTATGCTGCCTTTCTCCAAAGACTCAAGGCGGCTTACAATGCATTTAAAAACCATATACTTTGTTGCGTCCCTTTCTGGATTGGGACTCCTTACGCACAGTCACTCATGCCTTCGTCACCTCCCGCCTGGACTATTGTAACGCTCTCTACATGGGGCTCCCCTTGAGGAGCACCCGGAGGCTCCAACTGGCGCAGAGTGCGGCTGCGCGGGTGGTAATGGGAGCGACATGGCGTTCCCATGTAACACCCCTCCTGCGCGAGCTGCACTGGCTCCCGGTGGTCTTCCGGGTGCGCTTCAAGGTTTTGGTTACCACCTTTAAAGCGCTCCATGGCTCAGGACCTGGGTACTTGCGGGACCGCCTACTACCACCAATAGCCTCCCACCGGCCGATACGCTCCCATAGAGAGGGGCTCCTCCGGGTGCCGTCGGCCAAACAATGCCGACTGGCGGCCCCCAGGGGGAGAGCCTTCTCTCTGGGGGCACCTACTATCTGGAATGAGCTCCCCCCAGAGATACGGAGGATCCCAGATCTGTATACCTTCCGCCACGCCTTAAAGACCTTTGTATTTCACCAGGCGGGCCTGGCCTAATTTTCTCCCTCTTTTATAAAAGATTTTTAATTTCTTAATTTTTTAGTATTTTATATATTCAAATTTTAAAATAGGTTTTAAATTGATTGGGGTTTTAATTTGTCTGGGCCAAAACTATTTAATTTTATTTTAATTCCACTTTTAAATTTTGTATGTATGTATTTTATTGTTTGGCTATGCACCGCCCTAAGTCCTTCGGGAGTAGGGCGGTATAGAAATCAAATAAATAAATAAAAATAAATAAATAATAATATAAAAACATTTAAAAATTAAAACATTAAAACCCATTCACACCATTCATGGCCGGATCTCACAAGATCGCAACAGTGAGATCAATGGCCCCAGGTCTTCACCGCTTTTCGGAAGACCAATAGGTTGGGGATGGTCCGGATCTCAGGAGGTAACTGGTTCCAGAGAGCTGGGGCAGCCACAGAGAAGGCCCTCCCCCGCGGGCCCGCCAGCCGGCACTGTTTAGCTGACGGGACCCGGAGGAGACCAACTCTTTTGATATTCATTTTCTCCCTGCTATTGATTTGGTTTTTGAAAGTACATCAGATGAGTGCCATCATTTCAACCATATTTATACTATATATATATATGAAACCCAGCACTTTAACATGTACGTACGTACATACGCGTGAATTAGAAGCTGGTGGACCTTAAAGTTCTTGAAAGCCATGGGTGTGGTCAAGTAAGGGAAGAAAAAAGGAAGAGGAAGAAAATAAAATTTACACCTGGAATTGTTCGTGTGACATGAATCTACTTGTAGTTGTCTTCCTTGCCTCACAATTGATTATATACTGTAAATGCATGCAAAACTCTACCTTTATTAATTATTTATTTACTTTTAAGTTGTATTTACTTGTATACCATGTATTGTTGAAGGCACTGGGATGGCTCAATTTCTGGATCCTGGTTTTCAAATCATTGAACTATATTCATCGCACTATAAGGCATATATTTCTGAATATAATATTTACATCTTTACACTTGATGACATCCATTTAGCATCTGTAAAATAATGTGTATAGTTAATATGAGTATACTGATACTGAGGATACTAAGGAATGGTATCCTGAACTTTTCACAATGTTCTGATTGAATGCAATATTAAGCTGAAATGGCTGTATTAACATTTTACATTAAGTTCCAAACAAACTGTACTAAGGTGAATGAGGTATAAAATAAATAGTATTTACTCAACTACTATAACAATTTTAATATTACAGTGCTAGTATTAAGCAGAAGAGTCTTTGGAAGATATACTAGGGATTAAAACAAAACTAACGAGGAACTGTGTTTATTTTATTTTCAGTAGCTAAACTAAATTCATTAATGGCTATGTTCGCAAATCAAACACTATGTTCATAAAGCCATTCACATTTTAGTGTAGCATACTGTGAGACCCCAGCCTGTCTACTTAGTTTGTAGTTCAGTATCTTATAAAGACTCATTAAACTGGACTAATTGAATAAAACCTAATTATATTAATCAAATGTAAACAATCTGCAAACTCTAGTAATGAAAATAAAGGAACATATTTTTAAAAATGGGACTGATCAAATAAAAGGAGGACCAAACTAATGACAAGAGTTACAGCAATCAGTTTTAAATTGACACTGAAATGGTAGATACTAGAATCAACTATCAAGAGTAAAGGAAACCAGAAGTCAAGAAATATAGCACCAAAATCAGCAATAAAGGTCTTAGAAAAGACACTTGGATGCCATGTTGGATACCTTTAAAGATTAGAATTGTGCAGGCAATGTTTTTCCCAATGACACTCTTTGTAAATGAAAGTTGAAGTTCGAAGAAGCAAGATGGATTACGATGCTTTCAGACTTTGCTATTGAAAAGGACACTTGAGAATCAATAGACAGGAAAACAACAAATCATGAAATAAATCAGTTCAGTGTTCTTACTTTAAGCACAAATGACCAGGCACAAGCTATTGCATTTTGAACACATTATGTGAAGTTCATGCTGAAAAAAGTGAAAGAAAAGAGAAAAAGACAAGCAGGAGGATGGACTTAGTTACAAAAGTGATGGGTACATTGTTAGAGGACCTGAAGGGGTAGATTGGGGACAGATCATCTTGGTGAAAGTCTATGTAGTCTTAAGAGTTAGACCACAGTCAATGGATAATTGTGCAAACAGCACTGGCTTCACACCTAAGTATTCACATACTCGGTCTTCTACCAGAGGACTATTGAAATCAATTATAACGATTACTTGCCATCAGTGGTTTACAGTCCTTTTTGTCTTGATGTTTGGATTGATCCTTAGAAGTTATAAAGTTCTTGAGCCTTCTGTGACATTTTCAAGAACTTACGTTTCATGATTCCTACTGAGACTGAAAGACATAATGAAGAAAGCTAATTATGAGCAGTTGTAGTTAGAATTTAGAGACATATCTATATACAGCATAGTTGAACTGGATTCAGGGAATCCTGGAAGCAGGGATCTTCAGTATTATTTTGGGAGGATTTGATATAATTCGAATTCCCAGTTGTAGAAACTTTTTTCATTCTATGCTCTGACAGAATATGCACGAAGAAAAGAAATTCCAGACATATCTCCAGCACTTCATTATCTAAAACTGGAGTCCCTTATTCAATTAACTGGAAGTAATTCAGTGAAACTTTCTTCTAAGCAGACATATAACACATTTTGTTATTCATTGGGTGCTACTGTACTAGCCTTGTTCGCAGGGCCTTCAGAGTGCATAGCAAATCGCAATGGAGAATCTCCTGGCAAGAAGAGCATAAGAAATTTTGTAAGTCAGGGCTGGAGGGGAGCAGTAGAAAGGAAGGGGACTGGGTAGACGGCACTGTTTGAAATTCAGTTCAGGCTGGAGGGATATCTTTTGTAATTAGCCAATCCTTGTGCCTTAGGAAAGCTCCAGGTGTGGCCATTTAAAGGATTTTAAATGCTGACTCAAGCTTTACTGCCTGTTTCCCTGTTTCTGTCCTTGAGATGCACTGGTATGGCCAGTCTGGGTGCCAGGCCTCAGAATGTAGCAAAGTCTGGAGACGACGCCAACCTGGCGCCATACCCTGCCCAGCCCTGGCTGGCAGGGAGGTGTCCCTGGCCCAGATGCTCCTGCAGGGGCAGGTTTCTCCAGGGTGGAACGTGCCTGTGTAGAGTGAGGCTGAGATGGAGTTCTGGTGAGATGGAGCCTCCTCCACAGAGATGTTTGACATACCCAGTGGCTTCTCTCAGCACTTTGCAAACTGAGGAGCCTCCCAGGGAATGAAGTCTGATGACTTGTTCTGTTTGGCCCTAATCAACAACCCTGAGGGACATTGTCCAAGGGATGCTGTTTGATTTGCCAGCAGATACTGTATCACAAGCGGATGTCTTGGGTCTTCAATTCAATAGCAATGTGCTTTCCCCCTCCTCTACATAACCCTGCTTGGAAATGAATTTCTGAAGTTCAACCTTCTTTTAATGTGTAAAAACAAAACAAAATAACCTCATATGTTTAAATAACTGACTTGGTTCACACATCATATTAAGGCATGGATTGCTTAAAATTCTTGGTTCCCCAACATAGGGCCCCCTCTGCTCCATTCTGTTAGAAGTTATTTTCATTTTAAACAAAATTATAAAAGAGATGGTATAGCGTGAAGAAACAAAGAAAAATCACAGTATCCAGAATGTATTTATAAGTTCATGTTCTTGGAATTCCATAGAACCCTCTCAAGCATTGCTTCCCCCCCCCCAAAAAGATGGTAGAAGTTGGTGGGGGGGGGAGACAAAGTAAGGATTGATAGTATCATGCACAACAAGACAAAGCAGCAAGAGTAGCCTTTATCAGATTGCTTTTTTTTTTAGTTACGTTATTTTTTTTTTAATGACTAGTCAGGTATACTGTAGCACCTTTGAGAAATAGTGATCTCCTTCTACCCCACCCCCACCCCACCCCGGAGATTTTATTTTCATGCTCAGGCCATGAACTCAAAATGTGGAATGTACCTTTGGCTCAGAAAAATGAATCCTGGTTAGCTTTTTCATAACATAATATAGATTATTATTTAAGTCACTTAAACCTGAAAAAAGAAATTTAGAAGGAGCCCAGGGACCTGTAACTCAATTTCCAGTCCTAGAGGGCCACAAAAGCCATTTGATTGGTGATATAATTAGGAGTGTCTAAAAGTTTCCCATCTTTAAAGCTAGGAAAAGGAGTGGGAGGCCTCTGGATGACACACTGTAGTAATTCTCAGTGTTAAAACTTCTCAAAACCTTTTTTAAAAAAACCCTAAAATAAGGCAGCCAACTATTGACAACTTTGCTATAGAATTTCAGCAGTTATGATCTCAAGGAACGGGGGAAAGTACAGGTTCTTCATATGGTATCTACACTAAACCATAATGGTCCTTTAGAGACTACTGTAGTTGGGTTCACACAACATACCTAAACCAAAATCAAACTAACTAATCGAATTATGGTTTAAGATAATGTGTGAATCTGGAGTGATTGAATTGATATTTTCTTCCCTCTGTCCTTGACAACTCCTGTTTGACCTAAATTATTTATTTGAGATTATTTTATGCATATCGCTATCTTGTATGCAGTGGTGAAATCCAATTTTTTTTACTATCAGTTCTGTGGGCTTGGCTTGGTGGGTTTGGTGTGGCTTGGTGGGTGTGGCTTGGTGGGCATGGCAGGGGAAGGATACTGCAAAATCTCCATTCCCACCCCACTCTGGGGCCAGCCAGAGGTGGTATTTGCTGGTTCTCCAAACTGCTCAAAATTTCCGCTACTGGTTCTCTGAACTGCTCAAAATTTCCGCTACCGGTTCTCCAGAACCTGTCAGAACCTGCTGGATTTCACCCCTGCTTGTTTGGTTTAAATCATAAGTTTGGTTTGTGGATCACTGCTGATTGGGAGGTCATCACTCCCCCCTTTTTAATGTAGCTTGGCTTTTAACCAAATTGCTGATAGATTTGCTTTGCAGTTGGTAAAATGAGTGTAATATTTATATTCAGCTTAGGCAGCTGAACACATTGATGAACACAAATTCACATAGGTGAGAATACATAGTATTTTCTACTAAAATTTATATACCACACATATACAGGTAATCAACAACTTATGGCAGGACATTTACCAACTGTTTGAAATTATGACAGACCAACCGAAAGGTACTTATGTCTCACAATCACAGGACCACATTTTGGGCACTTGGCAATCAATCCACATTTACAGTCATTCCACTGTCACATTACCACAATTTATGACATTTTTGCCAAAAAATGGCATGTGGTTTTGGAGCCGTGGTGGTGCAGTGGTTAGAATGCAGTACTGCAGGGCTAACTCACTGCTCACTCCAGGAGTTCAATTTTCACCGGCTCAAGGTTGACTCAGCCTTCCATCCTTCTGAGATCGGTAAAATGAGGACCCAGATTATTGGAGTCAATATGCTGACTCTGTAAACTGCTTAGAGAGGGCTGGAAAGCACTGTGAAATGGTATATAAGTCAAAGTGCTATTGCTATGTACTTCAGAGTTTTGGCAAAAACAACCCAGAACGAACAACACCCACAGCATTCACTTAACAACCAAGGCATTCACTCTATGACTGTGACATTCACTTAACAACTGCTGCAAAAAAGGACATAAAGTCAGGTTTGGTCCTGTGATGTCCTGCTTTACGACCATCACAACTTACAACTATAACAGGCAGGCTTTTTTACAGTCATAAGTCAAAGACTGCCTGCATTTCTCCCGCTTGCTACTTTCTCAATGAATTGGAATCTCAGTTTCTGACACAACTTCCCCCAGACTGGGGAAGGCTTCGTTCTTTTCAGCTTTCTAATAATTCTCTGCATAGCTATGCAAACTTGTGCTTCTCTGTGTGTTCATGTTTACCTATTTCATCTCTACTTCACTTTGATACTTTTATGCATACTTGTAAGCAACTAGTCATGTTTGATATCTAAGATGTCAGAGCTGCATTATATTGCTTAGTATGTGATCACCATACTGACTTTTCCTTTCCCAGACAGCAATAAAAAGATTAAACCAGGCTTCCTCCTCTGCTGGGAGGGAGAAGATTATGATCCTGGAACCATGTGCTCAAATATGGAACAATATTGGCCTTTGCAGATTGCTCCATTGCCATCTTTATAGCAGGAAGAAAACAAACAGCTGGAGCTGTAAAACTGCAATTGTTCCATCTTTTAGAGTGCTATAAGAATAATATACAGTATACAATGTTATTATTATGGAGCATTTTCCTAGTGAAAATAAATTTTAGAAATTTAGAAATACTTTTAAAAATCCACAAATATCACTTCTACACAATTTTTAGAAAAGCTATATCAAGTATAAATGCGCAGGAAAAATGTGATGAGATTAAATTCTGTTAACTAAGGCTGCAATTTAACTATGGATTCTATCTTACAGTTTATGCAGCAACCCACTGGAACCAAGATGAAGGTCTAAGGAGGAAAGGGTACTAAGGACTGGACATTCTCAGCTTGACTTTGGGAGAGCTTCCTATTTTCTTTGCCTCTGAAATATTCTAATCTTGGCATTTTTGCCTCTTACTCAGCCTCAGTTCAAGCTTTGCCATTTCCCATTAAAGCTCCAAACAGTCATTTAGAATTTTACCTGTACATCTTTCATGGCTTGATAGCTTAAAATAGAGAACTGATTGTCATATTCTCTATCACTATTGACCTGCGAAGTATTTTTTTTTTTAATTTAGGTTGTGGTGTTCCACCTGGTCATCTATTACCTGTCCCTAGTGAGAAAGCCCTACCATGTTTTTTATAATCATTAGTAGAGACCCAGTTTGCTTATTTGAGTCTGTTCCACTGAGATCTTCATGTAGCACGTTTGATTTTGAAAACTCAGGGCTATTGGCTCTAAATTCTTTCCATCTATTATACTTATTTCATTGTTATTATAGTTTTTTTAAAATGCTTTTAATATTTGCTAATGATTTTAGATATTTATTGTTTTAATTCTGTTGCACACTGCCCAGAGTTATTTGTTTGTGAGATGGGTGGCTCTATAAATTAGCTAGCTATATTAGCTAGCTAGCTAGCTACCTAGTCAGCCAGTCAAACAAACAAACAGCCAGACAGACAATTTGTGTTAACACAATTGAACCCCTTGTAACTTATTCATCCAGAGTTGAATGTCTGTCTGCCCAGCCCCGCTTCCAGTTTACTAACACACTCATGCTCTAGCAATACCAGTCTTCCACTTGATCCTACAATATCGTCTTTAAGTCTTTTCAGTCTTGAAATAGTTCAATTGAAAATGTTACTCACCTCTTTCTAAGTTGATAGAAAAGATATTGGCATGAAATGCCTCCATTGCCAAATCCTTTCCTGCTTTTATTGCCTCTGTTTTCAGTCACTTATGTTTCCTTTGAAGTAAGGGATGAAAAAGCCTAACAGATTAATACACTGTGAGACTGTGCTTGAGCAATATCAGCATTAAGGGCAAAATGCTGCTTTAGGATTGTCTCATGCGTGGATTGAAGATAAGGCAAGAATTATGGGGCTACAATAGGAAAAAACCCCATGTTGCCAGAGTATGTTTGTGGCATGGTTTGTTTCAAGTGTGGAAAGACCTTTCATCTCAAGACTATGAGTGAAATAGCCTTAAGTCGTCATTAAGTGCATTAGACTTAATGTATCAATTTCCATTTAACTGCACACCATTTTATTGTACCTTGAAGGTATTAAAATCTGCAGTACCTTACACTCATTATTTTGGAGAGAATGTCAGTTGACCAGTTGAGGATATGATGGGAGGTGGTATAAAAGTATTAGGATATATATATTCACACGTGGTATTTGTCCAATCTCTGATGTAGCTACTATTCTCCACCCTTTGCCCTCCATTGGCCATCTTGCTTTCTAATTTTTTTCCATTCTATTATCTATCTGTTTCCCCTTTTTTTAAGACTAACTTTTCTCCAGGCTTCCAGCTATCGTGTTTGGGGAAGAAGAGGGTAGGATTTTTTTCTATCTCACTTTAATAGTATTCTGAAACATGTTTTGTTCTTAAGCTACAGCATCCCCTCTTTTCTTCAATGCAGTGTCCAAACCTCTCCCCCCAAAAGCCCCCAAGAATTGATACTGAAATGGCCTTTTGTTTTGTTTTTGCCATTTTTTCTTAAATCTGTCAATTCCATTTATTTATTTCTTCTCTCCAGGAGAAGGATTGCCCGGCATTTGGTCAGTTTCACTTCTGTTCTAAGGACTTACGGTAGCTAGTTGCACAATTATGGCACAGCCTGCTTCTTTGTTGGGCTATTTCTCCCTTAGTATCTGCCCCTTTTTAAAATTCCACATTATTTTTCTTTGAAAATGGGTGTGTGGAAAGGCCCAGACAAACCAGCATGGAGCAAGACGGGAAGAATCCTGAAGTGAGACCCGCCCCATTCCTGCTGAAGCTAGAGGTTTTCCCCACAGCTTGGTGGTTTGCTGAAAGGGGATGGCAACAAGCCATAGGAAAAAAATAGTAACCTTTGAGTATAATGATTGGCACGTTCATAAATGTAAGGACAAAAACATTCACTAATAGAAAAACAGTTGAGATTGGCATTGGAAACTACATACTGAATTAGTTTGTGCCAGTTCTCCCTCGTATACAAGATCACACTTCATTGCTGTGTCACAATCAGTGTTTATAATTTCTTAATTCCAAGGTGGGATTCTATGTATGCTTGTCACATTTTAGATAAAAACACCTGTGTTTCTCTTTCAGAAACCAGTTTTTTGACCTCTGCTTCTTTGCAACTGTTTGCCAACAGTCATGTTCAGTCTTTCCTAAAGAGGGTTTAATTCCATTACTGTACTTAATTTTAAAAATAATGGAAAGATTTAATGATTCACTAACTGGATTTAACTGTATATTAATTGTCATTATATAAATGGGCACTTGCAGGTAGTCCTCAATTTACAATCACAATTGGGACTGGAAAATTCATCATTTGTGCAGCCTTGAGATATCATCTGACCACAGCTTTTGATCTTCCCTATCACTTTCCCAATTGACTTTGCTTGTTGTAAGCTGGCAGGAAAGGTCGCAAATAGCAGTGACATGACTGCAGAACGCTGCAAATGTTGTAAGTGCAAGCTGGTTGCCACATGTCCAGATTGTGATCATGTAACTGTTGGATGCTGCGACAGTCATAAATGTGAATACTGGTCATAAGTCATTTTTTTCAGTGCTGTGGTAACTTTGAATGATCACTAAACAAATGGTTCTAAGTCTAAGACTACCTGTACAGTAGTTATACACATGAAAAATAAATAACAGCACAAGGAGAGACAAGTTCTAAGAATTGAAACTATATTTGGTGAAATGGTTGTCTTATCCTATAGCCACTCATTCTGAGAGGGGAAGGGAAAACCCCATTATAGATTTTCGGGAAATAGTCTATTAACTGAATAATGGCTTTCCAGTGTAGGGTTTATAGGCTATGCTAGGAAGTTGAGATTACATGTTGTTTTTTGCTATATGTTGTGATCTTATCACAGTAACAAATGCAGAATGATTGTGAATCCAAGTAGCTATATTTCAAACGAAGTGGGGGGTGGGGAGGGGAGGGGACAGATTTGACTATAGCTACCTATGTTTATTTGCCCTTGTCAACACAGGGGGATTTTGTCCCATAATTTATGGAAATTGTGTAAAGTTCTAAAACCAACAAGTCCATCCATTATCATAATCTGTATATTTTAATGTTCTGCCAACCGGTTTTCACCAGCAGATACATTTGTGTATGCTCCACCAGTGTATCTTGTCTTATGCCCAGTCCTACAGTTCGTGACTCAGCTATTCTAACATATATATATATATATATAGGATGGACCTGTAAATAGCAGAAGCAATGTTTTTTTTCCCCTGTTGCTTTTTTGAGTGTCATTTTATTAATAGCTTAGTTATTATTTCCCTTATTGTCACAATAAAATCAAATATATATGAGAAAACCAATGTGGTAGAGTGGTTAAGGTGACTGATTTGCATTAGAAAGGCCACTGAAGCTTACTGACTTTGACCAATCGTACCCTCTCAGCCCAATCTATTTATAGGATGAAGGTTGTAGAGAAAAGTGGAAGGAAGGAAACTGTATGCACTACCTTGAGCTCCTGAATGAAAAGGCAGGATACAAACATACTGTATAAACCCATACAGGTAGAGAGTATTGCTGCCATTTGGCCGGCAGTAATCCTCGACTTAACAACAGTTCATTTCATGACCGTTCAAAATTACAACGGCACTGAAAAATGTTATGATCGTTTTTCATAGTTGCAACCTTTGCAGAATCCCCATGTTCATGTGACCAAAATTCAGATGCTTGGCAACTGGTTCATATTTATGACCTTTGCAGCCTCCCAGGGTCCTGTGATCAACTTTTGTGACCTTCTGACAAGCAAAGTCAATGGGGAAACTAGATTCCTTTAACAACCAGGCTACTAACTTATCAACTGCAGTGATTCACTTAACAACTGTGGCAAGAAAAGTCATAAAACAGGACAAAACTCACTTAACAAATGTCTCACTTAACAACATAAATTTTGGGCTCAATTTGCTCATACGTCGAGGACTATCTGTATTTAGAGTCAAAAACTTCATATTCCTAGGGAGTATGTCTTTTAAAAGACAAGCATTGTCATATAACAGGTATTAAACAATCCTTGTAGAAGATCTGAGAAAATAAATGCAGGACATAAAGCGGACAAGCAAAAAATGCCATGTCATAAGTAATAAAGGATATACTATAACATTTATCACCTGTTAAATGTTAAACATGGAAGCCAAATGTTAGAAGAGAAATAATTCTGATATTTCAGAGCGGTGTATCCTGCAAACTGAAAATGATGTGTGCTTTTGTCACCTATTGCCTTCCTATACCATTGGGAAATGTTTTAGTTTTTCTCTTTTTTGATTCTGCTTGCCTTTTGAGGTAGGACAGCTGCCCCTATCCTGCCATTTCCCCTTCCTCTTTGGGAAAATTCAGTGGGGGTGGAGATGGGTATTATATTTAGTGCTTCCTATCCAGTGATCCCAAAGGGCTTTCCACAGATGGGGAACCTGAAGCCACAGTGGGGAAGTGAGTCATTCAGCTTTACATGCTGAATCAGTAAGAAGCCCAGGAATAGAACTTCAGAGCCCTGACAGCAAACTCCTCCCAACCCTAGACAGTCTCATCTCCTTATCAGAGGATATAACAAGAATTGCTTTAATCTATGGGCAAACCTTTCCTTTTCATGCCTATTTTCAGAGAAGTCTTGTGTGGTTTAAATATATATTCAAAAAGTTACTGAAGGCTCTGGCTCTGTGTGCAGCTACCTAACCGGACATTCATCTGAATACTGTGCTGATATTTATGCAACATGCATTCTTATGCTTATTTTAATAACCCATTGCTCAACCCAGGTTTCTAGTTTTCCACTGAGCTATTTTCATCAATTGAATTCACACAGGACACATTGTGGACCATGCAAATTCAGCCATTGGGGCTTGCCTCTTAGCACATGATTATATTATTTCATTCAGGGCAGAAATAAAATAATCTGGAGTTCAAATAGGATATCCATACTGAAGTAAATGTTACTTAATTCAGGGCCAGATTTTTGAAAAGGGATGAGTAGTCTGTGATCTAATTATCCCATTAACTTTTAGTCCAAGAGCTGGGATTTGCAATCACATAGTTATTCCCATACAATCACATAGTTAATCCCATTAATTTATTTAATTATCATACCCACTCTTTAAGCTAAAACAGTAAGGTATCTCAATGTTAGTTTCTGTGCAGTCTCTATCTTGATTGTTCTATAAATTACAGCGAAATCAAGCACGGATTTGTGAAAATCATTTCATCTGGTTGGAACTTAGTTTTGTTGAAACAAACAGTTAATTCTACATTATATAGAAATCTTATTGAAGAATATTTTAGCAATACACCGTAGGCCAGATTAGCACACGAAGCTGACTAGCAAATCCTTCAGTTACTGTTATGCACATACTATATACTATCCAGCTCCACTAAAAGATGACAGACAGACAGACAGACAGATTGCAAGGAGCTTTTAATAGGATATTAATTATGATTTTAAAAAGAAAACTTATAAAGAAAAACGATTTCTAAATGTTGGTACTTTTTATTAGCCAAACGCATGCACTGCAATTCTAGTGAAGAACCAAAAAAAAAAAAAAAAAAGTGGGTAAGAGAGGTTATTTCTGAGAACTCTGTTCTTCAAAACCTGAAACATACCCAGTACAACCGGTGTTGCCTGGAAAGCTACCACAAACCAAATATCCTCAGATCTAAGCTGTTTCATAGCCACCTACAATTATTCATTTTAATAGTGCTTCCTTCTGCCTATATTGATTACACATTTAGTTTGACAATTCTAACACATTCATGTGGTATTTGGATATATGAAAAGCAAAACTGTGGCAAATATTCAAGGTATGATACATGTACTATCTCCAGCTAATATACACTTTTTCAGTTGAGGTTTCTGGCTCATTGTTATCTATCAATCCAGAATCGTTGCCATTCTGGATCTTAACCCAGATATATTAACAAACCATGATACTGGTAGTTTTGAGTCTGAATAACACAATAAATCTAAAATATCATTGTAGGATAAAAATGTAGCTACATACGAGTTTGCTAAGAAAACTTTATAAATGGTTATCAATGCAAATACAACCCAATAATACATAATATACAACATAGATAAATCATAATGTGTGTCAATCATTCACTGACATTCTTTCCTCAATATCTCAATTGTAAAAACACCAAGAAAGCAGTTGACAAAATTGCACCATTTTTCCTGCTCCAGCCATTGCCTTTTATACCTCAAAAGGTCCTTAGGAGAGATTTAGGTCTGGACTGGAAGCATCAAGGACTAAGGTTAGGATCTAGAGCAGGGGTGAAATCCAGCAGGTTCTGGAGAACGGGTAGTGGAAATTTTGAGTAGTTCGGAGAACCGGCAAATACCACCTCTGGCTGGCCCCAGAGTGAGGTGGGAATGGAGATTTTGCAATATCCTTCCCCAAGGAGTGGGGAGGGAATGGGGATTTTGCAGTATCCTTCCCCTGTCATGCCCACCAAGCCACGCCCACATAACCGGTAGTAAAAAAAATTTGGATTTCACCACTGATCTAGAGAGAAGAGCAGTCAAATACTAATGTCTGGCTCATAATACACCAAGCTATTTCTTTTTTGCATGTTGATTTTGATTTGTTAATAAAACACTGGAAAATCACGGCTGAATGCAATATGCGAAGCTAGTGACAGGATATAAAAGCTGCTTCAAGACCTAGCAAAGTCAAGGGATTCTGAGTTGCATTTTCTGGCAGTTAGTAAGTTAGTAAGGCCCCTTACTATAAATTGCATAAGGAAGTTTTTATTGCTCTATAATCAAGATATAGTTTTTCTTTGGTTCCAGATTTTCTGATTTCCACTATTTCTGGTTGTGTTTTTAAATATTTTGATAAATAGAACTGTATTCTTGACTTAAAGCTGTGATTGGACTAATAATTCTACCTCTGTCTAAGCTTCTTTCTCATAATTATTTTCTATTTTTTACTACTGTTTTTACTGGTTTATTATTTTTATTCCAGCCTTAACTGATGGAATATGAAATTCCCAGTCTATGTAGTGTATAAAAAGTGGCTGGCTCATACAACATGCTAATCCATTGTTTATGGAGTAAAATAGTCATTGAAGTTCATATCGTACACTAACTCATAAATGACCTAAAGCATGCTAGTATAGAAATATAGTAAATAAACAAACCATACTTTACATACCACAAATGGCTGAGATCACAAAACAAACTAAGTCAAACAAAACACATTATAGGCATAGTTAATGTGTGGATGAACTCATTAGAAAATGCATTACCAATAAACTATACTTCATTTAACTCTTGATTTCTGCCTTCTTCCTTATCCATATCCCAAATTAAAACAGACATGTCATAATCCAAGATTTTGCTTCCTTCACTGTTCTTAAAATTGTATTATTTTGTTTTGTTTTGTGCTTTAAATGACAAATAGCAACTAAAACAATGTACTTTTATTATTTTAAAATGTTTTTAGTGTTTTAAGTGTAATATAGATAGTCTTGATTTACAACAGTTCATTTAGTGTCGGTTCGAAGTTACCGCAGCACTGAAAAAAGACTGTTTTTCACACTTACAATGTTGCAGCATCCCTATGGTCACATGATCAAAATTCATATGCTTGGCAGCCGACCTATATTTATGACAGTTGCAGTTCTTGGGTCATGTGATCCCATTTGGTGCACTTCTGACAAGCAAAGTCAGTGTGGAAGGCAGATTTACTTACATAAGAACCATGCTACTAATTTGACAATGATTAACTTAACAACAGTGGCAAGAGAAATCGAAAATGGGGCAAACAACTTTAGCTTAGCAACAAAAATTTTGGGCTCAATTGTTGCTGTAAATTGAGAACTACCTGTATATATATATTTAATTGTAAGCCGCCCTGTGTCATTGATTGGGATTGGCGGCTATAGAAATTGAATGAATGAATGAATGAATGAATGAATGAATGAATGAATGAATGAATGAATGAATAGAAATAAAATGATCTCTGTAAATATGTATGTTTAATCAAAATCCACAAACAGATATTCCTGCTTGCTTTTTATTATACATTTCAAATGATGGCTTTAAAAAAATTATTATTATTATTATTATTTTTAATTTGATTTATATGCCGCCCTTCTCCGGAGACTCAGGGTGGCTTACAATGCATTAAGCAATAGCCTTCATACTTTTGTATATTTTTACAAAGTCAGCTTAATTTCATCAACCTTAACAATTGTATTTGTTTATTGATCAAATTTATATAGTTGCCCATCTCACCGAAGGTAACTCTCGGCAGTACACTTTTGAGTTGCTTGAAAACTTCATCATGTTATTCTACATGAAATGTTATGGGGGCAATCATATTTTTGTATGCTACAGAACTAGATAAATGACCTAAATTATGACAAATACTGAAAGGCTAATAAGGTATATAACACCATTTCTTTGCAAAATAAAGAAACGTGTTCTGCTTTACAAAGCTTATTTGGATATATCAACTTTTATAGCTAAGTTGCTTCAGTGCATTAGTGCAATAGAGTTATTTTGTATATTCTTACTCCCTCCCCCTCTCTCTCCCCCTCCCTCCCTCCCTCTCCCCCTCCCCCATTGTGCAAGGTTGGGTACCTTTTAGATGCTTGACATAGAAGAGAGTGTTCCCTGCCACACCCTGCCGCACCTTAACCTTCACCCTCTTGCCTGATGCCTGGGTTAAGCAGGCAAACAAAGGTAACGATTAAATGGCAACGCCAGGGGCTGGCACTTCCTGCTATGGTACTAGGGAAGAGAACAGAATCTTAAGACTGACTCTTGTTCTAGCCTGATAGAGCCTACAGTGTTTGTCTATCTGGAACACCTCCTTTCATCACTTACGATTTATGCGTTTTTGCAATAAGGATCTGTGAGGTTGCTTCCCCTTTCTTTCAATTCTGCCCCCATGTTATTTAGTTCCACACATTTTACAGTATGTTCTAGCATTTCAACAGTTCTGCATATATTTAAACTGTCACTTCAAAAAGAATTCCTGTGGACAGGAATAGGTTATCTCAACATAAGCAAATAGCTTTTAGGTCATGGCACAGTATCATTTTTCTGCATAGGGCTTCATTCTTATGGGCGTAATCTGTTGAAAGCTCTGTACAAGAAATGGGTGTAACCAAAGTCCAGGTAGGTGGATCCATCTTTTCTCTTCCTGTCCTTTCTCTTTCTTGCTCTCTCCCATTTGTTAATACATTAGTTCTTTGGCCCAAAAGAAATCGGTATGCCTGACATTAACTTTAGGCTTCTTTGTTTTTGTATTTGGGGGATTTAAACTCAACTTAATGTGAGTCAAAAATTGCCAGTGCTTTAGTCACAAATGTTTGCCCTACACTAAATATATTCTAATTTTGCCAGACAAACTTGAGATATATATGTTTAATGAGTTTTTAATTCACCACTGAATAATTACTGATCTTTTTATATCATGGGGAGGGATGAAGCTCATTTAAGAAAGTTTGATCCTCATCACCTCTACTTTTAAAAAATCAAGTCAAAATTTGCTTGAGTTAAAGTCAACTCCTGAAGACTACATAGATACTCCTTGGAGTTTTCTTGATAACAATATAGAAGTTGTTTCTTTCTTAACAATTGTACATAAGTGGCTTATCCTTTCTCGATGTTTTTTCTAATTTTCTGGAGAGACAGAGCTCTCTAATTTCTGGATCAATCTAATAATTAGATCTGACCCTGCTTTTTAAAAAATTATTATTAGCCACTCATTTTTTTCTAATTTTTTGTAACCCAGTGGACATAATTTTGGAAGGATTGATTGAGTTTATGTAAGCTTATATTTGTGAAATTGGTAATGGCGCCTAAACTCCCTGTCTTTCTGAGGCCTCTTTTTTATTGTCTTTATTCTTCCAAGCATCAGGGTCTTCTCCAGTGTTTGCTGTCTTCTTTATGCATCCAAAATATTTAAGCATTAGGTTCCTTATTAGTGCTTCCAGTGAGCAATCTGGTTTTACTTCATCTAGTTTTGGATGACTTTTCTTTGTGGTCCATGGTTGTTCTCAACAATTTTCTCCACAATCATAATTCAAAAGCATCAGTTTTTCCTTGTTCTTTTCACATCCAGATTTCACAGGTAACCTTGACAATAGATACTTTATTATTGGTATGTTGTTTCTGCACTTTAATATTTTGTCTGAATCTGTCATAGTCTTTCTATTTATAGCGCTGTTTTAAAAAAACAGTACTATACTGTAGCTTTCATTTGCTTCTTGCTACTGGACCATGTATACATATTGACAAGGATACTTGTCCACATGGATACATATTCTGTCATCTTTCTGTCTAAAGATGATGAGTCCAATTTATTCTGTTCAAGTATATTTTAATCATACTCTATACAAGAATCTTTTTTATGATTTTGTTTCTTACAACAAGAAGAGAGGCAGGGCATGAGAAAGCATTTTTGTTACAAAGATCAGCTTTTGTGTCAGACACCAATGTAGTTGCTTTCTACCAACAGTATCAATAATTGGAGACCTTTTAAATGTTTTACTCCATTAAGATGCAATCACTTGGACAGAGCATAAAAAAAGTTTGTTTCAAAGTGCCTGTGTTATTATCTGGGGAAATGCAATGAAATTATGAATGCCATGGTAGATATATTCTATATATACCTTTTTATTCACATATATATATCTAAACTTAACTCTCTGAATACTCTTTTCATGACTACATTTCAGTGTTAATGTCACTTATTTCTTGTTTCATGGTTAATAAAGTTATTGAGGGCAAATGTTATTTATAATTACTAAACTCATTTCCCCCCCCTTTTCAGACATCAGATAGACTAGATCTAATATATGATGGCTGGGAGACAGATTTATTATTATATTAATGGAGAAAATATTTAATATACACACATACACACAAAGGCATGTGTCTATATATATAAAAAGTAAGCATGTTAAAGGCTACGAGAGAAAATATATGTAATACGGATAGTCCTTGATTTATGACCATAATTGAGCCCAAAATTTCTGTTGCATAGAGTTGCTAAGTGAATTTTGCCCCAATCTTTCTTGCCACAGTTGTTAAGTGAGTCATTGCAGTTAAGTTACTAACACGGTTGGTAAGTGAATCTTGCTTCCCCATTGACTTTGTTTATGAGAAAGTCACAAAAGGTGGTCACATGACCCTGGAACACTGCAGTTGTCCTAAATATAAGTCAGTTTCCAAGTGTCTAAATTTTGATCACATAACCATGGGGATGCTGCAACAGTTGTGAGTATGAAAAATGGTCATAAGTCACTTTTTTCTGTGTTTATTTAGTGACTTTGAATGGTCACTAAATAAACTGTGGACTACCTGTACATAGTTGTGATTAGAAGAAATAGACCACCCTCTGAATATTTAGATATCAGGATTGAGTCTGGCTTTCTATTTTGTACATCTAACTGTAAGTGACTAGATTGGATCAGAGCGGATATAGCTCTATATTTTGAAGATTCTTGTATGTGTCCTCTCCCCTCAAAAATATAGAATGTATGGGTGGAAGCTTAACCCCTTAATTCTTACTCCCTGCTATTGCAAGTAGTTAAGATAACTGTACTAATATCCACTCCTAGCCATTTTCATTTTAATGACCTTAATGACCACTTTAGGTATGTGTAAAAAAAAAGCTTTTGTATGTCAATTATGATCTTTGGCATGTTTTATTCTTTTCTTTCTCTGGAATCTGAATGTGGTATGCAGATCTCTCTAAGTTGTTCATCTGTGTTTATTTTGAATATGGCAGGGTGTAACTTATGTCTGAGCTATGCCTTCAAGTGGTATTTGTCTGTGGTTTCTGATTTCAATGTGTGTATTTGACATAGGATTATTTCTACATATTTTTATGACATTTGTACATCCCTGTTTGATTGCATCTCAGAGTATACATTTATTTCTCAATATGCTGCCTGAACTGTTTTGTGTCCAGTTAAATTTTCATAGAGAAGAGGGCATTTAGCATCAGAGGTTGGGTATAACTGTCATTTAAGCCTGTATCTTCATGACAAAATATTTACTCAGAAGACATTTCTAGAGTTGATGAACCATGTTATCTTCACAGAGGCAGTTCTGATCAAGAAATGCTTCCCTGATATTTACTAACCTTGAAACTCTTGCCATTTTGAAAAATCGGACCAGGTTTCTGGTACTTAGGGAATGCAATTGATCTGCCTTTGAATACATTAAAACACACACACACACCCAGTTACTCATCTGTCACCTTTCTTCCAAGAAAGGCTGCCTGCCTTACTAGCGTTATTTTACTTTTCTCTTTATACATAGATCCATAAGCTTGGCTAGGCTGAAGGAGTGATATGCCAAAGATCACACACAGCCAACTTAAACCTATAGATAGAAGATAATTAATACCAAACTAATACCTAACCGGCTGCCAACTCACGACCACGACTCTCTCTGGGGAACTGTATTCAAAAAAAGAAAAGCAAGCCACTCTCCGCCCCTATTACCTCTCGGTTATAATGTTCCGCGCTTGCTTGGAAATAAGCAGCGCTAAATTGCAGAGAGGCTCATTCCCCAGCGCAAAGGACGTCATGCGCCATATCTCCCGCGCCTCTGCTTCGTGCGTGCCTTTGCTCACACGGCCGCCGCGGCTGCACCCTTCCCCCCCCCCCTCCACCTTTGCTTTCGCTCCCGGTTTCCTCGCTCTCCCGCCCATCCCGTTACTCTGACGCGCTGTCTTCCAGCCCCCGCCGCCGCCGCCCCGCGGGCTGTTTACTGGAGCACGAGCTGCCGAGCAATGAGCTCAGTTCCCCTTTCGCGTGCGGCTCCGGTGGGCGGAGGCACTCCGCTCTCCAGCCAATGAGGGCGCCCTTCCGCCAGCACCGCGGGTACCGCCAGAATAAAAGGCGCCGGGAAACGCACGCTGCAGCCCAGATAATTCACAATTGGCAACGGCGCGCTCGGAGGCTCTCTCCCTTGGCCGGTACGGTACCTGCTCCTTTTGCTTCTCGGGGAGGGCTTGAAGCCGGCACGATCGTCCTGTGGGCTTTGCCTTCTGTGGGGGACAAGCGTGAATCATCCTCGCTTAGCGGAGCTTAGTCAGGGCGGGAGGTTGGAGAAGCCGCCGGAAAGACAAGCTTTTTCTTCCCCCCCTTCTGTGTCTCTCTCGCTCTGAAATCTGGAAGTGAAGCTTGGGAGGGAGGCGGAAGCGCGCTCTCCTCGCGTTGGGAGAAGAACACGATCCACGCCCCAGGCAGGCAGATAGAGAAGGCCTTTCCTGTGAGCCCCGAGCCATCTCGGACGGTCCTAGCCCGGGTATCCACCCCCTGCTCCCAGCGCGCGGCTGATGTGCACGAAGATGGAGCAGCTTTTCTACCCTGACTCCTTTTTCTCCGGCTACAGCCAGGACTACAAGGCGCTGAAGTCGGGCATGGCTTTGAACCTGTCGGCCGAGCCGTTCCGCGGTCTGAAGTCCCAGCTTCCCCATCACCTCCGCGGCCAAGAAGACAGCCCCGCTGGCTACTTCCCGGGCTCGCTTCAGCAACAATCGGCTGAAGCGGCGAGCTCTTCGCTTAAGCTAGCTGCCCCGGAGTTGGAGCGCCTTATCGTTCAGAACAGCAACGGCGTGATCACCACCACTCCCACGCCGCCGGGACAATACTACTATCCGCGGGGAGCCACCGAAGAGCAGGAAGGCTTCGCTGACGGTTTCGTCAAGGCGCTGGACGATCTCCATAAGATGAACCACATGCCACCCCCCAATGTCTCGATCGGGGCCGCTGTAGCAGCTTCGTCGGCCAGCAGCGGCTACGGTGCCTCCCTTCCCCAGGAGCCGCCTCCTATCTACACCAACTTGACCAGCTATAACCCGACCGGCGCCCTGAGTACCACGTCCAGCTTCCCCAGTGCCAACCTGAGCTACATGCCGCAGCCTCACGGCCTAGCTTTGCCCCACCCCACGCGGGGTTTCAAAGAGGAGCCCCAAACGGTGCCGGATGTGCAAAGCCCGCCCGTGTCTCCCATTAACATGGAAGACCAGGAGCGCATCAAGGTGGAGAGGAAACGGCTTCGCAACCGCCTGGCCGCCACCAAATGCAGGAAGAGGAAGCTGGAGCGCATCGCTCGGCTGGAGGACAAGGTGAAGAGCTTAAAGAACGAGAACGCGGGACTATCTAACACTGCCAGCGCGCTCCGAGACCAGGTAGCGCAGCTGAAGCAGAAAGTAATGAACCACGTGAACAACGGCTGCCAGCTCCTCTTGACAACCAAGATGCAGCAGTCCTTCTGAGGCGGTGAGGGACCGGGCCGATCGCCGTCATCTCAAAGACTTTTTCCGCCGTGAGAAAGAGAAGTGGACTTGTCACGCAAAAGTTTACACGGAGCCGGACTGACGTTATGCGTCTCTGTTTCCAAGTCCGTGTTTCCTAGTTACGTCTGTGACTCAGTCTGGTGGATCCAGAACTTCGATCTGTGCTGAGTGTGTACAAGTTTTTTTATAGCTGTCCGTGAGCGTGATTTCGTATGTGTGTGTATTTAAAAGAAACGCGTTTCTCTCGCTCTCGTGCGGCTGCATCGCTGGATGGTGCAGTGGAACTGGAGGTACTCGAGACGGAGTCCAGAAAACTGGCCTTTTGGTCTCCTTCATGCCAGTAGAAAAAGAAATGGACTTAATTTAATTTATAACTGAAAGAAAAGGGACCAGGACAGAGTTTGTCAGGGAAGAGATGGAATCTCAGCCTCTCTCTTCCCCCAAGAGGCCACTGCGTGGACAAAAGGGCCAAGAAGGGGAAGCGGGTTTGTTTACTAGCGCTTTTAATACTTTTGAGTCCTCAAATTCATCCCCTCATGATTGTATTTGTCTGTGTTTTGACTTTTTATTAATTATTTAAGTAAAAACGTTCGAACTACTTTATCTGTGTGCCTCTTTTCCTGTGCCACAACTTACCAACTCGTTTACCTGTTTATTTTTTAAAGTATTTTGTGGATTTCTGTACAGGCATGGACACGATCTACTTAATCTCGGAAAAGCGTAGATAGATGGGGAAGATTTAATTTCTGGAACGCCCTGAATGGCAGTACCTGGTCGTTAACCCTTCCGGTGGATGTTTGTTCTTCCTAATGGGCCTGTTAGTGTAAACCTAATTAGACCGGCCGTCATGTGCTCGATGGAATTCACCGCGTTTCCTCTTTCCTTTCCCTCATCTTCCCCGCATGGGGCCGCCGCCTCTGTGGCCCCCCGAATGAATCGGAGCTCTGCCTGCGCTGCGACGCTCTGCTCGATGCCCCCCTCTGCCGCGCGTCATTCTCCCGAGGTTTTCGGAGTCGGTTTCCTTTCCCCTCCCAGTTTTTCCTTTTGATGTCAAACTCTCAGCTTTGATGCTGAAAAGCTCTGGTGCTTAGCCTGTTGGAGTCAGGGACGGGAAAGGGAGGGGGCGCGCCTAAGGGCCCCAGGGCTTGGCCTCCCACACGCCTAAGCTTCACTTCCTTGATCTCGCAAGTTCTGACTTCAGCTCCAGTGGGTGGAGCCTCCGGGCCCGAGCGGGAGGAGGGGGGCTCGTGCTGACGCAGGGGAAGATGCCCATATTTGGGCAGTTTCTGCCTCGTGACGTTTCTGCTGGTCGGGCTCCATTCCGGGAACCCCCGCCCACGTTGCCAGGCAAAGGCCCCTGGACTATGTCAATTTCCAGCCAAACAAGGAAGGGGGCGATGTTTTTGGGGCTGGGAATGTCCCAAGACACCGCAAAGCCACGAACTTTCAGCGAGCTGGCTGGGTGGAGCGCGCTTAGCCCGTGGGGGCAACTCAAATGCCTGGTTCACACGTTTGGCCTGCGGGGGGGAATGACACACTGTCGATAGGTCGTGATTGTGGATTGTCGGCTTTTGTTAGTTTTCCCGTAAGGCTGGGTCTCTTGCCGATCATTTTAGCGCGGTCGGCCCCAACGATTGCTTCCGTAAATATCGCGGAGTTTGTGGTGGCGGGGAAAAGAGCAGGCCCCGCTCCCCTCCCTTTCAGAAGTCGCCTCTCGCTAATTGAGAGCATATCCCTATAGGACTTCTACAGACAGAAACAATCGGAATGATCGAAATGTATCTAACCTCGCGTTTCCTTTAGAAATAAAACGCTAAGCCAGGCCTAAAACAGTTCTGTGAGGTCATCAGCTGATTTTATCCCTAGTCCAGGAGCTCGAATGAGGAACTAGCATCTGAGGCTATTCTGGCTCTCAAATCCTAAACCAGATCCTTTCCTACTCCCTGGCTAAGCAAGGCACCTCTTCCAGAAGACCTGTTCAGATTCGTTAGTGGTTCTTTATGTTCCCATTAGTATTGTTTCGCTAATATGGTGAAGGATCTAAGAGAAGGGTTTTGTAAACATCTTTGTTGAGGTTCTATTTCTATTTTAGTAGTCTCTCCTAAGGCGTATTTGCTGGAGAGAAGACACTGACTGAATTCACCAACACAGCTAAGCTAGACTTAATTTAATCATGGCTTGTTGAATAACATAAAACTGACTAGGTTCACATACTGGGCTAGACACATATTTGTAGTTGATTTCACACAACATATAGAAAGAAACTAAGCAAACTGTTTAGTGGGTTAATGTGGTGGGGAAACTAAATCTTTCTGACTAGTTTCAGGCATTGTTAAGGCATGATCTGAATAATCACAATAGGCTGGACTCAAGCATCACGCTAAGACAAAGTCAACCAAACCATATGAATTAATATGTTGTATGGTCCAGATCTCTATTTCACTAATAATAGTTGGGAGAAACTTTAGATGGCTGTGTATTTAGTCACCATAGTGCAGTGGTTCAAGTGTTGGAGTAGCACTGTGGTAATCCAGTTGAAGTCCTTCTTCAGTTGTGGATATCATTGGGTGATTCAGGGCTAGTTGTTCTGTTTCAGCCCAACCTCTCTCATGGGGTGATTGTTATACAGAAAAATAGGGGGAGGGAATGTTATATACACCACCCTGAGCTCCAAGAAGAAAGACAATGTAAATCTAACTAAATTGCTAAAGAAGCAAACTACAATCCACAATTTGAGCTCATCATGGTTTCTGTGCTTCAGAATATGTTCCTGGTACATTTTCTTTGCCACACTATTTGCTTCCTGATGCCTTTTACTTCAGGGAGTACATTGACACAACACAAGTGTGAGGCAGCTTAATAAAAGCATCAACTTTTCTATAATGGGAATATAGTGACAAATCTAAACAAGTTTAGATCATCACTGCCATCTTTGCTATGCACAATGTACAAACATTTTTTCTTAAGGGACTTTCAAGAGCGCATTTTTACTCCCGCATCTGTAAAGATGAGCAATAGAGCTATACAAAATAGTTTAGTTTCCCCATTTAAAATGTATCATATTTGCATCTCTTAACTGTCTTTAAGTGATTCACATGTAAAGCTAAATTATCAGGCATTTTGCCTGTGTGTGTGGCATGATGTGAACTTATCCATTATAGGTCAATTCGTGTATATACCAAAGTTTTCCTGAGTTTAGGACTGCTCTTGATTTTGAGTGGAGTATGCTGGGGGGCCATACTCCAAAAAAAGTAGATGCAGTCAGAATAAAATCTAATTTTGATTCCATTTAATTTTAAATAAATAAATATGGCTACTCCCTGTATAGTCAAATTTTCTCTCTGATCATATGAAAGATTTAACAATGTTCAAAAGCCCTGGGTAGATGCTTCTGGCTTTACACTTCTGGCTTACTATGAGGCACAAACTATGCTGTAAAGTAGCTGTCCTTTCAGCCATGATTATCTCTGAATTCTGTTGTGTGAAAATCTGAGGGATCTTTGATTGCTTATTGACTTTGCTGATGTTCGTTCTTCCAAAAGATTAAAATTGGGTAGGATACTGTGAATTTGTAAACACACTTTGACTATCCTTTTCTTTGGTGTCATCAGATTGATGGCCTTGAGTAATACTGTGGCTAGGTCCACACATCACACTAAACCATGGCTTATTTTAACTATGATTTGTCAAATCACACTTGTTGGATTAAAATGACACAAAGTTAGAAATTATGGCTTAGTGCAGGGGTGTCAAACTCACATCGTCATGGCTGTGTCACGTGCAGGCCACGCCCACTCCAGTTCTGCAAAGGGGAAAAATATCACGAAACATCATGTGACAGCAACGTGACACCACGAGTTTGACATCCGTGGTTTAGGCAATGGAACACCAAACATTCTATATTTCATATATGCCCTGGCTCAAAATCCAGCATGTGCTTCTAACTGGACTTGTAAGTGAAGTTTAGGGTGGGCTAAAACAAAGTTACTCATAAAAGCAGGATGTGGTATCCTGCTTTTCTTGTCTTAAAAAAATTGCTAGTCCACGATTCAGCCACAGATCAAAAGGTCAGTGTGACTCAGTAAAAAGTAAATGGGATGTCGGACCATAGAGAACTTTTAGAGTCATCTAATAGCAATGGCTGAAGAAAGACATGCGCATTGGGGTTTTCCTGGACGGGAACTGCCAAATTCATTTTGGCAACTTATCTTCAAAGATTACTTGACAAGTGTTCATAAAGACAGGACCTTTATGTATGAAACATAAAGTGGTTTTGAATTGGGGGAGGACATGGTTATTTCTCACAGTATAGATGCCGAAGTTGGGGAAAGGAGAACTGGCAGCACTGTTCTTGATTTGTATATATAGTTTCTGATTATATATGATGTGAAACACAAGTTTCACCAGAAAAAAATTAAAACCATGTTATTTTTAAAAGTTTGTAAAATAACTTGCTAAGAACAACTTTGAAAAGCCTAACTTTACTAGACTGCAAGGGCTATGCAGAAAAGCCTAGCTAGAAAATATTTTCATAAGCTGAGAGGCAGAATAGAGATGTATTAACAAATGGAAAATTAGATTTGGATTTAGGATTTAGTATCTATCTTTACAACACCTCTCTATGATCCCAAGTGAGGATAGCAACGGCATACTGGGAATACAATAGCTATATAATAGGTACAAGGACATTTGAATCAGGGTTTTGAGGAAGGTCTATTGAACAGAAAGAAATTATAGCAGTCAAACTCCTCAGGTGCCATTTATCCCTGAGGATAAAAACTGAATTCTGATAAGGAGTACCTAGCACCATAGTACCAAATTCCTTCTGTCTATGTTGCCTTCTTGGGTTCTTAACTACTAGTTGCTATCGCTTAAAGGATTGAGGCAAGATCCTTGCTAGGCCTCCCTGGAGCTATATGGAACAACTTAGTGTCCCTGGTAGGACGACAAGCTGATTTGGAATGGAATGTGGCTGCAGTACTTATGGCACAGCTGGAGATGAGGCAGCACCTTGTGCCTGTCTTCATCTATATCTCTGGGCAAGGGAATGGAGGGTATGGAGAAGGAAAGAGGCAGGCAGGAAGTTTTCCTCTCTTCTTCCATTTCATATCTAAATGATTGAAATCGGAAGGGACACGGGAAACTGGGAAGGTAAAAATAAAGCACGAAGAAGCCTTTAATGCTCTGACATCATAAGGTAACTTAAAGGAAGTAAAAAAGCAAAACAGGTTATCAAGGAACAAGCAGCATAAATACACCGGGGCAAAACTGGAACAGCAAACTTGCAAAACAAGTTGTAACTAACAAAGGATACTGGGGACAACACAGACACGTAAGATTATTAGCAACCAAAGTAAATCTGGGGATGGGGAAGTGGATTTGTTGCTCGTCTCCAAACAAGCAGAAGATCAGATGCACGTGTGCGCGTGTGCCTGTGTTTGTTTAAGGTCAGGATTACTCAATACACAGTTCTTGGCAAAGAAGGAAATTGCAGTGATACATAATATTGACAAAAACAAAGATGCTAAAAGGTAGGATGACAATTCAAAATACTTGGGCAATCTGAATTCGCATTGCTGAATCTTGGTGGCTTCTCTTAAAGGGGATATGGGGCAAATTTCTTAAAGATAAATGTGCAGAAGCCAGGTCCTAGATTTGTGTGACATTTATCTTGACTCTTTGAAAGACCTAGAATGGATAACTCCCAGGAAATGTAAGAGAAGCTGAAAACAAAATAAATGCCTGGCTGGCATTTACTAGGCGAATCAAGGAGGAACATTTTACTATTCTTCCAGGAAGGCACTGGACCATGAACATCTGGGGGAAAACATTCTACAATTGTAAGACACAACCTCCTCTCTGTAAACTTGAATCATAGGTAGTACAGTCAAGAAAATAGTCTTGCCAGGGACACAATTATATTAAGAACTGAAGGTAAATGCTGAGATGGGCAGTACCCATGGCATATCAGACTTCGAGATCGAACTTAATACTTTGCATTTTATCCACAAGCTACAGGAAAAAGAAGCAATGGATAGCACATCTCTTTTGCCAGTAAAGATTCAAAGAATGACAAGCTTTTTTAAAAAAAATTAGCAAGATATTGGGACAAATCAAGCAATTTGATTTTAAGGCCAGAAAGAGAACAGAACTTGCTTAAAAAAAATATTAGCACCAATTTAGCTTCTGTATCGTTTATCAGAATCTAAGTCAAATTAGATTCATTTTGACAGGATAATTTAAATGAATCTATTAATATTATTGAGTACCTCCATGGCAAAATAGCTTTATAAAACAGTTTGAGGAAGAAATACAAAGATAATAGGAAGTGGGTAACTAGCTCATATACTAATGAACAAGGTCACCTATTTTCTCATTAGAATGATAAGCAATTGGCAAGGAATAGATACACTCATGCAGTAAATTGGCAGACAAGTAAAATAAAAACAGCAAAAACCAATGCTAAAATGTTATGCAAGTAAATGATGATAAACCTTGTGATCTGGGGATTAGACAAGGTGAGACAAGCATTTACACTACAGGACAGTAGGTATAAGTTAAATACCAGGGGTTGGAGCAAGAGCAGCTCAGGAGTATTTACAGAGAAAAATGATACAATTTCCTCTTGGGAGATCTTCTGAGAACAATTTAGACAAACGCCCATTTGTCTTCTTTCTTTAAAGGCATAGAATCTCCTACTTAGTGGAAGTTTCCTCATTTTTGCTACCATCTGTTTCCTTAATTCAGAATACTTGGGAACATATGTAGCTAAAACTCATGACTCCCAGGTTTTCATCTCATTTGTTATTTTGCAAAACCTAGGCACAGGGCCGCACAAGGCAAGCACATAATTTAACTAAGGATAAGTACTGTAGAATGTAACTGGGTGGAGTGGGTGAGAACATTTTTCCTTGCCCTGAGGAAAGTTAAACTCATTAGACTATATGCAGAATAAAGCTTTAGAAGAGGGTTTCCATTCTCATTTCTACTGTATATGGAAACTTGGGGCTCCACTTGTCTGGTATTCAACAACAGCTTAAATAAATGTACTGTGAGCTTCAAAAAGGTTCAGGACTGTCTGAGGCTCTGCAATGCTGTGCTAGGTTGCTATCTGTTACTTGTACAGGTAGTCCTCTACTTACAACAGTTTGCTTAGTAACCATTTGAAGTTACAGCGGCACTGAAAAAAGTCACTTATGGCCATTTTTCACATTTATGACCATTGCAGCATGCCCATGGTCAGGTGATTTACATTCAGATGCTTGACAACTCACTCAGTGTCCAGGGGTCATGTGAACACTTTTTGCAACCTACTGACAAGTAAAATCAATGGGAAAACCAAATTCATTTAACAACCGTGTTACTAATTTAACCACTGCAGCCATTCACTTAACAAGTATGGCAAAACAAGTATGGCAAAACTTACTTAACAAATGTCTCACTTAGCAACATAAAGTTTGGGCTCAATTGTAGTTGTAAATTGAGGACTACCTGTAATCTGTTATGGTGCAAATATCAGAGTTGTTCATTCTATCATCCCCAGAGCTAACAAAGTGTGCTCCCTACTGGTAATTAATGTTTGCTTTCTCTGGCAGTTTTTCCTAAACTGGACCATCTAGATATTTTGAATCTCTCTTTGTAGACAGCCCAACCAGCATAATGCAGCAATACAGATTGTCAAGTTACAACCATTCAGTTACAACAGCGCTGAAGAAGGGGGAACTTACAACCGGCCCATGGAATTTTAACTAGTGTCCTCATGGTCATGTGATTGCAATCCAGATACTCAGTGCTGGGTTATGATTATGTCACAGTGAGATGGTCACATGATCACTATTTTCAACATGCATTGCCACCTTCCTACAAGCAATGTCAATGGGAAAACTGAAGTTGTTCCAGTTCCTTTTCACCCGTCCATGGCATCCCATCCCTGTGGACCAGTGCACCTAACCGTGACATCTCCCAGGCTTCTTCCTGAGACAACTGCCTCTTCCCACTTAACAACCATATCATCCTGGGTTTACAAGATTGCTGTCACTAAGCAATGTGGTCATGTGATGCACCATTTAGTGACAGAAACTCAGGTCCCAATTCATTCATCACATTTCTTTATCAACCATCTCACTTAAGTTACCTTTTTAAAGTAAGTAAAGTGAGGAACATTTTTTCACTTTTGCTTGGGGGTGAGTAGGAAGGTGATATGCCAGCAGAGCCAAGTTAGGCATTTTCTCATCTAATAGGATTGGGGAGCATTCTGGCTCAAAACTTGGAGAGATGCCCATACGGGTAGTTCTTGTTTATAGTACAATTGGGATCTACAAAATTCATTAAGTAAAGTTTTGCTAAGTGAAACTGGCTTACATCACCTTTTCTTTGCTTTATAGACCTGTGAAGGTTGTAAATGCAAGGATTAGTTGCAAAATCCCTTTTTAATCAAGGTCATAACTGTGAAGTGTCGCTAAATGAAGAAAGTCACTAAATAAGGTCACTAAATGAAGTCACTATCTGCAGTCATAGACAACAGAGAATTTTAAAAAGCATCACCTATCCCTTGTTCTCATTGTTTTTGACACCAATAAACTATGATTAAACTGAATTGGCATAAGTTTTCAGATTTCAGAGGCAGGATTTGTTGGGTTGAAAAACTTTTCCAACCTGTTCACAATAAAGGACACTGTAAATTAACTCTTTCTCTGCATATTTTTCAATTCACAGAAAAAGACATGGTGATATAATAGGATGGAAAGCAGCTCACAGTTACGGTATATACCTAGTTCTGTTTTAGATGGTTTTCTATTGACCAAATTAAAGTAGACATGGAAAACCAACATAATAAACACTGTATATCTTATAGTCATTTTGATTAAAGGAAAAAAATCAAGTTAAAACTCATAGATTAACCAGGATTAAATATCAGAGAGAAAAAAATCAAACGCTTTCCACCCTCCAAGGGTAAAACAGCTGCAATGATACACAGTGGGGAAAAACCAATAACACTTGAATAGTTCCAATTCAAGCAAGAGAGGGAGGAAAAAAGCCTTTCTTGCTCAAAACCAACAGGCAGTATATTTCCAGCTTTTCTCAGTTCTAAAGAAAACCAAGTAAATTATACTGAGTCCCTTGCACCAAAAGAAGCTATCCTCCTATAGGAATACTAGCTGTTACAGTCCAGTGGTGCTCTATGTACTAACAAAGCATTCTCTTTGGCCTATTTTGGCACATATTATCTGCATAGATACACTGTTTCGTGTTTGTGCAGCCAAATCAAAAATTGGAAAGCTTGACAATTCATTGCTTTTTGTTTAAAAAAAAAAACAAATGAGAAACTCATTCTGTGAAGCAACAGCATCCTCTAGTGGCATAATGGGTACAGCAGGAGAAGTTTTCCCTCCCAAATCCAAATACAATTCCTGGCTATCTAGAAAAACGATGGTTTAAGTGTAGTTAGTACTGTAGTTGACTGAAAAACTTCCAGGGAGTACCAGGACTGTAGATGAGACTGGGAAGTTTAAAAACCAAAACCAAAGGCAGCAACAAGAAGTCACTTATGCTTTGTTGCCGAAAAACCTAGATGAAATTATTAAGATGGAGCAACACATTAATATTTATAAAATGCTTCTTAAATCTACTCAAGTTAATATCTAAGTTTTAATTAGAATAATTTAATATTAAAGAGGCAGCATTTCATACTATATAAAGTCAATACCTCAATAATATTGAATAACTATTACATGATATTTGAATTTCAGTAATTTATTTTGAAAGAATATGGAAAGTCTAGTTCTATTGAATACGGGGCATTATGACTGCAACTTTCAAAACTGGTCAGAGTATCCAGTGTAGTTGTAGTCTCACTCATCAGAATGGTGCCAAGATGTATTTGGTTAGTTATGACATGTAAAATTTATGCAAAAATATGTAACACGTTGAACCATGAGGCTATTTATCGTGATATTTTCCCTCCAAAAAAACCAAGATTAAGTAAACCAGTAATTAACAAACTATAACCACAGCCAAAACCAGTTATGCTGTTTATATTCTAGAGGCAGGAGGAAAACTGGGCTATTATACAAGTAAATTTAAGAAAGCACAGGATGAGGTCCTCCTTCTCCTTAAGCTAAGGAAGGACATGTTTATGTACTCAAGAGACTGAGTCTAGAGAATTTTTCTAGCTTCTAAAGGCCATGTGACTGTATCATAGGAAGAGTTGACTCCAAAATTTGATAAGTGGCAATTTACTGAAAGTACAAACTACCTACCTTTGCAGCCTTTTTCCTTAGAAACAATCTTTCTCCCCCCCCAGGTTTGGCTGTATGAACTAGGGGGAAGACTGCTTTGGGGGTCACCACAAAAGGGCTGATGGGGCATGTGCTATCTGACCCTTTTGCTCTAAGCTTTTGTAACAATTAGCATAACCAAACTTCCAGTCTGCAGCAATTTTTCCACAAATAGTCCTTGACCCATGACTACTTATTTAATCACCACTTCAAGTTATTACATAGCCGAAAAAAGTGACATATGGCCAGTCCCCACAGTCACCTGATCAAAATTTGGGTGCTTGGTGACTGTCATGTATTTATTATGGTTGCAGCATCCTAGGGTCACATGATCGCCATTTACTACCTTCCCAGGTGGCTTCCCTTAAACAAAGTAAATGGGGATAGCCAGATTTGTTTTACAATCATGTGACTTGCTTAACATCCATGGCAAAAAGGATCAGAAAATCAGGCATGACTCACTTAACAAATGTACTCCTTAGCAGCAGAGGTTCCAGTCCCAATTGTGGTCATATGTCTAGGGCTACCTGTAGATCCTGAATCAGGGTGTCTTTGCAGAATTAAGGAATTTTCCTAGTGCTATTTTTCTTATGTTGCGCATTTTTCTTAGGAAGATGAATATCATTTATGAAAAGAATCTTAATCATTTTAGCTAGGAATGGTGAAATTAAGCAACTAAACACAAAATAATACTAAGAGTAATTGAAAAATTCTTAGCAAAATGGTTATCATCAAATACTTCTCAGCAGCAGTCCAGCCAGCTTTAAAACTGCACAATATCTTAAATAGAGGACTGTAGAAGGTAGATGCCTATAGTTAGCAAACTTGAACCTATTCAATTTACCATTGTATGCTGTTTTTTTAAGTTCCTCCCTATTCACAAGGAGGAGGCTGATTTTTTCCTACTCTCTCCACTCATTCATTATCTCATGGTCGAGGATAGCAACAACTTGCACTAGGAATGTGTGTATTTTCTAGAATTGGATGACAATGAACTAAACAAGATTTCCATCTCAACAGATTTAGATCTACTTTCAAACCCAATAGGTGGGCTGATTTGTGGCTTGTCAGCTAATAGCTATGTCTTCTCTCAAGTTTAGCACTTTAAAAAAATCAGTGCCTGTTACATTGACAGTATCAAAAGGCATGATAGCAAAGACAAACAAGAATGCATGCTATGCATTTCCAAAACCAGACCTATTTGTCTGCTCCTGCTATGTACATATAACCCAACTTTCTGTGTAACATGAAATACTAAATTCAGCATTACAATCTTGGAATTTTTTTCTTACTTTAAAATAAATTCAACAATACAGACATTAGAAGGTACCATCAGGCTTCCTTTAATGATCAATTTTACTGAGGAATGAAGATGCCCAACTGAAGTTTGCATTTAATCTAGTTCTATGGGCCATTACTTATACAGCAGCCGACTTTTATAGACAAATTATCTCCCAAACCTCCCAGAATTTACTGGAAATCCCTTTACATTAAACCAAATTACTTCAGTAATAGAGCATACAAAAGAAGAAATCTACTGTTGCTTGGCAAAGAAAAGCTTGCTGTCTTTCACAGTGGGCTTGATGGTGTCACCGCCAGGTTGCCAGCCAGCTGGGCACACTGTAGCAAGAACAGGAGCAAATGTTAGAGCAGAAGACTATATTGAAATAGGGATTTTTCAAGACAACAAAGGGAGCAAATCTGAATAGCAAGGCTAGCTCTTTATTTCTGTTAACAAGAGATGAAACCAGTTAGTTGAATTAACAACAGAAAGGCACCCAAGCTAGTTCATAACATGGGTGTATATGTGCATGCACATTATTTAGAATTTCTACAAAAGACAGCATTCCCCAAAACTCAGTATTTTCTGCTATAATATACTGCATTTGCATGAAACAATGATGTTGAGCCTTATTTTATCTGTCATTCACTGAAAAAATTAAAAATTGTTACTTTTGTGTTTTTTTTTACCTTCTTGGTATGGTTTAAGATGGGTATAATGTAGTTTAGAAGACATAATCAGCAAGGATTATAAAATATTTTGGAAATTAACAATTTGCAATAGCAGAAATGGCTAAATAAAGTAGGATGACTTCATGCTATCCGGGAACCGTTTACCCTTTGGGCAAACAAAGAATTCAACCTGTGTTCCTGGTGCATACAATGTTAAGCAAGCCATGGAAGAAGCAGAATTGCGTGGCTATCCAAACACAACTTCATAACATTTTAGTATTTAATGGTATTTAATGTACTCAGGCAATTAAGTTAAGGCAATTTGTTCTTGCCTCTGAGGGTAAGGATGTATTATATATGTGCAGTTTTAAGACCCTCTGCACTCCCCTTCCAGTTTGGATCTAGAAACTCCTATTCTGGCTTCAGAATATGCATGTCTGCCTGGGAAGGCAAATGCATAATGCTCCTTTACTGGCTTAATTACCAATAGTTATTTGACTACAAGTTGTTCCTTTTATGAAATGTTTTGGACAATGATCTACACTCTAGATATTTGGTCCTAAATTAGAGGACTCAAAAGGACAACTAGCTATTTCTCTACATGCAAGCTAATTCCACAAGTTGAGATTGTTACATCAGATCAAAGTAATTTCATGTTCATTCTTGAAACTGTCTTCAAGACACAGCATGACAACTGAAAAGATACCAAGCTGATGTTCCAGTTTGCTCTGGGAAAAAATTATTAAGAGTGTTGCTAACTGTATCTTAGGAATTCTACATACATTAAAAGGCTCTACTGAAGAGGTTCGCTATTTGGCATGGGTATAAAACATTAATTACTTTCTGAAACAGTGTCAGCAACTATCTACCTGGTTACTTACAGGACGTCTCTCCCTGATTTAGGAGAGGCATGCTCTGGGTGTCATCAGCTAAGGAGTGTCAGCCGTGGGGCAGAGAGAGAGAGAGCCTTTTCTGCAGTGGTGCCTACTCTTTGGAACAGTAGTCCCTCTGAGATTAGATTAACCGTATCCTTGCTGACTTTCCACAAAGCCCTGAAAACTTGGTTTAGTTTAGTGCCTGAACCCAGCACCCTGGATGCGTGACTGAGCTTGTCTCCTTGCTACATTAGTGATTTTTTTAAAATGACACGTTGATGCTATGTCTTCCATTGTTTTATACTACTGGTATGTATTTTACCTAATTTATTTTCAGCCATCTAGAATCACATATGTGAGGTAAATGCTACATAAATGCTAAATTGTTTGAAAACTACTATGCAATCCCCACTGTCTCTCTCTCAGACCCATCATTGCATCCTAAAGAGAAACAAGGCACAATGAACCAATCTTAAATTGATCATCTTTCCCAGAACACTACTGCTACATCTTTCTATGTCCATTTCATTATCCCAGGATCTGTCACTCACCTTCACCATGCTGGTCTGTGAATTGGAAGGCTTGAACCAGGCGCAATGTCTCATCCACAGAACGTCCCACAGGTAGATCGTTGATTGTGATCTGTCGCAGGATGCCTTTATCATCTATTATGAACAGACCTCTGAGGGAGAAAAGGTGCAATACTAACTGCAAGCATTATCATTTTAAAAGTTACAGGCCATGGGAATCTATTAGAGCCTTATACTTATCAATCAATAGGACATAGGGCCAGGATCAACCATGAACTGGGCATTTTGAATTTTTGCATATGCAGCCTTCTCAATTTAAAGAGCTAGAAAAAAAGTTAATGCAAAGACAGAGAGATCCAGTAAACTCTATGAACCACAGGCATTCTTTTAACTTGTAAAGGCTCCAGGTCTGCATTTGCTAAGAACTGGATTACTATAGCTTTCCTATAAGTACTTGACCAATATGTTGTTGTTTGAGCAACATGGATTAGTTAGACATAGCTAATAAACAGAATATATGTTAGTCCCATGACATCCTGGTTACTCTGCTTACATCACTAGGAACATATGCTAACTGGGACTATATCAGCTAAGCTACCAAGATGTCCATCACCTACAACAGGTTTTTCCAAACTCCTTTAGAACTAACTTTCCATACCTGTATGCAATGCCATCCTCTTCCTTGAGCACACCGTAATCCTTACAAATGTTATGATTGATGTCTGCCACAAGTGGGATATTTGTCGAACCCAAGCCACCATCCTTTCTTGCTGTATTTGTCCTACAGGGAAAAAAATTAATATCCACAATACTACTGTTTTAATGAACTGAAACTCACTACACTGAAATCATTTATATTTTAGAAATTATTAAATTAACTAGCAACTTTAAACATATAAAATATTTTCCTAACTTTTTGGTCCTAAACTAAGCACAAAACTTTGTGAAACTGTGTCTGAAAAATGGGTAGACCATTTTTCTCCTCACTAAAAAAAATGGATTTTCCAGAGAGACATTTCATTTATAGTTGACTTTGCTAGTCCAAGGAAGTGCATACAGTTCTCTCATCCATTTCAGGTGTCTGGCGTTAATTGTACAACCAGCTTATGTCAGCTAGTGAGCCAGCTGATAAACCCCTAACCAACAACCAAATTTTGCTAGATAAAATTGGTGAAGACCTCCACACCCATCTGTCAGTTAAGATCTGCCAAGTGCTTCTCAGCACTATAACTGCAAGCAGTTCTTGTGACTGGCATATCTGTTGTACCTTCTGCCCGAGTATGACTAGAATATTTCCAGTTCCTAGGGCAAGAACGAAGCCTGACAAAAGATCTCCATATATCAGCAAGATACAGGCCAAGGTACACTTCTTAGAAAGCATAATTATTCCTTTTTGTCAGTGTCCTATTATTAGCCAGCTTTTAATATGCACCTCTGGAACTAGTTTTCCAGCACAACGACCTCTATGAGTAATTATATACTAGGAGTCTCACCAAGCCAAATGAGTAAACTGAGAGTCGACAGAAGCAGCAATAACCTCACAATTAATCTTGCGGAATTCCTCAACTCGATCGTTGAAAGCTACGATCTCAGTGGGACAGACAAAGGTAAAATCCAGTGGGTAGAAGAACAGAACCACATATTTGCCTATATGGAAGAAATAGGCATCAGTAAAACAATCACAATCAAGAGTCCCAGAACCTTTGCACTTCCAGTCTTTTGGACAGTATCCCTATTAAAGTTTATAAATGGAGCAAAATTTAGAGTCACTAGAAGAGAATGCTCATAAGGTGGTTGCATCTTACCCAGGTCAAATCAGGACTTTTCCTCCAGTTACAAAACATTTATCTATGCACATTTATTTGTATTTATACCGTCATTATTTTTATAAATAACTCAAGACAGTGAACATACACAAAACTCCTTCCTATTTTTCTAATGAACTATCAGCTACTTCTTCTTTGGCTTTTGTGGGGAGGGTGGTGCCTTCGAGTCAGTTTTCAACTCATGGCAACTGCCTAGATAACTCCCTACAGTTTTCTTAGCAAGATTTTTCAGGGGAGCTTTGCCACTGCCTCCTTCCTATGGCTGATAGAGTGGCAGGCCCAAGGTCACCCAGCTGGCTTTGGGGCCAAGGGAACACTGGAACCCCTGGTTCCCTAGTTTATAGCCTGATGCTTAACCACTACACTAAATTGGCTGACCATTAGACTCACTGATAATATATTACATTTTACACTAAGTATGATGATATTTAACTACAAATGTATCCTGGATTGGAGACTTTCATGATGTTTGTGCATATGAAGTTACCCTTGAAGAGCAGTTGGAAGCTTTAACTGGAGTGCAGTGGTGTGGGCAGTCTTTGAGGCCCCTAGAGTGGCCCATGATACACCACTGTTCCAAGAGCTGCACTGGATGCCCATTTGCTTCCAGGTACAATTCAAGATATTAGTTATTACCTATAAAGCCTTGCATGGTATGGGTCCAGCTTACTTGAGGAACCATTTGACCCCTATGGGAGAAGCCCCCTGTACCCATATTGGCAGAGGTGGTATGCCATGAGTCCCATCAAGGAATTCCAGATGGTGGGATCCAGGAGAAGCACCTTCTTTGCCATGGCCTTTGCTCTTTGGAATACGATGCTCCCTGAGGTGATATTGGCTGCTACCCTCCTGACTTTCCACAAGAACATATAGATCTGGCTTTGCCAGTTGGCTTGAGGCCTCAATAGGGGAATATCACACTGGCGGTGGTTGACTGACTTAATAGCAGTTCCCACTACCCCCCCCTCCCGCTGTATAGTCTGCTGCCTTCTTCCATATCTTTAGTTATAACTTGTATTTTATTGCAATTTTAATGTGATTTTGTATGTTTATAAATGTATAAAATGTATAAATAAAATGTGATTATACATGGCACACATTATACAATATTTTACAATATCATACGATATTTTAATATTGTAAGCCACCTAGAGTTTCCTTGCAGTGAGATGGACAGCAAACAAGTTTAATAAATAAAACGTGAAAGCATATGCATTTGCTTTATAATTACCAAAGATGCCACATTGCTAAAGTGGATTCATAAAGCAGTCTAATTGGAAAATATATCTTAGCCTTCCCATAAAGTCTAGACAGCTTAGAATACTAAGGAATCCCATGGATGCACAATTAAAAACCTAATAGAAGCTACAGTGCCTTACCTCTGTAGTCTGATAACTTTATATCCTTGATGTTGCCATCCACCACTGCTGTAGCACGAAAATCTGGAACTGGTTTTCCAATATATGCTTTACCAGAGGCCATTTCCTAAAATATCAGAACAATAATGTATGCCTTAAAGTTGGCAAGTGCACCACTTCTCAGGAATGATACTGTCTGATTCAGAGTACTGTCTAATTGCCTTTTGATGATTTAAAAAGTGTCAACACTATTTTGGCCTTTAACTTTCCCATTTTCTCACAACTTTTACCCAATTAGAGCCCGTAAACTCAGAGAAAGAGCAAAGTCTACCAATCCAGCATAATGCTCTATTCAAAGCCCTAGTCACAGGAATTGGTTCAATAGAATGGTATTAATAATGCTTTTAAATCCACAGCAAACCCCGAGGCATGGAGGAGAGGCTGTCCTCTTTTGAGGAAGAATGTGCTGCATTTCCTAGTTCAGATGCCTCCTTCATCTTGCTAACTATAGAAAGAAAAAGTATGGTGGAAATGAAGGGCTCCCAAGCCATTATTAACTAGATTTCCAACCTGAAATGTTGACCTGAAAGGTATGTTTGTAATATCCCAGAAATGTCTACTTTATTTTGACAATAGTTTCCATCAGGCAAAAAAGCAACTTGGGGGCCTTTAAAAGCAGCCAAATCATCTGGTACATATTTAATTGTTAGAACATGCTTAAGCTGAAAATACTCACTGTTGGAAACTGGTAAGACCAAATTGAATTTGAGTGAATTTGAAAAATTCCTAAAAATGATTTACCACCAATTTTCAATTTATAAATTTATGAAACTCAAATTATGTCCAATACAGTCCAAAGATTTCTCACTACTCCTACTATTGGTAATAAAATCTTTTCTTGCTCTATGTTGTTCTAACCACTTGCCATGATCTCAAAACTAGATAATCTTCCAACTTAGTCCATAAAAGAAAATATTCCATTATATTTTCATTTCACCAGCAGGTGGCTGATAAATTAGTGGTACTTTTACATAGCATATAAATTAAAACCACCTTCCTCAAATGATAATCTCACTTTAGCTAAGAAAAACCTTGGTGGTCCATTTCCCAAATACATTTCCTAAATAGGTTTTCAATATATTTATTAAAATGTAGAAATACCTATAAGAATATAAATGAAATAAAGGACAATTTTTATAAGGCTAATTTTGATCCACAGGCTTAAAGGAATTTTATGCTATTTATTACGGTAACATCCACTACAACCGGGTGAACCAGTAGTAAAAAAAGCTACCAGTTCCTCGGAACCAGTATTTCCGACGATCAGCTGTGCCGCGCGATTTAAAATTGCTAGAAAGCAGGAAATCCTGCTTTCTAGTGAATCTAAATTGCACGGCACAGCTGTCCCCTCCCTTGCTATTCTACTTACCTTCCCAAGCCTCCTTTTTCCATGTGAAGCATGAATTTGGCACGCACTGTGCATAGTGAACCGGTGGCAAACTTGGGAAGATTTCACCATTGACTTCAACCCTTAATAATAATGTTCATTATATTTCTACATATTTAGAAATATACCTTTGGGTTTATACAGCCCCAAATGTGTCAGTAGAAATCACAAATCCCATTTCTTTACATAACTCTATTTATGTAGATTTATTCCAATTAGAACCAAAATACTTTCTAAATTACTCTACAACCTTTATAAAATTAGACAAAGTAGAATATTGATCCAAAATTCCTTAAATATCACCAGTATACAAAAAGAAATTATATTCTCATCCTTCCAATGTAATACCCTTATACCCTAAAGATTGCCTTATGGTGGCGAAAAGTTCAAGAATCAAATTAAATAAGGCAGAAAGTGAGCAGCCCTCTCATGTATCACACTATAAAAAAAGAGTCTAAGATAATTCAATTTCTTAACTCTGGCAGAAGGTTACAAATAGTAATCTCAATCCACTGAACAAAACCCTGTGGAAAGCCATATCTAATCATCACTTGCTTTAAGAATTTAACCTGGACTAAATCATTTTCTGCATCACAATTCTTTGAAACAGAGTATTTGGGGCATATGGATGACACAACCTAGGTAGATCTTCAACCTAGATAGAAGATAAAGCTAAGCAGCTTCCAGAAAACCAAAATGATAAAATACAGACAAAGCTGAGTAAGTATTGGTATCTGGCTAACTAGAGACAAATGAAATTTATTTTTTACAACCTAAAAAACAGCAGCAGTAACAGACCAAATAAACAGAATGGATTCAAACTTCAAGCATAGGAAATTTTATAGTTTGGGTCAGGTCAATATGCATGTGAAGACATTGACCAAAGACAAACATATGTCCTTTCCAATCTTCACAATAGTTTACATTTCATTTCTTTTCAAAAGATGTATACATCTCTCTCTCTATAATTTGTTGCATGGGCAGGAGAATAAATAATAAATGTATGGTATAAAGGAGCAATTGGTATTTTCATTTTACTGTATCTTCTCTACATTAAAACTCTTGTCTTTTGGAGGCTGGGGCAAGTAGTTCCAAATTGTCTCAAATTTCAATGGCAAATCAAAGAAGTACAGCACAATTTCATCCTTTTCTTAGAACAAAAATGTGAACAACGTATTCTAGGCTTGGGGAATGGTTGTCCCTATATATTAATAAACCAACCCCCCCCCCCCCAATGACATTTCACAAACTGGCTGCTTTGTTGCAGTGTGCAGTTGAACTGGCAGGGAAGGGATAAAGTCAGCAGTAGCACCCAACTTCCCTGGAAGGAGGCAGCAAATTCCAGAGAAGAAACTAAGTTAAGAGATTGTGCAATCCTGAACTGGATGGGGGAAGGAGGAAAAACTTTAGGATAGCCACACCCTAGAATTCTATTAGCTTTGAAGGTTATAGCCTAAGTCTTGCAAGACTACATTAGATGTAACCATATAAAGAACTGGATTCAATTGGATCTCACTGTGTTGTCTTTGGGCACCAGTAGTTTGAAAAGACACCTTACTTTGACTTACCCTAATTGTGTCTTTTCAAACTACTGCAGATCTAAATGGTGGCAACCATAAGGGTCTAATGGAGCACTCCTGCTGATTGGTACAGATCATTCATGAAACCGTAAGGGTATAACTGTTCTTAGCACTGCCAAGCATTACACACTTATTAGAACAAGGGACAAAATCAACTGACCTAGCTCAAAAGCAGCAGTAACATTTAACATTGGTTTGATCAATAGGTTAAGTAACTGCCATCTTTTGAAATACACTTTGGGACATTGCCCCAATGCAGGGACTGACTGCACCTAGTCAAAACTGATATACTGCACTTCCAACCTTAACCATTTCCAGACCTGCAGTTCTTCAGCAGTTAAGAGTTCTATTATATACTGTTACTTCTTCCCATAAAAAGTTCCAGCAACCAATAACTTTCAGGACTATAGCAGCAAAGATTATCCCTAATTTTGAGAGGTTTTTTCCCCCAGTTTTGGCAGGTGTTGTAATACTTCACAGAATTCCTCAGACTATGGCATTATAGAACTAGAACTCACCCTTGCACAATTCCCTTATAGTTCAAAGAAGTGAAATCTGCACTAACAGGCATAATGCAAAACACCTAATTGTATAATCTTTGCATTTATCAGTGCAGTTACCTAGAAGAAAATGATATCCAGAACAAAATCATTAAGTGTCACAGCCCACAGCCATTATTATACCTTCGGTTCTCTCTATTCTCTTAAACCTACTCCCTAACCCTGAAAAGCTTAGTCGATTAATTTAAAGATTGAAACTGAAAATTGGGACATGAAGATACCTTATACCATTCTGCACTTTTAAAATATGCATACCTCTTATTTTTTTAAAAGAGAAGCTGGGGTATAATTTTTATAATCCCTAGCTAGCATGATTAGGCATTCTAGAAATTGGGTAAGCACTATGCAAACTCTAAAAAAGGGGAAGGCATAAAGCATTCGTTCCATGCCTTTTTAGCTAGATTTATATTTGTGGTTTTTTTTTCAGGTTACTAGAGACTGTCTTAAGTATCATGGTTACTTTTCCTGCTTTGCGTCAAAAATTAGACCAGCCTAGAAAGCTTCCCCGTTTTCCCAGGGATTAGGGCGGGAAAAAGCTAGAAGAAAGCAATGGGAAGGTAAAGGAGGGGGAATATATATTTTTAAAGGAAGCAGACAGGCCTCCTTTCTTTCTCCATCCTCTCTCGGAACAAAGAGAAGCCTATTCCTCGCCTGCAGCCTGCAATTTCATTCGAAGAAAGGCCGCCTACCTGGCAGCTTTGGGGAAAATAAAAAGAGAGACTATGCGTCGCAAAGCCCTTAATCCAGCATTAGCGTTTCTCCCCGGTATCACGCTTCTAAAAGAAGGGGATACACACACGTACACACACGCCGGAATCCTCGTCCACAAGGCTGAAGACGGGGGGCAAAGCGCTTCAGGCCCACCCGCCCAATATAGCCTTGCCGAGCCCCAAACGGTTGAAACATCAAAAGCCCACCCACGAGCCTCGATAGAGCAATAAAGCACCTAACCTACCGCAGTCTCCGCGAACAGCACGAGGGAAAAAAAATGACCGCGTCCAGGGAAAGGAGGTGTGGCACCCTCGGCTACTGCGGAGGGTTTTATACTCTGAGAGCCGGGAAGGGGGCGGGCCCGGCTGCGTAAAGGCGGGGCACGGCAAGAGCTCCGCCTCTCGCGGGTAGCGGCACACGTGGTCCTCTCCCTCGATCGTATCCGAAAGGGGGGACTTTGGAGTGAGAACAAAGGTGGTCGGCGCGTGGTTCTAACACGCAGCGCTTGGAAACTCCATCATTGGCTAGGCGGTGGTTGTGGCTTTTTTGCCCTGCGTTCGGGCCTTTGCTGAGAGATTCAGGTTGCTTGCGAGGATCGACGGTCAGCGATTGAAACGCAGTCCGAACTGTTAAAGAGCTCGATCTTCATTATGCTAACGAAAAGCAATTCGCGGACCCCTCCCCCGAGTTTGTGTTTATAGTTAAGTACGTTTCCCGCTCGCTGTCCCTATATGAAAACCAAATTTCCTTACCTCTACGGCTAACAGGCGGCCAGCCAGCAGGGCAAATTCTAACACTGAGAAAGCTATATGTGGAATAATTGGTTCTTGCAAAAGACACTGGGCAGGTGTTTTTATGGGGGGGGCGGTGCGGTGCAGAATAAAAGAATAGTCTTACATGGATGTTACAATGCGTTAGGAAATCCACTGAACGAATAGGCAGTTCTTTCATTGTCTACCGTCATTGCTTCATGCTAAGATATTTTTTTCTTTCTGGTAAGGCTGTACACTCGAGCTTTTAGGGGATGAGGAGGGCATTTCTTAAAGCAACAATGCATCCCGTGTCTCGATTCCAGTTTTGATCTCACTTGAATCTCCAGCTAAGGTGGAAATTCACAAAACGGGCTCAAGATTCCGAAAGCCAAAGGCTCCGCCAAACGGAACAGATAATTGGGATGGGCCAAATTAAACAACAGTCTGTTTCATACTTTCATTAACGATAGGCATAAGCTCTGGAGGTAGAACTGCATTAAAGTACTCCGAAGCGTTACTCACAGCATACCACCTGGGACTTTTAATGAACGTCTTGCCTTTCCCTATTCTTAATTTGGAGATCCCACAGCCTTTCGACCCACGCTGGAACTGAGTAGCGAACCATCTCGTTTCACGAACTACTCTTCCCAGAAGACCTTGCACTCCTTGCACTTCCCGTTCTTATGTCCTCGGCCGGGGGAGTTTCCAGCGAGCGCGCGAATATGGACCTCGGCAAATTCGAGCGGGACAATTCGGTGAATTGCTTGTTGGCCTCGGCGGTGCCTCCTGTTTGCCGGACTGAGCCCTGTAGTTTGGGCATCGATGAGGCAGGCAGAGGACCAGTGCTGGGTATGGATTCAAATGTATGAGGGAAAACTAGAGTCTTTTGGGGTACTGGCCCAAAACCATCGTCCGGGATGAATCTTGTAACTCGCCAGATTGCATGGATTTCTAGGTAGTCTAATTTTACCTGTTGGTGTGAAGCTAACTTAAATATTGCAGTGTCATCTTGTAGATATAGTCAGTGGTGAAATCCAATTTTTTTACTACCAGTTCTGTGGGCGTGGCTTGGTGGGTGTGGTGTGGCTTGGTGGGCGTGGCAGGGGAAGGATATTGCAAAATCTCCATTCCCATCCCACTCCTAGGGGAAGGATATTGCAAAATCTCCATTCCTACCCCGCTCTGGGGCCAGCCAGATGTGGTTTTTGCCAGTTCTCCGAACTACTCAAAATTTCCACTACCGGTTCTCCAGAACCTGCTGGATTTCACCCCTGGACATAGTACATAATTAATGCAGTCTTCATTTGCAACCCTTTTTCTCATTTTGTGCCAATATGCTTCTGATCCTTAAATCCACATATATCCTCAATGCTACTTTTACTTCACATTCTTCATCTCCGAGAGCTTGAACGAATGCAATGTAATTAAAGTTTATTGCAAGAGAATGTCACGGAGGGTCTCCTACTGCAGAAATAGTGTTGTAGCTTAAGTACTGTCAAAGCAGGTTTTCAAGCCATTTCATTTGTTTTGTTTAGTTGTCTTACAAGGATGTTAGCTAATTTTATACTTTTTGTAGAGAGGTCATAGTAACTGAGACTGAATAACCTTTTTTGATTTTTGGTTTTTTTTCCAGGTCCCATGGTCTACGGAATCTGTTACTGCCCTGTGTCTCGGCAAGGAGACCTAGAGACTTTGAAAGTAGCAGGTAAAAGGAGTGTCACACAAAGGAGGTTGTGATTGTACTTCAGTAATATGCAACTGTGTCACAACAAAGGGTCTGTACAAAAAGGAAAACAAAAATACTCTATTTTTATTAGGGAGCAAGGTAGGGAAATAATGTTTATTTCTTCCATGCCACATCACCTGAAAATGATCTTTTTCCACTTGTTTTCAGATTCTAAAACTCTGACAGAAACTCAACGGGAAGAACTCTTTGAGAAAATAGATGCTGCTAAGGAATATGTAGGATGGGCCCTACACATCCTCTCCCCCAATTTCATCTCAACTAGTATGCAGAGGCGGTGAGTGCAGTAGAGGCAAGGCACTCTATTAGGTGGATTAAATCATAGGTTTTAAAAGATGCCACACATTTCTCTAAAATTATTCCTCTGCCTGGCCTATCCCTCACTGGAATTGGAACACATGTGTCCTATGGATCTAATTCTAATGTGTCACTATATATAACATATATATAGCTGGAGAGTTGGTTGAATTATTATTAACCATCCAAAATGGTGTAGCTGTAGTAATTTTTTTAAAAAATCCAAATTGAGCAAATTAGACACATTATATATCCATATTTTTAATGTCATCCAAAGTTACAAAACAGTTCATTTCTTTGTTTCATTGATTGTAGCATACAATGCTACAATCTAGAATGGCCTATTTCTAATTATTTTTATTTGCCCAGAATGAGAATCATTAATTTATATTTGAATATGAATATTGCAGCGTCACATCTGATTTTATCCTCACAACAACAATCCATTTAAGTAGACTTAAAAATGACATCTCTCATCACCCTGGCAGCCGAATTAAGAGGTGGGGATTAGAACTTAGGTCCCTCTTATCTTAATTAGAATTCTTAATGACAAATCACATTATCTAGTTAATTTCAGTTTCTATCCATCTCTTTTCTGATAAGCTTCATAGTCAATTGTCCTCATCAGTCAATGCGATTTCCTTTTCCTTGCAGGATGAAGTACAACTTGAATGCACTATCCCACGATACAGCCATTGGCCTAATCCAGTATGCACTAGATTCTGGAGTGCAACTTGCAGAGGTGAACTAGTTTAGTGCCCTAGACTGCCAGGAAGTAGCCATAAATCCTCCCCTTTCCCTCCCCCTTAAATCCTTCATGGGTCTTTTTGTTTTCAGGTTTTTGTAGACACAGTGGGACCAGCAGAGAAATATCAAGAAAAACTAAAGCAGCACTTTCCTGAGCTGGAGGTTACAGTGAAGGCCAAGGCAGACTCTCTCTTCCCTACTGTAAGCGCAGCCAGCATCTGTGCTAAGGTGAATGCGAAATTCCTTTGTCTCCAATTCCATGTATGTTATGTTATCTGGCGAGATGCGCAGATTGGCCCATCAGCTCAATTACCATCAGCTTTTCTTAATTTAGGCAAAAATTTGTCCATTATTGAAGAAAGAATGCTAAATTATATGGACTTTTCATATGGCGCAGGAAGTCAGTCCCTGTGTTCTTATCTCTTACAATCTCTAGGTAGCCAGGGACAGGATTGTAAAGAATTGGAAATTCTTGGAAAACCTGGAAGATGCAGAATTGGATTATGGCTCGGGCTATCCCAACGGTAAATTCTAGTTTATTCTTTTAGTTCCATCTCTGTGCATTTGGAGCTGTGCAAAGTGATAGTGATGCTTAGATCAGCTGGCTTTAAAATAAGATTATATAAGCAGAAAATGTTTGCTTTGTGAAGAGCCTCTAATTCAGGGTGACAGCTGGATGGCCATGCTATTTTTCAGAATACTCCATTCTGTAATACCTTTCTAGTCATCTAAGGCTCTGCACTCAAAAATGGAGGTGATATGAATGCCAGTTGTAGGAGCCACTATGTATTGTTTTCATGCCATGGCCTAATAGGGCTTTATGTTCCTATGCAGGAACACTGAAAAGCAAAGACATTATTTTTGGCATTCCTGAGCTCTCTTTTCCCCCAGTCTTACGTTTGAATCATAATTATAGTTAAATGTTGTTTTTCCCGATGGGATGTCATCATTTATTACTCCATTAGGGTAGATAGTTATGGTGCCAAAACTTCACTATTGTTCAACTGATGACATAGGTTGCATCTGGCGCAGTGATGGGGTTTCCAACCCCTACGACTAAGGTGAGGTGGTAATGTGAAAGTGGAACTATAACATGTTGCAATTATAGAGGAACGTGGGAAGAAAACAGAGTTATTCTAACATTTGTTTTACACTTTGCCTAATCTCTGCTCCTATAGCGTAAGTAGTGGACTGGAATATATTGTTTGATAAAAGGACTTTGCAGATAATAGGCAAGTCTCTTACCCATCCCTTCTCTCCCCAGATCCCAAGACTAAAGAATGGCTTGCTCAAAACCTGGACCCAATCTTTGGCTATCCACAGTTTGTACGATTTAGCTGGAGCACAGCTCAGCTCATTCTAGAGAACAAAGCTGTGCCTGTTCATTGGTAAGTGGATGAACAAGCTATGAGATGGGCTGATAGATAAAAGATTCTAATGGAGAGTTAAGGAGAATTTAAATAACTTACTATACACTGCTGCTACTATATATTGTGATGTGTCAGAAGTTTCATTCTCGTAGTTTAATTCTTGCAGGAAACACACTTTATCAAAGGCGGCAGTTGGATTGGGGAGTTTATTATTTATTTATTAGATTCTTATCCTGCTTTTATTACTTTATAAATAACTCAAGGTGGCAAGCATACTTAATACTCCCCTCCTATTTTCTCCACAACAACAACCCAGTGAAGTAGTTTGACTGAGAGAGTGTGACTGGTCCAAAGTCACCCAGCTGGCTTTTGTGCCTTAAAGTGGGACTACAACTCAACACTCTCCTAGTTTCTAGGCCAGGACCTTAATCACTACAACTGATGGAGAACAGGAAGTGCATGACACACTGGTATTGATTGGACATCAAGTAAGTAGGGATGAGTTGAATTTGGATGACTAAAAGAGAGTAGGTGAAGAGTTTGTGTTTCTATTTGAATAGTAGGTATGTGTGGAGGATTAAATAGAAGGAATGTGGGTTGTATTTGATCTGAATAGGTCAGCTTCCTATTTGCAGAATTTATTCCTCAAAGTGATTTATCATTTATGAACAAGGTTTTCCTGTTTCCCTTCCCGGTTAGTTCTGCTTATTCCCTGATGCCTTGTTCTCTACGTGATAATATGAATAGATGGGGGATGTTTAAAACACTGCAGGTGTAGGAATTGCTGATCCCAGGGAATAATTAGGATGCCTGTCACTAGTTCTCACAACTCTTGAGAAACCCATCAAGCAGCTCTCCCATTTATTCCCAAGTGTTTTTGTTACCTGCCAACTCAGAATGACTTTGGCAGTAATGCAAGATGGTACAGGAGCTGGAGATGGAAAAAAATTACTTTCTCTCTAGACCAGGGGTCTGCAACCCCCGGGTCTAGAGCCGCATGTGGCTCTTTCATCCCTCTGCTGCGGCTCCCTGTCACTCAAAACGTGTCACAACCGCCAATGTACAACACCCACCAGTACGCAATTTATTGAGCTTTTCGACCCTTTTTTTTTTCAGAGTTCAAAATGTTTTTGTTGCATGCAGAAATAAAAATTTGTTTTTTCTGTAGTAGTTCATTGATTACATAAATGCAACACACTATAGTTTTTTTATACATAGCATAAAGGTAAAAAACGTTATATGCAGCATTATCTTCATTTTAGATGTCAAAAGGTTTTTGTGGCTCCCGGTGTTTTCTTTTCTGTGGGAAACGGGTCTAAATGGCTCTTTGAATGTTTAAGGTTGCCGACCCCTGCCCTAAACAGATGTAGCAGCAGCCCGATACTATTTGGGTGCAGGGAAAAGGACTCAATACCGAAACACTTTTTAGCAAGGTCCTAAGAACTAAGATGAGTGTGGGAAAGCAGTGGTCAGTGGTTGCAGCAAGATTCACTGAGTACTGTATGTTTCTCAAACTAGCACAGAAGAGCACGATAGTAAAGTAAGCTAACCTCAATCTTTCATTTCTTCCTATCTTTGCTTCCTTCATCAGGGATGATACTGAAGATGACTCATCCCAGCAGAGTGCAAAGTCCTTGCTGAGCTACTTTACCCGGAAGGTTTCCCCCTCCAAGCGTACACCCCATCGCTTTTTTTATGAACGCAAACTGGAGACAGTCACCAGCTTGTAGATGGTGGCAGGTGATTTTCTTCTTGTTGAAAATTATCTTACGTTGGCTTGACAGAAAGCTGACATCTAGTTTTTAACGGGTAGTCACAAATCCTTTGAGCCATATCTACAAAACAGCATGAAACCCAAAGGTTCAACTGAAAGATACAAAATTAAACAGAAAAGAATCTGGTAAATGTTCTTCCTGAAGGCCCTCCTGTCCCTGTGACTTAATTCCTTTTTAGTTAATAAATCATCAAAAACTGATTGCGAGACTTTTTGTCTGATGTAAATTAATAGGCGCTAATGCCTAATGAAAGCTAATCTAAAGTGACTGAGATGCATGAACGCTAGGAAAAGCTGCAAGTGAAAGACCCCGCTTTTTAAAAATGACCTCTTAAACAGTAAGACAAAAACTCCCTGACTTACCCGAAGGAGAAAATGATTGGTCTACTCTATGCCAATTAACTGCCATTTTGAACCTTAGCATGGCATGGGATCCATTTTGTGCTGTTGATCTGGAAGTGAATTTAGTTTATCCTAACACAGTCTCATGAACACAAATAGCTCTTTCAACCCCTGACCTTTCCTAAGAGGAATTAAGAAACAGTGGTCCATCTTCACTTCAAGGATATCACTAAGATTGGGGGGGAATGTGAAACAAAAGAAAATTCAATTTACAATCAGTCAGTAAGCAACCATTTGAAGTTGTGACAGATCCACCAAAAAGGCACTTGCAGATTCAAAATTTATGGCTGCTGCTCTCCCTCCCCTGGGTCATGTGACCTCAGCAACTAGACCACATTTACAGCTGTTAGTATCATCCCAACTGTGATTTAAATATTTTTGCCAGAAACTTGTTTATTTCCAGCATCTTGGAAAAATGCCGATAGCAAACAATGGATTCGCTTAATGGTCCTGACAGTCACTTCATGATTGTTGCATTCACTTAATGATTACCACAGAAAAGGTAGTAAGCACTGATGATATTATCTAGTTTGGGTAATGAAACGTCTTCAAGAAAACAAGCAAGCTCAGAGAGCACCAAGGACTCCTCAAAGGTCATAAAAACAGGTGCTGTCACATATTGACACGTATAACAATTGGCACAACTTACGATCATAACTTTTTGCTCAATTCCAGTACTAATTTGTATGTATGTATGTATGTATGTATGTATATGCTGGGTTACCTAATGAAATTAATAAAAAAAACACTTTTATTTATGGTAGAAATAAAAATCACACCAAGAAACCCTTCTTAGTTAAGACTTGACTTTTGTATATTTTTTGTCCAGTCTTGATTTTCTTAAAGTGAAGATGACCAAAATGTTTCCGAATAGATCGCCTGACTGTTGGAGATGCAACCATAAACAAGGAACTTTTTACCACATGTGGTGGGCCTGCCCCAAAGCTAGGAAATATTGGCTCAAAGTAAAGACATGGCTGGAAGAAATTACAAAACAAAAAATTGAACTGAAACTGGAATTATTTTTACTGGGTATATTAAGAGGAAATTATAAAATTTGGAATATATGATATAATTGGTTAGAAGATAGGTTAGAAGAAGCTGCTATATAAGAAATGTGTAATATATATTAAAATGAGAAAACACTATATATAATTAGTATATTTTAAAAGTAGACAACTAAATGATTATATAATAGAATAGTAATCTATATTCTTAGAAATTATTAGATTTCTAAGAAATAACTGACATCGATACTGAAACGCTGTCATGAGTGAAAATGTGATTTTTAAAGTTGAAATATGTCTAATAAAAATTTAATCCAAAAAAAAGTGAAGATGGGCTACTGCTTGGAAAAGATCAAGAATTGAAAGAAGTATTTGTGATCATGAAACTGAAATGAAGTCCCTGTTTGAAATTTCACTTAAATCATAAACTGATTAGCTGACCTTTCAACCCATCTCCAGGCACCATATTTATCCTCTCTACAGGGTTGTTACAGAAGACCCTTAAAGGTAGCATCATTGAAATGTTGCTGTTACTGTTGTTGCTTGGCAATATGACACTGCCTCAGTGTGGGGGAGAGTAAACTTTTGCATATAGCAGGTCTTTATTTTTAATAACGTATTATCTTTCCAGCCCTGTTACTCTTTTGATGTATATAGTTTCCATTTTCTCTCCCAAGTTTGCACATGCTCTTCTACTTCAGTTCCTCATCTCTTTCCTCTCTGAAAGCTTGGCATGTTTCTTTCTATTTTAAGACACCCTATCCCCTCTTTGAACAAGTTCCTTTCATTTCTCTTCAAGAGCCTCCCAAGATCTGCTTCTGTAGTACCAAGCCTCTTTTGACATAGAAGAATATTAGCGTAGTTGAGTTTGACTATCCATCCTCCCTTCTCATCTTTCTAAATTAATTTCCAGGCTTTCCATCTCCTTTCCCTTTCCTAAGAGGCTAAGTCATGTTTGTTGCATCCTCCTTGGCAGTGGTAGAACATGGCCTCTTCAGCAGGACATAACAATCCTATTTCAGGGTTATATAATCCAATCTTGAAAGCTTAGTTTAGTCCATAAATAGATAGCTTGTGGCCTGCAGATGCTGTTCCCAGCAGCTCCAGGTAGCATAGATAATGGTGGGATACATTGGGAGTTGTAATTCAACAATTTCTGGATGGCCTCCGATTGTTATCAAGTGGAACAATGGAAAAAAGACAGTTATTTACATTAATATCCTGTGTGTCATTCAAAAAGTGCTTTTACTACAATGCCAATTGCCCAGATGTCAGTATGCCTTCATGCAGGGTGTAACTAGAGTCAGTATATTTTGTCAACTGGTTTATGATATATGAAAAATCAAAAAGGAATATTTGAAATATGGATAGAAATTTTACCACATTTCTGTTTAATTTACCATTGTCCATAATGTCATTACGCATTTAACCAGGTTGGCTGTTTCCGTGGTCAAATCTTACCTGTTTTAGTAACAACCTTTTGGGAGTGTGAAATATACAATTTGTCAAAGAAATGCTAGTTTCCCATAATCCCTTGCACCAGCAGAGTATTGGCAACGTTTCATGATATTACTAATACTCTCTTATCTGGTATATGATAAATTGGGCAGATTCTTCTTTTCAGAGCTGTATACGTGGCTTCTAGAATAATCACTAAGATTCAGCCCTCTATGCTGATTTTTTTTACACATTTCATTATAAAACACAAACACGCACTCCATTTTTTTTATTTCCCACAATATTAATAGGTATGAATCAATCCATAATATGACATTTGTAGTAAGCGTAGCCAAGGTAAACAGGAATGTGAAATATAGCTGATAAATGAAGATGGATGAACAGACAGATGGGTCTATTTTGGGTGTACAATATTACAAGGGAGATTTGACTAGTGTTTAGAGTGGAGAGGATAGTTGGTGGGGAAAGCTCAAGGAGTACTATAAAGATGTGAGCATGACAACTCTTGCCACCACTGATTAAATGTTTTCTGCCTGGCATATGTCTACACTGACCATTTCTGTTTAGATGCTATGTATATTACCAAGGGGTTTCCTTGACATATGGGTTGTTTATTATGTAATCATGCTCTTTTGCACACACTCTCTCTCTCTCTCCACCCCACTCGGATTGGGTTGCTTTGAAAAATAAATTCCGTTTTGGATGTAATCCAGTTTAGTAACCTAGCAATGCTAGTCCCCCAGTAACCATTGCTTTCCAGCATAAAAATGCAACAAGAAAGTCAGCCATGCTGGTCTCTAAGCTAACTTTCCCTATTTCCCCCCTTTTTTTTTGAGCTCAGGAAGATCCTTCCATTTTACTTGAGTCCTACTTGCAATTGTATTTGAAGCCATGGCAACAACCAAGGCTAACTTTTCCAGCATTGATTGTTTCATTCCACCCCCCACTCCCCCTTGTTCGATCTCTCACTTACAGATATTTTCCTTCAGCTAATGCCTACGAAGGCTGCTTTCCCTTCAGCTAATGCTCATGAATGGCCTTTTGTGTTCTATGATGACTTCCTTGAGCCAGCTCTTAGGACCCTAAGAATATGGAGAGGGAAATGCTTACTGTTCTCTAACACCTTTTCTGCTCTGAATATTGGGGGAAATCTTGGTTCTAGGAAAGTTCCCAAGAGGTGCCCTAATGGTCTAACCTCTACTGCTAGGGCATAGGGCTCAGAGTCCTGGAAGGTGCCAGATTCACAGTCTACGCCATGAGATGCACAGAGTTGTAGAAGATGGCAGGAAGCTGGTAGTATAGGATGTGACAGAATTGCATAGATCACAAGCGATCCCCCCAAGCCCCAGGCAATCACTGGAGAGGGGGCTTTTTTTCTTCGGGAAGGATGGTTACCTTGGATTAGAATCCACTTCCACTTCCCTCCATGTCTTCCACAAAAATAGAACGCTTCTGCAGATTTCTTCTCAGACGCTGAAGTAAAAGGTTGCCCCTGCAAGGGCTCACACGATCTTTTCTTTCCTTGCCTGCCTTGTTCATGTCTATCTCTTTTAGGCTGTTGCTCTCTTTGAGGTGAGAATAAGAGGTGGAGAAGGCTGTGTCAGAGGCATCCAGCATCAGGCAGTGGCAAGGGTCAGTGCTTACTATGAAAGCATCGTGCCAGATGTTCTCACACAGCTCCTTGCCATCCTTATACATCTAAGGAAAAGGAAAAGGCCCCATGTTACAAAAAAACCTTCCTTGGGAGATACTACTCTTAACCCCATTCAGGTTTGAAAGCAACTGGAATGGATTGTGAAGTTTAGAAAATTAGGAATATGAAAAGTATTGCAGTCTTCCCCCAAAAGGCATGATGCAAAGAACTTGAGCAGTCTAACATGATTTGATTTCTAAAAATGAGAACCATTGCGATTTAATTTTTTCAGGAAGTCATGTACCTGTTCCTAATGGTGATTGTTCTGTTCCTTGGGTAGAATATAACTGATATTTCTGTATGGGTATACTATGATATGGGACATGGTGGCTCAGTGGCTAAGACACTGAGCTTGTCGATCAGAAGGTCGGCAGTTCAGCAGTTTGAATCCCTAGTGCCATGTAACAAAGTGAGCTCCCGTTACTTGTCCCAGCTTCTGCCAACCTAGCAGTTTGAAAGCATATAAAAAATGCAAGTAGAAAAATAGGGACCACTTTGGTGGGAAGGTAACAGCACTCCGTGCGCCTTCGGCGTTTAGTCATGCCGGCCACATGACCACGGAGACGTCTTTGGACAGCGCTGGCTCCTCAGCTTAGAAACGGAGATAAGCACCGCTCCTAGAGACAGAAACTAGTAGCACGCATGCAGGGGAACCTTTACCTTTATACTATGATAAGCTTCATAACATTAAAGACATTTCATTTATTAATATTGCACAGATACTTTCATGGGAAAGGAAAGGGTTAAAAGTGGAAGGTGAATCCATAAAATGGCAATTAGCCATTGCCCCTTTCTAACAAAAGTATCTTTCCTATTAGCTTCAAGACAAGCTACCATCCTCCTCTTGCCTGCATTTCTATTTCAGTATATAAGTTACATGTTGAAAGAGACAATCCAATTATTTTTAATGAAGAGATTAGTAATGGACAATTTTCTCTTCTCTCAGTCTATATTTCATGGTAAATAACCTTCGTCTATCAATAACTATTCCAGTCCTGTATATTTGTTTATAACCAAAGATTAAACCGTTGCTTTCTAAGTTCCACAATAATTCAAGAAAACAAACACAATTATGGCAAGGAGTTACAATGATAAGGCAGTTGTTACTGCTATATAAGCTTTAACTTTCAGGTAATTTTAATTTTAATTTGCCACTTTGGAAAAGTTGCAGATTTTTCAGTCACCCATGCCATTAGTAGCAAGCTAATTTTACATAAACTAAGTGTATGTAATAAGAGTTCATGGAGACCATTCGGAAATGCCAGGCTGTGGGAAACTGAAAAAACCTACAGGAAGAAGACATTTACCTATAAACATTTGGCTATATCTGGCATTTTTTCTTCCCATTTCCTATTTCCCTACCCTCTAAGAATACTTTTCTTTGATTTTTTTCCCTTGAATGCTAGAAATCATTCAGATTTGAGAAAAAGCAAGCTTTGATATAAAAGTCACATGAGTTAAAATAAACTCAAATTGTCCTGGGCAAGTGTTATTAACACTGAAAAAACTTTGGATTGGTTTTTAGTGTAATTGATGCCTTTCAGGAAAATGCAGTTCCTGTTTTTCTCCCTACTTTCTACAGTTACTCTTCTCAAACATGCTTCAGTTTCGGAAGCCACAGCCTACGCATCATTTTCAGGCCCTGTACAAACATATGCCATATGTTCCCTCACATAAACATGCTATGATCTCATCCAATGCATACAAATTTTAAAAAACATTTGTCTGAATTCTGAAATTAGGTTTTCTGTATTTCTGAAACTCCTGTATTCCATATGTCAAGATATCTCTACTTTTTACCCCTCCCCCCATCATCTCTGGAGCAGCAAACTAGTCAGATGAAAGACATTAATCACCAGAAGTGGCTTTAATTGTATGTATGTTTGTTCTGGTCCAATTTTCTCTTTTACTTTGGCTTTGCCTACTTTTTGGAATGTTGTCTCCAACAAAGTGGCCCTTGGCATAGACACCTTTAGGCTGCAGCAAGCAATACAAGGATGGTTCTGCTCATGGCAAAGCAGCATTTTAAGTGTCCTCACCTGGCCAAAGGAATGACATTCCTGACTGCAGTTATGTCCATCAGCTCCCCAGGGCCAGTTGCCAAGGCAGGTCAGATCTTCTCTGCAAGCATCATACCTGAGTAGACAATAGGTTTGAGTGCTAAGAAAGACAGCACATTGGTATTTTTTTAAAGAATAGAGTAGAATTCTTTATTGGCCAAGTGTAATTGGATACACAAGGAATTTGTCTTTGGTATTTGACTCAATACTACTGTAATAGACCCAAATTCTCTCACTGAGACTTATGATAAATTAGAAATTTGAAATAGAAATTCTCCGGAGTAGCCCCCACCCTTTTCAGTTCAGGAGAGGACCTCAGATTTTTATATTCAACCAAAAAAAGCTGACCTTCTCTTTCACTTGCTGGGTTAACTTTTACGCTAGTTGCTGATAGCTTCTCTGTCCTTCTCTGAGAACCCTACCCCACAAATTTATTCATTTTACTTTATCACATTGGCTAACATAATAATAAAAGCAAACGGATAGGAATGTTCTCCAAACAACTTTTGTATTCCCTTGCTACCCAAGTCAAATTTCCAAACCTAAATCATCCCTTTTGCCTGATGTTAATTTTCCAGAAGGGAGTCACTTAATCTTGATAGGGAAAAAAAAAGTTTTTTAAGTTTAAAAAATATAATTCCCCTAATTACTCTTTGAACTCTATCGGTTCAACCCTCTATCGGTTGAACCGATAGAGAATAGGGCACTAGTTTTCTCAAATTTTTAGTAATTTAAAATTACTATACCAGGCTAGTGCATCTGTTTGTTTTGTAGATAGTAGCGAAGGCCTTTGCTGCCATCTAGTGCTCATCCAGAGTTTTGCAGCCCAATCACAATAATCTTAAATAACACATCTTTAAATAATGGCCTTAAATATATGTATCTCTTCAGAAATATGGTCTTGTCTTTTCAGATGACAGGTAAAGAATCTTGGTTCTATTTAGCCCAATGTACATATGTATGCTTTCAATTATAGAAAAGAAGACAAAGCTATTTGTTAAGTTTCTCTAGTGTCTTCTACCTTCAACAGGTACTGTACTTAATGCTTCCTCCCTAGCAGGATGGCCTCTTTTTTTTTTTTTTTATTTGATTTATATGCCGCCCTTCTCCAGAGACTCAGAGCTGCTTACAATGCGTTAAGCAATAGCCTTCATACCTTTGTATATCTATACAAAGTCAGCTTATTGCCCCCACAAACTGGGTCCTCATTTTACCTACCTTAGAAAGGATGGAAGGCTGAGTCAAACTTGAGCCTGGTGAGATTCGAACTTATAGTAATTGCAGACAGCTGGTGTTAATCACAATGCTTTTAGTCTGCTGAGCCACCAGGCCCTTCTAGATGTGGAGACAAGTGATAACTTACCACTGGTCACAGAAATTCTGGCAGAGAGGTACTCCCATCAGGGCTGTGGGTTGTTGAGGATGAAGCCATTGAGCAGCAATGGGGGAGCAGTGGTAAAAACAATCCAATTGCCGAAGGTACTCCTCACACCTGCCAAAATGAGTGAAACAACAGCAAGCATAAATATTGACCCTAAGATGCAAGGGAGAAAAGCAAGGCAGGTATCAGTCGTCCCCCGTCCCCCCCCCCCACTCCCATCTTGGTATTTAGTGATCAGGAAGGCTGGCAGAGGAAAGGTCATGAGACAGAGCCCAGCTCCACAACCTATAGGGGCCCATGGCTGACAAAGGTGGGGTCCCCTTCTTTTCAGAAGAGCAGTCTTGGAGATGACCTGATGCTGAGGCTTCCACAACGATTCCAAGATCCAGCATTAGCTTTAGAAAGTTCCTGGGCAACTTCTGGTGAGCAACAGGCATCTACGGAAAGAAATCTTCTGTCAGCATTTCTATTTCTTTGGAATGAGAGTAGCTATAGTATTAGCCTTCTGCAAACTACCCCTCCGACAATTGCAGTCCAGACCAAGGAAGTCATATGCCAGATGAACACAGTCAAAATCAGGTTATAGCAATACCTACAGCACTTAAACTTGCAGTATATATTGCTTCATAGTGCTTTACAGCCCTCTCTAAGGAGTTTACAGAGTCAGCCTATTTCCCCCACCAGTTTGGATCCTCATTTTACCCACCTCAGAAGGATGGAAGGCTGAGTCAACCTTGAGCCTGGTGAAATTTGATCTGCCAAATTGCAGGCAGTCAGCAGAAGTAGCCTGTAGTACTGCATTCTAACCATTGTGCCACTGTGGCTCATAGACTCCCAGCAAGTCAACAGTTATATATATATATTTTCCCCTTTGACTTATTTTGTTTTCAGGATTTTAATTGCAAGGCCCCCACAGTTGCTTTGGTGTCGGGTGGCCTTGAAATCATCATCATCATCATCCATATTATGGATATTTTATACCCCCTCATCCTACAGTACTCTCATTTTCTCTCCCTGATACATGATTCTACAAGCTTTTATAGAGAATCCATACTTACTTTCTGCATAAATCTGGCAGATACCCAACTCTTCTTCTGTGCTTGGATTGACTTTGTGCTTCCCTCCAGGTAAGCAGTGATCTTCTGTATCCTTTGCATTGGCCCAAAACATGGTCAGTGCCGAAGCCATCAGCATTATCCAATTGGTATTGCCACCACCTCTCATGACTAGAATATCAAGGGCAGAGGAAACGAAAAAACTGAATCGGTGTGAAGAGGCTTGCTTCTCCTCTGTTTTCCAAGCATGCCAGCCAGCCAATCAGGTTATAGGAGACGGCCCCCACACTCCAGGTATATCTTCCCCCAGTATCGCCCTGGATATATTGTACTTTCATCTCTGCCCAACAATTCCCTGAATCTTGCTTCTTTCTTGATAAGCTATGCTGCAATTACATTATTCCTATTGTTCATTGTTTGACATCTGCAGCCGTGGTCCACTCTCATTGCTAGGTAATTCAGGGCAGCCAACTGCAGGCAATTCTACAGCACCCGGATTAGGGCTAGCTGTCATGACAAACACCAGCAGCTCCCTTCTTAAAGAGAAGATATTCTTAAGAAAAATGTGAATGCCTCCATCTTCATGGAAAAATGTGCAAGCAAATTGCTCATTTATGTTAGCAAGCATGAAACTGGGAAGGACATACTTCCAGGAAAGATTTATACGAGGTGGGCAAAGAAAAGAGGGTTGAGGCTTTCGCCATACTTCTGGTGAACATTCTGCAGGAATTTCCAGTGATCATCATGCTGTTGAAAGTGCCAATTGGTTTATGACATGACATAAAAGTCACTGCTGAGGAACTTAACTACATGGGATGCCACAAGCAATGTGTGGAGAGGTGTCCCAGTTATAAATCTGCCCCTGATCCAGAGGGCAATCTGGCCTTGCAATAGTATTTTGCTTAAATGAATACCTTCTTGGTTGCATTTGCTATTGGCTATAAGCCTCACCTTGACAGATAGATTAAATAATGGAGGGAAAGGACAATTTTTACCAGAAGAACCCAAGGAAGGTTGTGATCCATCTGAGGAATAGAATCTTAATATGGAAGTGTTGAAAAGTTGGCCACTTGAGACTACACCTGACATCTCTTTCACTTTTATTTTTCTTGCTTCTTTGGATTGAAAAGTTTTCATTCAGATGCTTAGTAATCATTTCTCCTCCTCCTCTTTGTGGAGTGAAAAAAGAATGAAGGGGAGGTAGTTATGATCAGTCAGAAAGCCTGAAGCTGATGGCGTGATGAAAAAAACAGCTTTGGGACCTGAAGCTGATGGCGTGTCAGTGCAGCGTTGTATCAGCACCGCTAAGCCAGCCTGTCTGTCTCCTGAAGCTCAGCGTGCATTGCCACCTATGGAGACACACATCTTGTGTGTGTCGATTCTGTCTAAGTCTCATCTGTGGAAAGATGTGGGCTTTAATTAATGTTTGCAAAGTGTTCTGATAAGCCTGAAGATAGCATTGCAGTATAATTGGGGGTGGGGGGGATGGGCAAGAAGGAAGATATAGGAAGATGATAGCACCAGAGACAGAGAAACAGCAGAGGCATAAGATGTTTAATAGGCAATACAAACCCCATCACATCTCAGCTCCTGCTTCCTGATACAGCTTGCACACTCTCTTTCAAATTTGGCTGCTTATTTTTGTTTTATTGCATTTATAAAATATTACCAGTACAACAAAAAATATAAATGCCAAGTTTGATATATTTTAAGGGTAACAGCTACACCCTACGTAATATGCAATTAGAGAAGAAAAAAAAATTATGGTAATATGTAATTACAAAGAAAATCAGTTTAAACTTTGACGAAATATCCATCCATCCATCCTCCACTGCTGTATGTCAAATGCCAATTTATCTTTCCAGTGTTGCAACTTAGCTCTTTGACAATCCCTGCCCACTGCAAGAAATATTAATCATATGAGCAATCAAGTTCATGAAGTCCAAAGTATTGGGGACTCTATGCATCTTGCACATATAGAAATTGCTTTGTTTTCTAGCATGTTATCTTTTTTCCTGTCCCCTGTGAAATTCCGCACATACTTCCTGCAAGTGCAGGTCCTGAAAAGTAAGGAGCCTTTGTTAAAAATGATAGAAATAAAACCGAAGTCTTCCCCGCTCCCAAGTTATAGATTCCAAACTTCCCCTACAGAGGATTGTCGTTTTCTACAGAAGGGAACATATATTGGTGAACAAAAAACATTTGATCCATAGTTCCTGCAGCTTTTATTGTTGGGTCCTTGAACAAAGTGTGCCAGAGGGTAAAATCTCACTACAGCAGCAACTATTTTCAAGGCAAGGTGTCTCTCTACCCCATCCTTTCTCTTGTGATATCAAATTTTGGTGAGGCAGTCCATGAAATACGAGTCTAGATTTCCAGTTCCCTAGAAACAGAGTCACCTTAAGTATTAAGATGCAGAAAATTGACAAGGAATCTTTGTTTCAAAGCCATGGGTAATGAATAAAATCAGCTTTGTAATGCCTCCTGGCTAAGGTATGTACAAAATGATCTGATTCCCTCATATTAAATTATTGCTTTTTAAATCATGAGTTGATAAATAAATCTAATTGGTTATGTTCAAGCACTATGCTAAGCCAAAATCAGTAAAATTATTTTTTGGTCAGGTTTGCTTATGCTATGAATTCTCAGATATGCTTTTTGATTAAAACACAATATATTGGGTTTAGCAAGCACTAAAATAAAAAATCGTGGTTTACAATCTTCAATTTTATTTTTAAATTTTACATGTTACCTTTAAAACCAAGGTTTTTTTCCCTTGGTTTTCCAAAGAGTTGATTACGATGCTAAGAGTAAAATGCTTAATTTTCATCCGCTTAGTTCAAGCAGGATCTATATAATAACATGTCTCCTTTAATGTTACAGAAAATTTAGTGATAGTGAGATACCTGCAGCCAATTAGAAGTTCTAGCATAGCAATTATTGGTACTTTTAGCAGTAATGCTGAAGAACCATGATCACTCGAACAAACTGCAATTCGAACCCATAAAAACAAAAATAAAACATGAATACAGGTAGTACTTGACTTAAAACAGTTCATTTAGTGACCATTCAAAGTTACAAAGGTGCTGAAAGAAGGGACTTATGACCATTTTTCACACTTACAACATTGCAGGATCCCTATAATCACGTGATCAAAATTCAGACACTTGGCAACTGGTTCATATTTATGATGGTTGCAGCATCCCAGGGTCATGTGATCCCGTTTTGCAACCTTCTGATGAGCAAAGTCAATGGGGAAACTAATTCACTTAACAACCATGTTACTAAATTAACAACTGCAGAGTGTCAGGTTTCGATGTCGTCTTAACCTGCACTTCAACCTGCATTTACTCTAGTGCTGACACAGAGGTTCACTTAACAATTGTGGCAAGAAAGGTTGTAAACAGGCAAAACTCACTTAACAAATGTTTCATTTAGCAACATAAATTTTGGGCTCAATTGTGGCTGTAAGTCGAGGACTGCCTGAATATATGTTGTCAGTAGTCTAATTTAGCTCATGTTTTGTTAGGGCTCTTGCATTTTAGCATTAAAGACCATGAGAACTGAAAAAAGGATATAGATGCAAAGTATGGGATATTAGTGGTGGCATTGAGAAAGAAGAAACTACATTGCAGGATATGAAACTGGAGAAACACAGCAGCCTGTGGAGATAAAAACGTAATTTCAACCAAATCCCAACTGATTAGCTGTCTGGGAAATGAGAATGAATTGTGATTCCTGTGGTTTCTCCCAAACTTTCCAGGAGGACAAGATTAATGGGAATGGGAATTGTGTCAAGATCTCAGGGATCTTTTCCTCCCAGATGCATCAATAAAGCTTTGACATTCAATGAAATGAAAAATGAAAAAAAAAATGGCACTGCTTTGAAAAACCATGGGTGGGAGAACCATCAGTGCAGAATCATCCTATCTGAATTTATTACTCCAAACTTTTGGTCACATCTCTGCTTCACCTGTCATTAATAACCCTGAGCTTCAATGTCAAGCCCTGTCTCATAAATCTTATTTCATAAAATACAAATTACGGGCTGGTTTGATGCTCAAAGTATTTGACAGTGTTTCCCCCTCTTTACTGCAAAAAGTGGCAACTGTTAGCTTTGGAAACCATATTTGGCCAGAAGCTCCAATGCTGCCAACTTCTCCTGTGTGGGAAAGTAGGAGGGGGGATTTAGGAGAGGGGGTGAGTAGACATAATAGCATTCTTCCTGTCGGTCAAGGTCAGGGCGATCCAGCATCTGGAGAAGGAGTGGTCAGGGGGCTGAATCTAATGGAACGGATGTTGATTGGAGCATGTGACCGATTGGGTGGAAAAGAGGATGGTTTTGGGAGCTTTGACTTACTGGGGGAAAACCCGGGCTTTTCAGATTCAGATTCAGTTTCCCCAGATGTGCCAATTTGCCTATTCTAGTAAAGAGAACTTTGGAAAATGTTTGCTTCCGGATCTTTACTTGGAGTTGGAGTTTTTTTCTGGAACTCTGACATTAACCCGAATCTGAAAAGCCCGGGTTTTCCCCCAGTAAGTCAAAGCTCCCAAAACCATCCCCTTTTCCACCCAATCGGTCACATGCTCCAATCAACATCCGTTCCATCTTGGTCCCAGGGGTCTTCATGCAACTGATCAACGAAATTTTGCATGAGCATCTATATCAGGGGGTTCTTGTTTATCTCGATGACATTCTTATATTCAATGAAAATATGGAAGACCACATCAAATTGGTCAGACAAGTGCTGAGAAAGCTCCTAGCGACCAAATTTTATGCAAAATTGTCCAAATGTGAGTTCCATAAGGAGGCCCTTGACTACCTGAGATACAGGGTGTCGAGTAAGGGGATTGAGATGGACCCAGGGAAGATGAGGGCAGTGCTGGACTGGCAGCCCCCACGCACCCGTAAGAGCTTCCTGGGATTTGCAAACTTTTACAGACAATTCATTCCTTCCTTCGCTGAGGTCGCACTCCCTTTGACAGAATTGTTAAAAACCAGCCCATCTCCCACCAAGCCAAAACCTAGCCAGCCCTTAGCTTGGACAATGGACTGCCAAAAATCCTTTGAACAATTAAAACGCCTTTTTGCGGTGGAGCCAATCCTATAGCATCTTGACCCGAATAAGCTCTTCATGGTACAGGCGGACACAAGTGAAGTGGCGGTGGCTGCTGTTCTACAGCAAAGGGACTCCCGAAACAATCTAATGCCATGTGCTTATGTATCAAGGAATTTAACGGACACTGAGCGCAGATGGGCGGTGCGGGAGGAAGAGGCATTTGCAGTACGATGGGCTCTCCTATCCTGGAGACACTTCCTGGAGGGGGTTGAGGAACCTTTTGAAGTTTGGACTGACCACAAGAATCTCGAGGTGCTGAAGACCCCGAGGAAACTTTCTCCCAAGCAGGTTCGTTGGGCTCAATATTTCAAACGCTTTAATTTTAACCTGAAATACATCCCAGGGGGTAAAAACCTTCTGGCTGACGCTCTCTTCCGTAAGCCCCAGTTTGACAGCCGACGGGAAGAGATAATTTACGCCATGATCTCGGAAACTCAGTCAGCTGCCCAAGCCCACACCCGAGCACAAACGCGCCAGGGTTCCAACCTCCCCGAAGACAAGTTGACAGCGGAGCTAAAAGCGGCGCTCTCCACTGACTCCTGGTTCAAGGAAAACCAGGTGGACCTTACCCTAAGGGACGGGTTGGCATGGAAGGGAAGTAAACTTTATGTGCCCCGCAGCCTGCAGCTCCTGGTGCTGAAGAGGAGTCATGACTCTCGACTAGGGGGCCACTTTGGGTTTTTAAAAACCCTCCATTTGACTAGGAGACAATTCTGGTGGCCAAAGATGAAAACTGATGTGGAAGACTATGTGAGGAGCTGCGCCACCTGCGCCACCATGAAATCCTGACTAGGAAGCCCCCTGGACTTCTCCAGGCTGTGGCTGAATCCACCAGGCCCTGGGAGGAGATTGCGGTGGACTTCATAGTTGAGCTCCCCGACAGTGGGGGCAACTGGGTTATTTGGACTGTCATTCATTTATTCTCCAAGCAAGCACACTTCACTGCCTGCAACGGACTACCATCGGCCAAGAAACTGGCGAAGGTGTTTGTGAAACACATCTCCAGGCTACATGGAGTCCCTAAGAGAATAATATTGGACTGCGGGGTCCAGTTTACCGCTACATTCTGGAGGGAGTTTCTGCGATCCATTGGGTCGTCCCAAGGACTTAGCTCAGCTTTTCACCCATCGACTAACGGATCGGCTGAAAAATTGAACTCAATGGTGGAGCAATACATTAGGTGTTATGCAAATTATCAACAGGAGAACTGGGCAGACTTGCTACCATTCACAGAAGTGGCTTATAATAATGCAGTACACACCAGTACTGGGTTGACTCCTTTTCAGATAACTACGGGCATGGATTTTGTGCCAATGCCTGAGCTGCCTAGAGAGCCGCCTACTTCTATGTCCCTAATGGAGTGAGAAAGGGTTGGGAGAATACAAAAAAAGCTTTAGCGGAGTCAGCGGAACGATATAAGGCCCAGGCCGACAAACGCCGGTCCCTCTAACCACCGTTCCGAATAGGCAATAAGGTGTATTTGTCAACCAAGTACCTAAGATTGAGGGTACCCAGCAAGAAGTTTGGACCCAAATTCATAGGTCCTTCCTTATAGTGAAAGTGATTAACCCAGTGATGGTCCAACTTAGACTTCCTCGCATCTTAGGGAAAGTACACCCCATTTTCCACAGTAGCTTATTGAGACCGGTCAGAGAATCTACCCTAAGACCCTTGCCAGCTGCTCCACCCCCCTCCTTTGCTAGGGCAAGGGGAGACTCATTATGAGGTGAAGAAAATCCTGGACTCTAAACTCTACAGAGATTGCTTACAATTTGGTGCATTGGAAAGGCTACCCTTTGGCTGAAGCTACTTGGGTTAAGAGTTGGGATGTAAATGCGGATGAGCTCATGAAACAGTTTCACGATAAATTTCCTGAGAAACCAAAAGGTCCCCCTGGGGGAAGGGGTTAAGGGGATTGGTGCTAGGTGTTAACCCCTTCTTTTTGTTTTGCCTGGAGGAGGTGGTGATCCAGCATTTGGAGAAGGAGTGGTCAGGGGGCTGGATCGAGATGGAACGGATGTTGATTGGGGCATGTGACCAATTGGGTGGAAAAGGGTTTGGGAGCTTTGACTTACTGGGGGAAAACCCGGGCTTTTCAGATTCAGATTCAGTTTCCCCAGATGTGCCAATTTGCCTATTCTAGTAAAGAGGACTTTGGAAAATGCTTGCTTCCGCGTCTTTACTTGGAGTTGGGTTTTTTTCTGGAACGCTGACAGCAGCACTTACCGGTAATTGAATTTGTTTGGGTTCAACAGCTAATGCAGGGCCAGATCTGGCTAGTACAGGGATGGGAGACTATCAGGAAATTTCAAGGCTGTAGATTAGACTGAGAGATTGGAAGATATCCTGGAGGAGAGGCAACAGCAAACCATTTTCATGCTGTTGCCAAGAAATTTAATGCATGTGTATAAATCCCCAACAGTCAAGCTTAACTCAAAGGAGGTATTACCTTTAATACAACACACCCATATACAGTACCCGGGTCACCATAAAGAAGAATGATAGTTCTTCCTGTCATGCATGGTCATTTGCATACAAAGGGGAGGGAAGTAATGCAACGTGTTATGCACAAATTTCATCTCTTATGTACTTATACAAAAAGGCAAAATTTGGATTGTGATGGCATGACATGTTTCCAACTTTGTCTGTTATCAAGACTAGCTACAGAAACCTTTTCCTTATTCCTATTACTCCTACCACCACCTCTGGATTGCTTGAAAAGGGACTAAGCCACAATTCCAGTTTCAGATGATAAATTAAACATGATTGGTGTCATCTGTACTATCTTAGCTGGTCTGCTTGTGTAAGACCAGTAAGGGTTTGTCAATAAACTATAATGTGGCATCAGATAATCAAAACTGAGCCAGGAACTTTCCAAGTAGCCATAGATTTAGCTATGAATCTAGTTCTTTGGAGTCTACTTCAGCAAGCTTCCACTAGTTTCTAATTTTTCATGGTCTCTCCATTTGGATTGTAAACAATCCCAGTTCCAGACTCTTTCTTGAACTTTCAAAGACCTGGAATAGGAATATTTGTCTAGCCTCACTTTTGTATACTATGCAAACATAATTTGCTTTCCCTTATGGTATTTTTAGTGACTCCAATAGTCCCATAAACTGGAAGGTAGGAGACCTACTGCTTGAAAATAAATCTTGGCATCCTAGTTTATAAGACTAGTTTTGCTAGCCTGAATGAATTCAAATTTGAAGCAACTGCCATCCTAAGAGTTGGAGGCAAACCCTCCATTATCCCTGCACCCAATAAGATCAACTTTAGAGCTAAATCTTTATGGAGGAATATTCTCCACGCCTAGGAGCACAAAGGGGTCATCCATTATTAAACCTTCCTTTCTTGGTTGACATTGAACAGTGACTCTCACATGGCTTTATTATGAACCATCCTTTTATTCCCTGGCACACAGCCTGGAAAATACTGATGGCCTCAATCCCAGCACAGATTAGGGACAAGTTTCTCTGAGCAACTGTCATCCTTATGGCTGCAATTACGGTAATCAGTTCCTCCACTGATCACAGTGGAGCGCAAGAAGGCAATCCTCAGAAGCAAAAAGTTATATGGGCACATGTCAAGAATATTAGGCTTCCTTGCTCATTTTTCTGGAGTGTTTTATGAACAAGTTTGATTTGCAAGACATCTTCAAGAAACCAGCCAAAATATATCAGGTCAGATCAGAATTAACAGGATTCCATCGATATAGCTGTAAAAAGAGCATCTTATCTGGGATTTTATTTGCATCAAAGCTGACCTCCAGAATTTAGTATGTGTATGTATGTTTGTGCAGGGGCAGGGGACGTTGCTTTAAATTAGAGGAAAATATTCCATAAAGTGCTTTTTCTGATTAAGTATCCATAATATTTTAGTAGGGTTATGGACAAAAATCCCAACCTTTTAATTTTCTTATTTCTATAACCAAAAACAGAGAGATACACAAGGAATAGGATGAATATGGGGTTATCATGTTCTTCTCAAGATAAATGCTTATGGTTTCACTCAAATTATAATTAAACCCTGCACCATTTATATGTAGCAGCTCACTTTTCAAGTTTCAGGAATCCATAATTTTTTGCCAGTATACAGTATTCTATAGATTACACTGATTTGCAAATGGAAAATAGCATACATACAAAAAAATAAACATTATTTAGAATCTGTAACTGTAAGCATCCTTCTCTGAAAAGAAGTCTCATAAAGTTCTAAAGAATTTCTCTCCTGACCATTGGGTATATGGTTGCATTCTTACTAAACTATCTTCTATTGACTTAAGTGTCTGCAAACATGCAGAATGAATTAAGACTGGGTGCTTACGTTAAAGTCCGCCTATTCCTTTGAGGCATTTTCACAAAATAACAAGTAACACAAAGTTCTTAATTCATTTAATATATTTGCTTATTTTCTTAATCTAAATCTTCTTAATCTAAAACTTATTAGAAATTAACTCAGTAAACTTTGCTTATTTGGGGCACATGCTGTTCAACACAATAGTTCATTAATAAGCTATGTACCTTTCTCTCCCTCCCCCACCCCTTCTCTCTCTCTCTCTCTCTCTCTCTCTCTCTCTCTCTCTCACACACACACACACACACACACACACACACACACACACACACACACACCTAAAAATTTGGAACAAACTTGGCATCTTGTCCTTTTCAGGAAAATCTTATTTACCTACATAGCTGTTCTGTACATAAATTCTAATTGAATACCCTCTTCTGGTTTGAGTTTACCCTGTTACAGAAGCCTCCATAACCATCATAGAGTTCCATATAGGATGCAGGTTATATTAAAACTGCTGCCAACAAAGACCTGTTTATAAATTACTCCCGCGATCCAAACCCAACTGGCTTCTCCGCGTCCCAAGGAACTTCCCCCCCCCCCCCACGCGCGCTCAGTAGCCACTTCTACCCCGGCTTCGCCTTCTTGCGCCCCACCGGAGCCATCTGTGGGGTTACGTTGAAAGTCGAGGAGGATGGCGTGCCTGTCTCGGAGTCCCCTCTCGACTCCGGACGGCTTTCGCAGATGTGACCCGGCACGGCACCCCCCCCGTTTCGCGGGACGCCTTGCCTGGAAGCCGCGCGAGCCGCTGCACGATCCGAATGATTTCTCCCTCTTCTGATGTCGCCTCGTTCCCTGGTCGAGAGCTTCGGCCGAAGGAGCCCCGATCTCCCGGTTCTGATCCGGAGGAACTGCGTCGCCGCTGCTGCTCTCACCGCGCTCTGCTTTGAAGCAAAGAAGCCGAACTGCCGCCACCGCCGCTGCGGCAATATACCAACCCTCTCCGCCCCCTCCACCCCCCCCCCCACCTCCGCCCCCCTGGCGCTCGCTCGCTCGCCTGTCCCAATCGCCGCTAGACGCTCGCCCGTCAGCTCTCGGGTAGGTTCCCAAGGCGGCGCCTGGTTGGGGAAAGGATAAAAGACTTTCTCCGCCGAAGACGTCTTATGGCGTCGGGGTCCAGGGGTCCACGCGCTGCCCCCAAAACAAGTCTCTTATCCTCAGCAGGAGGAGGAATGCCCTTTGCCAGTCAGATTAGTAGCCACCGGTTGATGAAGTTATCTACTACTTTAAAAGTAGTAATTGGGTTTAACCATCACCAGTGCTTCTTGTGGCAATGCAAAAGACACCACAGGTGACTCGCCTGGATCTACTACCTCACTTGAAGTAATCGGGAAAGAAGAAAGTTATTTTAGTGCACAAGCAGGTTGCATTTTGTCTCTGTTTAAGATGTTTCTTTCTGCTACTAAAATGGGAGGATCAACAGAGCTGCATGAAATTTACTTATTTATACAGCTATCTATTATCTATCTATCTATCTATCTATCTATCTATCTATCTATCTATCTATCTATCTATCTATTTATCCATCTATTTATCTTCTTCTTCAACATCATCTATGTTCTATCTTCTATCATCTATCTGTCTCTCACATCATACAGTTCTAGGTGTTTTACAATGCAATGGCAGGATCAACAGAACCACATGAAATTATTTATACAGCTATCTACTATCTATCTCTATCTATCTACTCTATCTATCTATCTATCTATCTATCTATCTATCTATCTATCTATCCATCTATTTATCTTCTTCTTCTTCATCATCATCATCTATGTTCTATCTTCTATCTATCTCTCACATCATACAGTTCTAGGTGTTTTACAATGCAATGGCAGGATCAACAGAACCACATGAAATTAATGTATTTGTTCATGCAGCTATTCAGATAGGGAGCCACTATTTTCACTTTGTCCATCACTAGTTTGGAACTCCGAGCCTTCACAGTACATATGATCCTTTTTAAAAAAAATGCGAGATGCATCTTTGAGCCAGCAGGAAATTCTGCCAGACTGGCCTTTGGTCTGAGCCAGCAGGGAACATCGCACATTCTGATGCAGTTCAGCTACTGGAAATAGGAGATTCAGCTTTATGAACTCCGTTGGGTTCTGACTCAGCCATCATCAAGGGCTGACATAGCTCTGTCGTGTTTTTAAGTTGCTGATCCAGCTTGGGGGGAAAAAAGTCACATCTAATATAATTCAAAGCATCTTGCAAGACATATATGTAAACAGGCTGTTATCCACAACAGTTTATCCCCTAATAAAAATGAGTCTTTAAGATGTGACCAATGTCCTTAGCTCATGTCTTACTTATACCAAGCTCAGCATAAGTGCCTGGCATTCAGCATCACGTTTCTCATTGCCTGCATTGTAAATGATAATAATTATGGTTCACAGGGCTGAATTAAAAGGAATATAGTACATTTAAAAATACAAACAGTAAATTCCATTTAAAGCATCACATTATTTTCATTGTCTGCAGTAGAGGGCTAATTTTACTGCTTTAAAGTAAACAGGTTTGACTCCTAGTGACTCTTATTGATTTCATGGATGCATTCATGGATGCTTCTTGGCCCTAACATGAAAAAAAAAATGCTGTAGTTTTTTTCTGGGATGTTTATTAGATTACCTCCTTGGGTTTTGCTCCAAGTCTCTCATTCAAATGCAATATACATTCAGTACCAGCCCTGCTTAGTTTGCCCTGCTTAGTTTGTCAAGATAATGGGCATTTAATGGCATTTAAAAGCCATCACATTAGCAACTGTGACACAACCTTTGGATTTGCTAACCTCACTTTCTAATCATGTTTTTTAAAATTATCTTTTAACACTAGCTTAAGGCTAATAAAGATATTCAAAACAACATGTTTTGCAAAGCAATGAGTTTAACATAGTTCCAGTATTAAAAAAAAAATTAAATATAATTATTAGAATTTGAAACAAATCACAAAAAGCTAAATCAGACTTTCATCATCATTATCATCTTCTTTTAATGACCCCATAATCCTTGCGGGCTAGAGTCTGGGCAACTGAATGGAGCTAGCAGAGTGTTTTAATGACCGGATGCACTTCCTGTCGCCAATGTGGAGTTTTGATCAGCAGATATATTCTCAGCGTACCCAGAGAGATAAATATCTGCCTCTACCTAGGATCGAACTCACAGCCTCCTGATTGTGAGGCAAGAGCTCCACCTCTAGGCCACTGCACCACTCCAAAAAGCTAAATCAGACTTTAATTCAAGAAAATTATAAATGAATCATTTATAATAATAGACAAATAAACAGTATCTTTATGGAAACTAAATTGTTTAGTCTATCTTAAGTTGTAACAGAAATTTGAGGTTTTGTAATTTCAGAAATTGGACACAATAGAGGACTAATGTTTCCAGCATAAAAATTAAAAGAAAAAAAAAGGAGGGAGGGGCTTCTTCTTTGTCTTTGGGAATGTTTATTATACTACTTTAGAAGTTAAAAAGGTTGGTTGCCATTGAGACAAACTCAATCCTTACATGGACACATCCATACAGTTTTTCTGGCATGATACAAAACTGTTTGCCTTTGCATTTCTGGAGACTTCTGAATTGATCTTACAACTCCAGAAGATAGTATCAATATTGAAACTGATCTTAAAAGATTAGAAAACTGGGCTGAAATTGAACTGTAATAGCAATACAAAGGCATGCAAAGTCCTTTATATAAGAGAAAAAAGTAAGAGAAAATCCCACCTAGTTTACAAGAACACTTATGAAAGCAATGTTGAATTTGTAATGAATGTAATAAATCACAACATATATATGGGCTCCCCCCCCCATTTTACACCTAACCAAGATACAAATGTCTCCTAGGAGAATTTGTTTTGCTGCCAATCCATAAGGAATCTTAATTTGGTCCCTTAACCCACATATGAGAATGTCTGAAGTGTCTTTAACTGGACCAGCTTGAAAGTAATGTTTCCATCCTTGAGCCAATGCATGCAATGGCAAAGGCAAACTAGTTATGCTTTAGTTGACTTGGTTCACATCAGCTATGATGTTCAGTGTTCAGATTCATGTAACAAAGCCAAAACTGAACAAACACTTTAGAGTACTAGGGAAGACACTTAGTAGTTCTGCACACTATCATGAGCTATGGTTTGTTTAATAACGGATTAAAACATTACAAATAGCATGTCTCATACTAGATGTGGTTTGAATTAATCTTTCCAAGACTTTTGGCTGTGTGAATCAAGCTAATTGTGGCTTGTTATACTACTGTTAACCATGATTTAGCAAGATGTATGACTCCTAACCTATAATTAGCCATCAATTAATATCAGCGTCTGATGGTGATACAGATATATGTAGAATAACTAGTCTTACATGAGATTAGGTGGGTGCAATGCCTAAGGCCAAGTTTATAAATTAAGACAAGCTATTGTAAATTGTTTGAGTTCACATAATGAATTTAAACCAAAATCAAGAAACTAGTGTGTGAACAGAGCCAGCTGTGGTTTGTTCATTAAGTAAAACATATTTATTTATTGAATTATTTATTATTCCTTCAGCAGCTCAAGATGGCATATTTAGCACACTCTCCTCATATTTGTCCCCACAAGAAAAACCACCATGAAAAGGGCAGTGCGGGGAGGGGGTGTGGTAGAGGGCGCTGGAAGAGAATGATTGAAGAATGATTACAGTATCCCAAAGTCCCCAACATGGTTCCATAGCTGAGGGAAGTCTTTTTGCTTTGAGCCTGATACTTTAACCACTCCGCTATACTCCCTTAGTGTGTCCCCCCATCTGTGATCTGAGTCACATAAGCTTTTAAGAGATAATATATTTTGCTTATTTTCATTTACCATATTGTACGATCTTAGTCCATTGATGTGTGAGCTAAAAATTTAGCATGCTATGTAAACCCAACAAATTTGGTTTATGTAGCAAACCACAGTTAACCCAATTATGACTTAGTATAGAATGAGAATTATATTATTTTATGCAAATAATAAAGATAAAAATGTTATTAATATTTTATTCCTTTCTATAAAAAGAGTTTTTTTTTCTCTCCCTTGAGAATGTAATTATTGTAAAAGGATTTCAACCAAAACTGTGGTAAGGTCAAAATACCATTTATATCCCAAATGTAATTAGCCCAGATGGCCAAGTACTGGTAAATTAAGTCAACAATAACTTACTGTACCTCATGTCAAAATTATTTCCTTTATTTCAGAATTTTAAAATTTATCCATCTGTACTGGCATATTTAATCATCTTTACACTTTCAAAACTATTAGGAATTAATGAACAACATATGTCTAAGTAACTTGGGCTCTCTTATGAAGTATATTTTTATCAGGAAGGGTGTCTATTTTTTTAAGTTAAGAAACTTTGCACTGTTAATTCACCTAAAATTCACCAGAAATACATGGGCTGGATCATATACTGCAATAAGGTATTGTCCAGTTTAGCTAGGGTATCTTGAAATTTGATGGCTACCACAATGAAATGGATTCAAACATGTTAATCTAAAATCAAATTATATCATATCTTAGTATGATTGAATAAATATCTCCTAGTGAGGGTTGGGCAACTATGGCCCTTTTACAACCAAGCTGGCTCAGGAATTCTGGGAGTTGAAGTCCACAGGTTGTAAAAGGGCCACAGTTGCCCATCCCTGTCCTAGTGGCAAATCAGATGTATAAATCGTGTGTGCCTGAAATACAGAAGAGTTCAGTCAAAAATTGTGTATATGTATATATGCCACGTGTTGCAATGATCAACAATTTATTTTACCGATCTATGATATGTAAATTCATTCGTAGGAAAAGGACATTTTGTGTACTTTTGGGTCTACTGCAGATGGTAAACACTTTTAATTGGAACAAGGCAGATATTGGACATCTGGTTCTTACAATGAAAAACACACACATTCCTTTAAGAATTTTCCAAAAATCAACAGGAGTAGGAAGTCATACCGGTAGTAACTGAGGCACAAAGATGAACCAAGAATTGCACGCACAGTCAGCAGAGGGCTGTAGAAGACAGGATGCCAACTGAAGCTATATTGCTCTGCAAAGCCTTGAAATGTTTGTGCAGCTTTGTCACCATTTCAAAGTTTAAAAAAAGGGAGACCAAAAAGAAAGACAACAAAGATGACTAAGAGTTAGCTCATGAAACACAAGAAATGCAATTTAAAACTGTTCATTTTTACAGAAAAAAAATAGGCAGGGATGACATGACAGCAGTTCCAAATATCTAAAGGAAAGGGAACAAATTGTTTACTTGGAGAAATTGAGTGAATTGCCAAGATTTGCAGCTCAGTATCAGATCATTTACTTTGTGATAGAGGAATGAAACACACTTCTTGTTTTGTATGTTATGTTACAATATAATAATCAGTTACTGATGTCTTAAGGTGCTGTGTAGTACATTCATGTATGCATTCACTTAATTGCAGCTCTCTGCATCTTCAATGCGTTTCCTCCAATGGTAACTGTACAGATGACAACTGTCCTAAAAGGATATTGAATGATGTCTCTTTTGGAAAGGCTTAAAGAAGCTTAGGCCAGATTCTAGGTCATTCTAAAGCTGTAAGATCGACTCATCAGGCCTCTGTATGCACCGGCTCCACCACTGCCTGTGAATTTGGGTATAGTTTTATGGGTAAATGCAGCACTCTGGCTTTTGTCTACCTGGAGGAAGCCAGGAAGTGCAACTTTTAATAAAATGAAGTATTGCTTTATTCTGTTTTTATTTGGCAATTACACATTTTTATCTCAACTTCTCTAGGGTGCAAAATAACATTTATGCTTCCATTTTCCTTTCATTCACACAACAGCAATGCATGTAACTTCATCTGTTATTGAGACCTAGATACTTTCATAATACAGTGGGGCTTTGAATTTGGTTATCCCCAATTCCAGGCCACCCCTTTACACACTACATCTATTAACTTTTAAAAGCATGGACAAGCACCTTCTCTAGTTACGCTTTCACATGAACCTAAGGATACAGCTTATAAACAATGTTTAGTTAAAGCATACAGTAGTTTGTTGGCTTTGGCTTAATGTGTTGTATGTACCCAGCCATAATGATCTATGAACAATGTATTTTGGTTTAGAATGTTGCTAGTCCATCTGATTTATTCTGTACCTTATAAACCATGGCTTAGTGATTTGTGAACCAGGTCATATGGTGGACATTGTTCTGTTTAAGGGCTAGCATTCTACTGCTTTTTATCTTTCTTGTTTTAAGGACACCAATGTTTTCAAGATGCATTGAGAAAGTCCTAGGCTGTCCTAGTTCAAGATATCTGTTGATTTGGAGGATTTTTCCTTGAGTCTCTATATTATATCTACTGCCATCTTACTTCGTTTATTTTATTCTTTGTTGCTTTTCTGTCCTTATGTGAGGGCTTGTGTGACAATGATTATTTATGGTTGTTTTAAACCTCATTGTGGTTATTTTAAGTTTAGTTTATAATGTCTGTAAGCTATTCAGAATAATTTGATTGTGGGGGAAAATAAATTATTCCTATCCTCTAACCTGCTATTTCTCAAGCTTGGCAACTTTAAGAGGGATGGATTTGGAATTGAAGTCTACTTAACAAAGTTGTGAAGCCTAGAAACTCGCTCTGAGTTGAAGCAAAACTGTTAATAGCAACTCTTCTACCCTCATTTTCAAGTCAAGGAGCATTTTACCTAATAAGGCTAGCAGAGGCAGGCAGCAACTGTCCAGATGACCCCTAAATGGCTGCAGAAAATTAGAGGTGTGCTGAATCTCATTGCTGCCAGCTGGATTTATGCATTTCAGATCTATTATGTTAATCTAAGACTATTTAAGCAATTTTGATTGGGTGTGTGCATGGGGGCGCGTTCATTGAGAAAGTATGAAATACTATCTAAGGCTGATGGCTTCATGGGCACATCTACCAGTCTGCTTGGCAACAAAGTAAAAATCATTGGCTGCCACCTTCTTTTGGAATTATTTTTCAAGTTCCCTGAGCTATAGCATTGAGATTTTCTCATGGTCTCTCATTTAAACACTAGCCACAGTTGATCCTGATTAGCCAAAGTCAACTAAGTGCAGCCACCTGCTGTGACCTGATAGATTAGGGCTTACCTATGAGAGGAAGACTCCGAGTGGCCTTGTAAAAACATTTATATTAACCTTGCTTTTCAGTCAGATGGTACAATACACCGGAATGTTTGATGTGGACAATGGAGATTGTTGTTTTATCTGAGACCACCACTACAGAAGCCATTCTTAAAGTAGGAAGGCAGATCTACATGGAAAGTAGCCAGAAATTCAATTGCCTGGTTTCATCACAGAATTATTCCCAGCCAAGTAGCAATAGCACTTAGACTTATATACTGCTTCACAGTCATTTCTAAGTGGTTTACAGAGTCAGCATATTGTCCCCAACAATCTGGGTCCTCATTTTATCGACCTCGGAAGGCTGAGTCAACCTTGAGCCGGTGAGACTCGAACTGCCAAACTGCTGTTAGTCGGCAGTAGCTAGAAAAGGCAATAGAAGACTGATTGTGAAGATTTTATTAATAGACAACTGAATAGAATTCTTTATTAGCCAAGTGTGACTGGACACATAAGGAATTTGTCTTGGTGCATATGCTCTCAGTGTACATAAAAGAAAAGATACTTTCATCAAGAATCATAAGGTACAACACTTCATGATAGTCATAGGGTACAAATAAGCAACCAGGAAACAATAGCAATATAAATTGTAAGGATACAAGCAACAAAAATGGTGGGAACGGTGAGAAGATTAATAGTAGTGCAGACTTAGTAAGTAGTTTGACATTGTTGAGGGAATTATTTGTTTAAATGAGTGATGGCATTCAGAAAAAAACTGTTCTTGTGTCTAGTTGTTCTGATGTGCAGTGCTCTATAGTGTCGTTCTGAGGGTAGGAGTTGAAACAGTTTATGTCCAGGATGTGAGGGGTCTGTAAATATTTTCACAGCCCTCTTTTTGACTCGTGCAGTATACAGGTCCTCAATGGAAGGCAGGTTGGTAGTAATTGTTTTTTCTGCAGTTCTAATTATCCTCTGAAGTCTGTGTCTGTCTTGTTGGGTTGCCTACAGTTATAGAGGTGCAGATTGCAGGGGGGAAAACACTCTGCATATGGTCAGAAGTACAAAACCCAGCAAAGTTCAGGGAAATAAAAAAAAAAGAGAAGACAATAATAACAAATCTCAGTCTCTCGCTTCGGAAGTTTCGCTCGAATGACTTTGATCCGGCGGAGCAGTCCTCGTAACGATCATTCCTTATTGATCCATTGCTCCCTCATTAACCTTAATGTAGGATGCAACAATATAAATAAATCAGATCTGGAATAACCAGCATAAAAGTCACCCCTGGTACCAAAAAAAAGAGAAAAAAAAGTCTTTGTTTTCTTCTCCTGTTTCTAACATCCCGCCTCGTCTGCGGCAATTGGTCCTTCCCATGATTGGCATGTGACGTCACCGTCGCCCTCTTGGTCCCGAGACACTTGACTGGAGCCTTCGGCGCCGCCCGGTTATTTACGTGCTAATCGGTTTGGCCCGGAAACCGGAAGTGGCGTGTTTGCGGGAGACCAAGTTGCAGGAAGAAGTTCGCAAGAAGTCAGGTCGGCGGGGGCGGGGGCGGGGGGGTGTTGGAGGTTGAGTGGTCTGCTTTGTGGGCGCGGGGTTGGAGCTCGAGGAGGGGAAAAGTTAGAGACCTGGTAGAATCAGGCAAGCAGAGGGATAGGGAAGAAGGGGGGGTGGGGGTGTCCCAGTCTGGTTTGGAAAAGCGTGCCACCCAGAGCACCTTGCCAGAGATGTCGTTGTTTTTAGGCTAATGCTTTCCTTCCAGGCTGGCATTGGGAAATGCTGGGGGAAGAGGAGGGCATGGTTCCTGGTTTGAAAATGTTCAGGGCATTTAATATTCTGTGCATTGAATTGCATTATGAAACGGGGACTGGAGGCTTGTTTTTTCTTGATTTCCAGTCGCATGGTTTTTGTATCTCCTTTAGGAGAGGGTGGGATCAGCTGGCAAAAGTCCTGCACTTCTGGTGCCCACTCTGTGCAGTTTAGGTCGGGCTTGTTACTTAGAAATGGAAATTATTGGATTCAGATTAGAGAGTAGCATATGTATGTGGAGGGCGGGGCTAAAAGTGAGGTTAAATCTTGAAGGAATTATGACTCTGTTAAATAAACAATGCATTGGTGAAAGACACCCTTTAAATGATAAAACCGCAAAATTTTAAATTCCTGGTATCTCCAGTACTGTACAATAAAGAACATGGTTTGAAAAGATCTTGTATGAGACTGCAGAAAACTAATGGCATTTAGAGGAGAGGGTTGGTTGATCCAGCATGATCTGACTGAAGACAACTTGCTTGCCAGTGATTTAACTAAAGCATGGTCTTCTCAACAATCTCTTTTCTGATTTTGCACAATGTAATTTAATAATGTAGTTAACAGTATAGTTGCGATTGCATAGGCTTTGTTAAATAGGGATATGTGTGATCCAGGCTGTCTTGAAAATAAAAGCAATAGAATTCTTTACAGTTTAACATTTTTCTTGAAAATAGTTGCAGTTAGTGATAATTTCCCATCAGGTACACAGAGGCAAAATGGAGTTAATTTGTTCTTCGGTTAACTTTTGGCCAATTGATGTTGAGCAATTAAAAGAGCCACAAGTAATATAATGAGACTTTTTTTTAATATTGAAATATGTATAGATCATTTTATCATTTAACCTGCCCCCAAATTACACTGTGAAATAGGTAAATATTCTTATAGGGTTTTCTAGATGAAACAAAAACAGATGGTAAATATTTTTTTAGGCACGAATATCAGTTTTTACAAAATCCTCCATCTCTATTTTTTTAAAAGAAATATGTTTCTATCTTTCTTTAAAGATACTGTGAAAGCTACTGCCTGGTGTAATTTCTTTGTCTTGCATTGCAGATTCAGCATGGAGTCTGAAGATGCTGTTGCTCCTGAAAAACTAATTGAGGATTTGAATCTCTCGGAAAAACAGAGCAGTCCTACACATCATGCATATATCCCCAGAGTCGTTAAAGAAGGTGTGAGTCAGTTGTCTGACTCGGGTAGAGAGGATGATGATCTCTTCCACGACTGCAAAGACTCTCTTGAATCAGGAGTGGTGGAAGAGAATCACAACAGCCAGACAGATTCTTTAGAAAATGAGGAGGATCTAGATGAAAAAGAATTGCTGGAACTGGAAAAAAACATGTCAGAGGAAGAAAAAGAGGTATGTTTTAAAGATGTATTAAAAAAAAAAAAAGTAAATAGCTGTTTACTATTACTGTGACTCTATAGATACACGCTTGGAAATAATTGCAGTTGTTTGCAACAAAAATATTTGTGTTTCTATTTCGAATGCTAATATGTAGGCTGTTAAACACTCCTTGTTCAGTCCAAATTTTCTTTCAAAATGTGTTCCTAATAGCGTTTGCAGCCTATCTTCATATTTATTCAGAAGTATTCCCACAGAGCTGCATGGAATCTGCTTCCTAGTTAATTTGTAAAGACATTCAGGTTGTAGTGTGTTAGTAAATATGTTAATATGTGGCATTTTATAAATACTGGACCAGCACTCTGTCCTCTCCTCGCCCTTTGTTCCTGGTTCATACCTAATATGTTTGTTTAAGAAAAAATATTTCTGATTCTGCTGTGTATAATTGCAAGCTTTGTCATTATTTTCTCATATGTATAAGTGTCCTGTATCATGGTTTTTTTCTTATCATGATTAATATTATGATTAATATCATGATTAGTTTTGCTTGCCTTCTGTTTATTTCAGTTCCATATATTACATTATGTTTTGCTTGTCATTCTCTAAATCTGAAATGGGCGGTGTGCATCTTCCAAAGAGCTGAATGCAGTCTGTGTTTTTCTTGGATTTTGAGTGTAAGAAATCCAAGTCTCAGGGACTTTTAAAAATGAGCTGGATGAAATAGCAGCTTATACTAGTGGTTGGATTCATTGTACTGGTCCATTGTAAAGAAGACTGCCCTTGAAGTGAGAATAGCCTCATTAACAAGAAGTGCTAATCATGATGCTTTCAAGTGATATGATCTGTTTGGATCTTAATTTTCTACCTGTAGATTCAGGTTTTATTTTTTTTAGCTTTGTTTAGCTTTAAGAATGCCCATACATATTAATATTTAAGCATTTTGTTACAGTATGTTTCTCATTTAACAGAAGCAGCAATATTTTTGTCCTACAGCTTTAAATTCCCATGCTGATAGATTGTTTTTGTAATTTTTGTTTAATGGAATCTAGTTTCTAAAAAGAATCAAATCATAGATGCATTGTTTAAAGTTGCTGCCTGAAGATAGAATTGAACTACTTGTGTGCAGAGAGCTAATTTTCCATGTGAGGAAAAAGGATGGGTGATTCAGCAAAATGTACCTAAGCTTGGAATTTTCCATTTAAGCTTTTCCAGTCAGCTTACAACTTATATCTGAAGAGGCTAAAGTCACACATGAAATAAATACACAATAAAAAAATCTTGTAGAGATTTGCTTTGTCTAATCTTTTTTGTTACTTACTGAGAAGCTACACAAATGTTGTAACCTGACTGTTGAATCTGCTATTTCCTGAGCTGATAATCCCCATCTTGCTTCCTTCCAGATGTGTTAGCTATGCTAGGTGGGAATGATATGAATTGTAGTCTAGCGTGTTTGAAATAATACTGGGATTTATTCACTTTCTATTAATTCTGAATTAATATCAAAAATGGAGGAATACATAATGTACTACTGAACAAAACTCCATTTTTTACCCTTTGAATATCTTCCTTGACTCTTAAATTTTGACCCTCTCGATATGTACTATAGTTTAATTTTCATTAATTACGATACTGTATTGTTTGAGGGTGGAATTAAATATTTTAGCTATTAAGCTTCTAAAAGGAAACATAGATACAGCTTGCATTATTGATATAGCTTGCAGCATTCTGTTAATAATAATGTACTTGGAAATTCAAATGTAGAAATGTGGAAAGTCAATATAATTGAATGTGTTTGAAGCAGTCTATTTTTAAAATTGAAATCAGCCAAACTATTTGATGTTATAGATGATTATCAATATTTTGATTGCAGTGTTAGATTTGGGTTATCTTAGCTGTTAAAATAGGACCCAAGGTATGTATTAGTTATATCCCTGGTACAGGATAGATAGACTGTTGCCTTGAAACCACTTGAGTTCTTGTGATGTCATAACACCTGATCAAGGAAACAGATTTGAGACACAGCCAAGATTATTAAGGACTGGAGTCAGGCAATCATGGATGTAAGGAGAAAAGGACCATGGGAAGACTGTGTGCTAGAGGGAAATTGGGGTAGAGAATATGTTTAGATTAATTAGAACTAAGCTATGAAAAGAGTAAGGGGATTAAGAGGTGAAGGGAAGAATTAAGAAGCTAGGTTTTGTGAAAAGTTGAGAAACAAAGCTATACATGTTGGGTGGAGACTGTACAACTTCCAGTCCTCAAACCTCTTTTCCAGTTCAGCTATTGATTAAGTGGTACTTCATAAATTATTCATGTAATTTTTATCAAGCCTTGGAGACTGAAAAATACATGGTAGCAAATAACATTTGTTTTTCTACAAATGTTGATTGACTCTAATTCACAGAGCTAAAAGTGAGATAGGATTACTAAAAATTGTTTTTAAAAACTCTTGTTTATATGTATGAAGTCATATTTTAGGCTGTGGCTCGATTTTGTGGTTAAGAGTTGGAGTTGCAAGACTAAATCCACAGTATGGGGTGTCTTGGGGCTTGTGTCTGTCACCTCTTTTTAATATCTATATGAGATAGATGGAAGAGGTAATCCGACAGTGCAAGATGCGTTATTAATATGCCAAAGATACTCAATTACACATTTCTACCCCTGGCTGGCCATGCAACACTATCGCAGTCCTGGCCCACTGCCTGGGGGCTGTAAGGATTTGAATGAGCCAGCTCAGGATTCCATAGTTTTTATTTTATGGTTTTGATTCTTTTGTTATTTTTACTGTTTATTGTGTCTTATAAAGTCTTATTTATAAATCTTTATAAAGTCTTACAAAATATAAGTGCTTGTCATATGAGCAGTAGTATCTACTCTGTACAAAATTATCTATCTTCAGGCTTGGGAACTAGCCTGAATTGTGTCTGCACTATTTGTATTATTAGATACCAGTTGGTCCTTAAAAATTTTTAAAAAATTAGTAGTTTGCCTCTACCTATTACTAGAAAAGTATTCATTTCCAGAATTTTAAGTAGTGAAATCTCATAGTACCAGTTAGGAGGTGCCATCTAAATTTTTGAAGTATGCTTCCTACGAATTTTAAAAAATAACCATAAAACAGGGCGGTAAGATATCAGACAGTAAAAAACTTGGTAGTATTTGCTATATGTCATAAAAAATTGATTTTAATTTCAGACAGTGCTAACAAATGTTAATTATTGTATTAATTCAAAAATTTCTGTTGTAGAAAAGAAGAAATGAAAGCACAACATTAAAAGAAGAAGGAAATAAACAGTTTAAAAATGGAGGTAAGCAAATGGCTTATGATAATATTTAAATTTTTGTTAGTGTTTGGGCCTCCAAATGCTGCCTAAAGACAGATTCTAAGGTGTGTAGAATAATTCTTCCAGAATAACTATCGCAGTCAGTATGGTCCAGATTAATAAGAATGCAACATATCTGGACATCCGGTAGTACAAGACTAACAATTAATGCAACATAGTATTCAAGGAAATCCTTAAAGAATTTATCTAGTCTTATTTTTAACTAGCTATCTTTGGGCTATATAGAATTATTTCAATATAAGATTTTATCATAGTATTTAGAAATTATCTTAAGGCTCTGTAAGTTAAGGCCGTAGGAATGAAATTTAATAATGTATGAGTGGACTTCTGTTTGTGTAACACACTTTATCTGTTTCAAACTTGTCACAGTAATCCAGAGCAGATTTTGGCTTGGAGGTGCGAGGTGACAGAGGATGATAATAATTTTCTTCCTCTTATGTTGATGAAAACCTTCCTATGTTGGAGAAAAAGCTGCAAGGTTGCTTACATTTAGATGATAGGATTGTTAGATTCAATGAAAGCCACATCTTGGTAGAGATAAACATGAGTCATTTGCCAGCTATTAATACTAACAGGTTTCCTGGGCATAATCTTTCAGTGACAATTCCAAATTTTCATCTTAAAATGGTTGAAAAGTAGCCCATGGCTGCTTCCTTTGTGCATCAGATTTACCGGACCTGGGCTTGAGTTGAATGGCAACTTGCTATAACTGAGGTGATTTTGGAGAGGAAGCATATTCTTATTGGATTTTCTCCTAGTTCAGGGGTCAGCAACCTGCAGCTCCGGAGCCGCATGTGGCTTTTTGGGCTCTCTGCTGTGGCTCCCTGTCAGGTGATCCCACCACTGGCTGGCCCTGCCCCTCGCCCTTCCCTCCCAGTGACTCCTCGCCTATCCTGAGAAGGTAAGGGCGACGGTGGGGGATGGAGAAGCAGCCAGGGCAGAGACAGAGAGATACAGAGAGAGAGACATAGAGAGATACAGAGAGAGAAGAAGAGAGGGGGGAGGGAGGGAGGGAGGGAGGGAGAGGAGAGAGAAATACGTCAAAAGGATTTTGTGGTTTCCAGTGTTTTTTAACAACTGGTTCTCTGCCCTAATGACCGGCTGGGTAGGCGTGGCTTGGGGGGGTGTCATGTGACTGGTGGAAGTGAGCGACATCGAGTTGGCCACGCCCACCCAGGTTTTATGGCTCCCTGTGTTTTCTTTTCTTTGGGAAAAGGGGCCAAATGGCTTTTTGAGTATTTAAGGTTGCAGACCCCTGTCCTAGTTGCTTTTCCCAGTCTAGGTAGTCCTTGACTTATGACCATAATTGGGACTGGACTTTCTGTTGCTAAGCAATGACCTAAAGTGACATCATGTGGCTGCATCCATTAGCGACTGTTGCCATTGTTAACTAACAATCATGGGTTGCTAAGTGAGTGCCCATCCAAATCCAAACCATTCCAACATGCTCTGCGGAGTGTGTGCTGGTTGACCCTACAACCATTGCCCTTCCTTGGGCTTCCATTGGCTGAAGGCCTCTCCCCTTGTTTTGTTGGTTCTTCATGAATATCTCAACACAGCTACCTTGTGGATTATGCTGAGTTAACTACCGTATTTTCCGGCGTATAAGACAACTAGGTGTATAAGACGACCCCCGACTTTTCCTGTTAAAATATAGGGTTTGGGCTATACTCACCGTATAAGACTACCCCTCTTCCAACGCACACCAAATAAAAATTAAAAAACATCAACTGGCTCACCCACAATGTAAAAGCAGCTGTGCTAGACCCAAAATGGCCCCTGCAACAAGCAGGAACCTCTCACAGCCACAAAAAGCCCCAAAAAACAACTTTCACACTTTACACACACAAAATTCCACATACAGCTTTGTGAGATTTTGTGTGTTTGTGTAGTTAGAGTGAAACACTACAGAAACACACTAAATCTCAGAAAGCTGCACAAATATTATTTTATTTTTATTTTTATATGAGAACTAAATTTAAAACTTCCTAAACTTTAAATGGCTAGGTCTAAAAAAGAAATTAAAAAAAAACCCAATTAACTATTTTTTTAAAGCTCCCAAAGGGGGAAAAAACTTACCCAATAGAACAGGGGTCTCCAACCTTGGCAACTTTAAGACTTGTAGACTTCAACTCCCAGAATTCCTCAGCCAGCTTTGTTTTGCTGGCTGAGGAATTCTGGGAGTTGAAGTCCACAACTCCCTGCCTGCTTGATTGCAGCAGGGAGTGGCTTGCTGATGGAATGGATTCAGGCAAGCGAAGCAAGGCAAGCGTTGCGATTAGCAGCTAAGGTAAGCAAGCTGGAGGGGGAACACTTTTCTTTCTACAGGGCTCTGGCAATCCCAGCTGCGTTGCCTGATTGGCAGGCAACTCAGCTGGGATCATCAGAGCTTGCAGAGCCACGTAAAAGGAAAAAAGTTTTTTCCTTTTACATGGTTCTGGCATCTCAGCTGAGTTGCCTGATTAGCAGACAAAGCTGGGATCGTCAGAGCTGGGATCGCCAGAGCCATTTAAGGCTCGTCAGAGTCTTTCGGGCTGGTCTGCCTGGTTACAGGAGAACGACACCCGGCGTATAAGACGACCCCCAACTTTTGAGAAGATTTTCATGTGTTAAAAAGTCGTCTTATACGCCGGAAAATACGGTATCTTAATCCAGGAATTAATACAGTGGAGGCAATTCCACATAAACATCATGTTTTGGAACTGACGGAATCAAAAAGAGAAATCTCTTCTAAATGAGGAAAATGGAAAAAAGGCAGCAGTGTCACCATTTCCTTTATCTTCACTGGAACCTTTAATTTTTCTGCAGCCAGTCATATGCCCAGTCTAGATTTTAATGCCCCCGGTGTTTCTGGATTCTCTGAAAGTTCTGCTGAACTTTTTCAGATTAGGCTCAACTTCAAAAATGAACTTTGAGAATTGCCAGATTATTGTTATTGAGAGTGCTTGGTTTCCAGATATGATTGCTCCTGTGATTGCTCTTATAACATGGTGGCATCATGGCCTCTGTTCTTTGTTTGGAAGATCCTTAGAGTCTTTATCATATGTCTCCTGTTCTTGATCCTATATAATATTAGTTTATGATATCATCTTTCATATTCTTGAGTGCAGGACGAATACCTTATGAATTACAGGGATATTAATTGATAGGGTGGTCAGTTCTTTTCCAGAAGATAATGGATAATGCATTCTTCCTATCTACTGTAAATTTTCTTTCTTTGTCGTTGATTTTTGCCACCCATATATAGAATTAATAGCTAGTTTCTGATGCTCTCACTATTGCCATTGGCTATTTTTTAAGAGCTATCCTATAAGTTGTTGCTTATATTTTAATAAATTAGCAGTAGATGTAATAAAAACAAAAGGGTTTTCAGTTATTAATCTCAATTTTAGGATCGACAAATAATATAATCGACAAAAAATGCATTTGTGTCCCACCTTTTTTATTTTTATAAGTAACTCAAGTTGGCTCAATACATAATATTCCTTCCTCCTCCTATTTTCCCTACAGCAACAACCCTATGAGGTGGATTGGGCTGAGAATGATTGGCTGAAAGTCACCTAGCTGGTGTTCCATACCTAAGGCGGGGCTCAGATTCACAACCTCCCAGTTTCTAGTCTAGTGCCTTAACCATTAGACATGTTAATATATGTATTGAATATATGTATAGTATAGTGCATAGAAATACAGAAATATAGTAAACTGCTTCTAAAGAAATACAAGGCTTCTACCCAAGTAGAATATATGTTATCCTACATTATATAATATATCTTCCTATGCATCTTTCTTACCAGAACCAAGGTCACTGCAAAACCATGAGTGTGTGAAAACAAGTTTATTGTTCATTTATTGATTTGGAGAGTGTGTAAGATAAAGAGGCTTGAACTGTGGAACACTTGCACAAATAATGGAGTTGAGGCTTGGTTGCTGAATGCTATAGGTGGAAGCATGAGAATAAACATTTGCCAAATAGTTTAGGGAGGGAGCTAAGATTATATATTTTCCCCTTGGTTGTTGATGGGTTTTTTGGATGAATAAGGAATGCTTGTTGGAACAATGAGCTGTGTTGACTGGGAATACAAATATGCATGCATTTTTGTATATAGGCAATGCTGAATTGTTGGCTAACAACCCAACTTCTTTTGTAGCAAATGCTGGATTGATTCTATGACTCAGGAGGAATATAGTCCTCAAAATTAAAGTATCAAAAAGCAAGATAACTGCTTGGTAAGCAAAATTGGATGAAAGAAAATGCTAATTGTACATAAATAGTAGAAAATGAGAGCAATTTGCATACATTGATAGACTTCTTACTAAAGGTAGGATAATGAATGGAGAAATGTTCAAATGATGGTAGGCAATGGATAGTAGGTAGCCTGTTGTAAGAAATTAACGTTTGCCAAAGGAAGCAAGAGTTGGATATGTGAGGAAAATGCACAGAATGCAGTGGATACTGAAAAACTGTGGGATAAAACAAAAAGAGAGAGTGTCAAGCATTAATGATGTGAATGAATGTGGATTGAACATAAAAGGGTTAGGTGTTTTGATTTTATAGAAAGAATTAATAAAATTAAATAAGGGGTCAAGAACAAAAAATTGCAGTTAGATGGAGTTAATAAGATCCTGAAAAAGAGAAAAGTAGGAAATTTAAACAATAAAAATCAATGGGTAGCACATTATATGGACATAATAGAAACAAGGCTTGATTGCAGAAATAAAAAGATGACAGGTATAGTGAATGGTGTTGAAGTAAATTAGATTTGGCTGTATTTCCTTTTTTCTTCTTGCCTTGGGTCAATTTCTTTGTTTTACTCTTTCTTACTCTTTTTTCTGCACCTACTTGCCTGCCCCCTCCCCCATAATGTGTGTGTGTGTGTGAGAGAGAGAAAGAGGATGGGGGAGAAAGAGAGAGGGAGAAAGAGAAAGAACAGCAAAGCTAGTCTGAAATAGCCAACCAAGGAAATATAATACTTCATAGTTTCAAATTGTTCACATTCTATTTTCATTCTTGAGGGGTCTGTTTTGGTTATATAAGAATTGGCCCTTTGTAAATGGATCTGTTACTATGGTTGCTCACATTTTTGTTTCCTGGTCTTGGTACTTTTTAAAATTTGTGCTTGGTATAATTATGGGAATGATAGACTCTCTTGAAGAAAGTCTACCGTATTTATGTGGTTGCTAGGAGTCAAAAGTGGCTTAATGGCATATAATCAATCATAATAATAACCGTGAACCATCTTTGAGAGCAGTGGTTGTCACAGTGTTGCCTGGGGACCGATGAAATCAAATAAGGGTTTTAACATTTCTCAGTTTTAATTTCTAATACAATACATATTAATAGATATAACTCACATAAACCAAAGCTCTTTGGGACCCTCAAACATTTTGAAGAATTGCTCTTGAGAATCACCATTTGAGAACCACTGGTGTAGAGGCAAAAATAGGATTTTGTTGACATTATACTTTATGAAAGCCTGGCATGATAGAGGAAGCTTTTAGAAAGTACAGGTAGTTCTTGATTTATGACCATTCATTTAGTGACCATTTGAAGTTACAGAGGTGTTGAAAAAATGAGTCCTTGCACTTATGATAGTAAGCAAAGTCAATGGGGAAGTTGGCAGGAGCTGGTCACACAACATCTTGCTTTACGACCTCAACACTTACTGATGAATTTTCCAGTCCCTTTTCTGGTTGTAAATTGAGGACTACCTGTATGTTTGCTTATAGTGCATTCATGTACTTATGTATGCCCGTTAAACACATTAGTCCATAGGCACTTGAGATATTGACTCCTAAGCTCTTAACGAAAAGCTTCAAACGCACATTAACATTGCACATCAAACCGAGAATGATACCATATCGGGAATTCTATAAAAACATAATATATATGAGAAACAGCAATGTAACAATATCTGTTGAAAGTGTTTGCGTTAAAAGGAGTGCCTAAATAGAAAAGCATCTCAGAAGTGTTTCTTGGCATATTTTATAACAAAGATAGAAGAAAGATAGTAGTAAAGGCAATAATTGAACAATTTTTGAAAAGAAATAAGGAGAAAAAAGTCATTCCCAGAACTGGGAAGACTCTTTGGGAAAAAGTGATGTTGGGCGCATTCTTTGTGCATTCTTCACAAAGGTTTACATTCTTCATGATGTTCTTCATTTGGAAAACTGCTTCTGTTTAGTTTTCCAGAGTATTTCAGTTTCCTGGATGTTTTGCTTAGATAAAGGTAGAAACTCAGTCTTGGGAGACCACATGATTCTTGACAACAGTATGAAGTAAATTGTTCTTGCTTTCCTTCTGGATGCTTTTTTATAATTACTCAGCCTCAAGGTGGATTTGATTTAAATCGAGTTGATTTAAATCACAATTTAAGTCATGATTTAAATGACTAGTAAAAAGGCTTGATTTAAATCAACTCGATTTAAACCATAATTTTTATAGAGCAACTGTCATCTCTGCTACTCCTTTGACCCACTGTTGACTCACCGATAGTCCCAGTGTTGCAGAATATACAGCCTCATGCTACATAACTAAGCTCCATTTCATGCTGAATAAACTAAATTATTTATGTATCTTAAATAGAAAACTATCTTACGATAGATTTTTACCCCAAAAGTTTTTTATTAAAATAAATTTGATAAAAATCAAAAAAATCCGATTTAAATCAAAAAAATCCAATTTAAATTAAAAAAAATCTGATTTTTTTTTTTTTAAATCATTGATTTTATCCACCCTGCTCAGCCTTCAACTCTGGGATTTGGTGGTACCCCTGCAAATACTAATGAGGCCTGGCCCTGTTTAGCTTCCCTAGCCCAGACTATTCTAGCCAGATGCTGAAACATGCTGTGTTTACCACCTTTTAAAAAAATTAGTATTCTTGCATATTAGTGACAACCTGAGTTTTTCTTGGGAAAAGATACATGCCATCTGAAGAGAGCAAAAACAAAAAAGCAAAAAAAAAACACCATAGTAAAGAGCCAAGTTTCACTTGGCTAGAATTGAGTTCTTGGTTGCCATCAAATTCTCTCATATTCTAACCCACTTTCCTAACTGGCTTTTCTTTATTGCCTTTATTGGAACCCTTTCACACATGCAACTCTTTGTCAGTATTTCAGAATGGCAAGGCCTGCTATTATAGACTCCTTATGCACTTGTCTTGGAGACTATTATATCATGTGGCTATGGCTGAAACTCTGGAAGGAAAGTACAGTTTTATGTTTAGTAATATTTATTTTAATTATTAATGATTAACACTGGGATATATTTTGATCCAGAAGCAGTTTTCTCCTCTCTTGATGCCATTTTTCATCCTTCCATCAAACCCCAAGTCTGGGAGTAGTTTAAAATGACATCTATATTTTTTGCAATTAATGCACACCCATATACTGTATATTCCTATCTAATGCCTTTTAGTACCAAAGGATACTCTTATCTCAATTGGTCCTTTAAACCAAGATTTTATTGTATGTGGCCTTGCATTTTATCAGTATTTTTTTAATTTCATAAACAATTGTCCAAATTCATTCTACAAAGGGAAAATAAACCAAGAAATAAAAAAGAATTGACAGCTTTAATGCAGATAACACACCTATGTTATGTTTATTATCTGGTTGTTGGTTACTGTTGCAGGATCTGTTGGTTCATGGATCAACTGCCAAACTGTTAATTTACAGTGTAATTTAGGATTATAGTTGTTCTGCCGAGATTTGTAAGGAGGAGGGTTTGGACAATGAATAGTGGTATTTCTGGTTTCTTTGACACATCTGTACAGTTTCAGGAATAGGCTAATTTTTTTTATTTTTCACTGTACAGTCATGTTGGGAGCACTGAAGTGCTTCTGGGTTGAAAGGTGACATCACTGTTGCCCGGGGATGCCTAGTTGGGGGCTTCTTTAAGTTGCCCACTGAAGTGATAATGATCTATCTACTCATAGTCACCTGCTTTTGAACTGCTCGGTTGGCAGGAGCTGCAGCGTGTGATGGGAGCTCACCCTGTCCCACAGCAGCAACCAGATCTCGAACATGACTTTGCCAATCGTCAACACAGTATCTAACCTTGTGAGCCACTGTGCTTCTTTTTATTTTTCACTGAAGTGTCAAGAAAAGAAATTAAAGAAGATATACAATATGTAAATTGTGTGCATCCTTTACTAGAAAAGTTGCAGACAGAAGACTTCCACTGTTTGTAGAAATTTCTTTCTGGAACATGGGTGTATTCTGCATATTAATTGATTCTGCATATTAATTGATAATATTATCAGTAAGACAATCTAAGCTTAATGTATATTCCCCAGTATATTGAAATCACTTTTAATGGTGATAAAAAATCTATTGCTGCTGCTATTTTTCCAGAAATTGTTCAGAGTCCAAAAGAGTCAGTCCCATTAACCAGAATAGTAGAGTTCCTAATCTCAGCCAGTGAGTTTATCCCTTTTGTAGCATGTATGAAGTTATCTCCTACAAACTCTTATCCTGCATAGAGCAAAGTTGAATTATTTAAACAATAGTATCCTTGTATTACTACTTAGAACGCCAGAGGCTTTGTAAATGTTTGCTTTTGTCAACCCCACAAAATAAAATAGGAATAACATAAAGAACAAGAAGTCTTTATTAGTTTTTAATTGGATTCTAGCTATCTAAAGCAAGTGTTAACATGATTGTATAATCTGAGAAAAATCCACGTTCTGTTATGCAATATTTTCATGTTAACATAACCTTAACATACTGTGCATTTCTTTGCTTGGGAATCTCCTTGTATGTAAATATTTTTTATAACTGAATGATATCTATTTACAGAATTGGATTATTCTGAATCTGAGCTATATTTAAAAGTTACGGGTTGATGCTTTGCTTTTAATTCCAAAAGTGAAAAAAAAAACCCTCTTTTGAACTTATGCTGGGAAAGTATACTGTGTCCCACAAATGAGTCATAACCATATTAGGGTTGTTTTTTTTTCATATTTCTGCACTGTTTGCTTTTTTTTTAAAATAACTTTTTCTGTTATTATTTTAAAATGAAAAATGATTAAAAATATATAAATGTTCTGCATTGTTTTGTGTTTTTCAGTTTTTTTCCCAATTTCAGTTGGCTTTTTTTTTCTGCCCTAACTGCAGAGTATAAAGAAGCAGAGGATTCGTATGCAAAAGCCCTGCAGGTTTGTCCGGCCTCCTGTAACACAGATAGATCCATTTTGTATTCAAATAGAGCTGCAGCAAGAATGAAACAGGTAATACTAATTTCCAAAATTGTAAAGTGATAAATTTTGATAAGTTTTCGTTTTGTCAGAATTTTTATGTGCGGGGGAGAGCTGCAGGGGGGAAATAACACCAGGAAAAAAAAAATTGGTTTGGCATTTCAGATACCAGTGCAAATTTATTAAATTTGAACAGATCTACTACAGCAGAGTGAGTGTCTTGCCAAGCATTTGCTAATTGGCCAGCTTTCCTCTGAAATCCCGACTCTCACTTGAAAGGAATGCTGGGAAAGAGCCTTTGCTCTAGCAACGTTTTTCAACCCTGACAACTTTTAAGATGTCTAGACTTCCGCTCCCAGAATTCCTCAGCCAGTAAGCTGATGAAGGAGCTCTGGATGTTGCTAATTTAGGGAATACGCTTTCTGTCAGCTCTTCTCCCCTTCTCTGGAAAAGGCTGATGGAGGCTTGTCCGAAAATGGCAAACATGGATGTATAGAGTGTTTTGTTTTGTTTTTTGCTTCACTCACTACAGCAACACAGAGTTGAACGTCTCTTCTTGCATACATTGAAGGTGGTAATACAATTTTTGGACTCGAGGCTTATTGATATTAATTATGTTGTATCTTTTATGACTTGACGTGGTGGCACAATAGTTAGAATGCAGCGGTGCAGTGGTTAGCATGCAGGATTGCAGGCTGATTGCCCACAGCCAGGAGTTCGATCCTGATCACCTCAAGGTTGACTCAGTCTTCCATCCTTCCAAAGTTGGTAAAATCAGGACCCAGAATGTTGTGGGCAATATCCTGATATTGTAAACCACCCAGGGAGTGCTGTAAAGCACTATGGAGCGGTATATAAGTGCTATTGCTATTTGTTTTATTTTTTACAAATGGAAAATTCTTGGGTATTTTGGAATAGGTTAGCCGACCTACAGATATGAAGCATACCTCTCTTAGCCTCTAGTTTCACTGACTTGCTGCCCCATAGTTCTGGATTTAGATGCTGAGCGATAAAGTTTATGCTACCATGTAATCTTTCCCAATCTTTATGAATGTCAGAAAAATTATATTTTATATTAAATGTCAATGTTATCTTTCATTTAGGACAAGAAAGAAATGGCTATAAGTGATTGCAGCAAAGGTATTTTCTTCTCATGCTTTTGCTCTTGGTCAGGATATTATGTTTAGAGACCAGACATGGGAGAGAATATAGGGAATTTGACAGATATCTGATATTATTATCTACTAGATAAAGCCTAAGGGACGTGGTGGCTCAGTGGCTAAGACACTGAGTTTGTCTATCAAAAGGTCTGCAGTTCAGCTGTTCGAATCCCTAGTGCCGTGTAACGGGGTGAGCTCCCATTACTTGTCCCAGCTTCTGCCAACCTAGCAGTTTGAAAGCACGTAAAAAAATGCAAGTAGAAAAATAGGAAAAAATAGGAAGGTACAGTACATGGAAAATAATTGGGCAATATTTTCCTGATCTTAAAAGAAGAAATGAGTTGGGCTCTAAAATAGGCTGGATAGAATGGAGTAGAGGTAGGGACAGTGAAATCAGATTGATTACCATCACTTTAATCAAGATGCATTCTAACCTATGATTTGTTGAATATATAACAATGGACTGGGCTCACATAGAATATTAAGTCATTAATCAGATAAAATAATTTATGAACTACATCGTTGGTTCATATGATGTGAAATTGAAAGCAGACAATTTTTTCCCCAATCCTATGAATATAGATTCAGGTTCAGTATGATAATAGTGCTAGCAACGTTACGTATATCTGTTTAATCTATTTACTATTTAGCAATGGAGTTATTAATACTGCAGCATGGTTTTACAGGTATCTTGTAGAAATACTGCAAGTAAGGAGTATTATTGCTCTCTTTTTTGTTTTTCAGCTCTAGAGTTAAACCCAAACTACATCAAAGCACTGTTGAGGAGGGCAGAACTGTACGAAAAAACAGAAAAACTAGATGAAGCTTTAGAGGATTACAAAAATCTGTTGGAGAAAGATCCATCGGTATATCAAGCAAGGGAAGCTTGCATGGTAAACTTATTTTTGTAATCAAGGAGATGATTATAGTAATACCATTAAAGCACAGAATCTTTCAGGACACTGGTGAAAGATGGCAGTCTAAGAAGCATGATCCCAAAGAATAGGGAGTGGAAAGAAAGGCTGGCACTGAAACCATAATCCTGATTTTTCAAGTTGGAGGATCAGTTATAAGAGATGAGGGAAGAGGATTTTAACAAGCTTCTTGAATTAAAGCTTTTACTTCAGATGTGAGCAAACACAGCTTTGGAATTAAAGTGTGGGAAAAATCTGCCACAGAGGGAACAAAAAGGCCATCTTGATTTTTTATTTTATTTTCTTGTTTGTTTTTGTGACTTTTTGAAGAGCGTTGGCTTTCAAATTCTCAGAACAGATGATAAAGCTGTAGCTTTTTGGTCCCATCCAAAATAATTTGGTTTTAAATTTTTTGCAATGGGTGGTCCTAATAGCCCCTTTTAAAGGGGCTGGTGTGGAGGGTAAAGTATGGAAAAATCACAAAATCAGAATGTTCTTAGGAGAGAATATCATAAAGATGTTCCACTCTTTGCATAACATCATCAACACCTAGCCGTAGGCTTTAATAATGGCTTTGAAGTTCCTTAAATTCTATTATGAAGGGGCTATCTATGTCTCTGAATTATATGACTTGAAAGAAAATCTGTAGTGGTATGATGGGCACATCTTGGATTTGGAAGCCCAAAATTGCATCCAATGAGCTATTTCGCTTACTTAGATGAAAGCAAAATCACTCTTTGACAGGTATGTATGGGTCTCTAATAAATCAGATAATGGCCTGGGTTATATGTGAACTTAAAGCAAGCATTGACAATAATTGTGTCCTTATCTTTTCATCATCAAGTGATGCATCAATCTCTGCACACCGAATAAAGAGTAAATAAAGTTGCTTAATATGTTTGTGGAATTGGTCTTCTGTTTGCTTTTGTTTTTAGAGATTGCCAAAAGAAATAGAAGAACGTAATGAAAAACTTAAGGCTGAGATGTTAGGTAAGTAAATTTTGTATATAGTTTGCTTATGCAGGAGAGTGGTTTCTGTAAGGGTATATGCATAAAACATTGTGGCTTTTTAAAATGGCCTTTTTTATAAAATTTGTAGAATTCCATAGGACCTCGGACTTGTTTCAGATTCTGCCACGTATGAAAAGAAAGGATTTGTGTATATTTATCTTGTCAGATCATTAAAAAAAACTGTTGGAGCTGGGTCACCCTGATCTCTACAGCTACAAAAATAGAAACAGCCTGACTACTGCCACAGTAGAAATACAGATTATTTCATTTTGGCAGTAAGAAACAAACTTTTATATAAAAGCAAACAGCAAAATTGCTTCTGCCATGGGATCTGCAGCATAAAGTCATTCTGAACATGGTAATAATAGACTGGATACAGAGCCTGGTTGCAGATTTTATTGATGTTAAGTTATATCTAGTATGTGGATATAAAAGGCAACTGTTTTTCTCCTCGTTGAGCCAATTGTTTTGTGATGGTGATATAGTTATATTCCTTAGAAAATAGTAAAATTTGTTCATAACAATGTGAAATCGTAGTAGCCAGTTCTTGTAACTAGTGTTGACCTTCATATATATCAAGGTCTTACCCAAAACCTAGGATGTAATGTTTTGGCATAGTATATTGTGTAGCTCTAGGCCAGGGGTCAGCAACCTTAAACACTCAAAGAGCCACAAAGGTCCTAACCGGAAGCCCCCTGTTCAATTCTGGAGCCGACCGGAAGTCCAGTTCCCCCACCATAGAGTCTCCTCCTAACGCGGCGTTCTTTTTCCTCTACCTGTCCTAACTGAAAGCCCTATCAACTGTGGAGCCGACAGGGAGCCACAGCAGAGGGATGAAAGCCACATGCGGCTCCAGAGCCGTAGGTTGCTGACCCCTGATTTAGGCAGTGTGGTATTTTGCAATTCTAGATGGAAATTTTGTCAATACACAGATTTTTTAAGTGCTGTCCAAGATACTTTGATATGGCACCCAGTGGGACCACCATGGCCGATTTATGTCATAATCTTTTCATTTTGAGATCTTGAAACTTAATACTTTATGATCTCCAATTTTTTGGTATTGTCACATTAATTATCCACATTTTTTTCTTTTCGCTCACAGCTGTATCTGGTGTGTTATGAAACAAAACTTTTATCAGTTTGTATTTGGAAATCCTACAATATATTAATTTGCTCATATTCAACTGCTTTTTCAACTCTGTGTTTTATTACTGGCACATGGCAATTTTTATAAATGTTCCAGTGAATCATTTGGGTGACTGTGTTATGTACAATCTTGCATGAGCTGAGTATATTATCTACTGTTTCTTCTGCTTCTTTGCACAATCTGAATTTTTAATCAATTGATGATTTTTTAAATTCTGGCCCTGATTGCATTAATTTGAATAGCTTGCTCTTCCACAGCCAACACTAACCCTTCAGTTTCTTTTTTAAATGTTCCAGTTGTAAGCCAATGCCAGGTTTTATCTTTATCCACTTCTCCTCAGTCTTTTGTAGAAATTGTATAATGATGATGGTGATTGGTATTGCAAATCATCACCTGGTATTGCAATACCAGCTGATGCATGAATTGAAAAGAAACAGATAGAAAAAAAATAACAAAATATAGTGATTTGCAAATTAAAGTTAAGTGACTATGGAGGAAGAAATCAATCGTTGTACCAATACCAATAGTAATAGGAGCCCTTGGGACAATACCCAAAGGGCTGCCTAGATATGTGGAAAATTTGAAATTATTAGACCTGAATATCCTGGCTTTGCAAAAAAAATAAATAAAACAGCAACAACAGCAATCCAACCTACTCGGAACTGCTAGGTGCTTGGTTAGGACTTGGACTGTTAAGTTTTTACCAGTCCCAGACTATGAATCAAATTGAAGATTAACAACAACAACAACAATTGTTATTATCGGTATTTATACCATCTACTTTCCCCCAAAGTCTCTGAGAGGTGCAAAAGGTCATTTCACTCTGGAATACTTTTAAAGAGTTAATAATAGTTGCTGAAAGGTCAGCAAATGGAAAAACATCCAATTCTTTTCCATGCCCGATTCCTTTTCATTAGAAACTAGTTTTTGCTTCAGTATTTGCAACACTTCAGAAGGGATAAGTGCCTTTCTGAATTTAAGTCTTATGAAGATCTTCAAGTCATTTTTTGAATGGTTCAAAACAAGATAGAACAATGTTTTTGTTTGAAATTGAAAAAAATACTAGTAGTGTAATTTTTAGCTGGATTTTAGTTTCAACATGTTCTTATAGTTAAATAATAGTGAAACTGATATTTAAAGTATTTTTTTCAAAGCAGTAGAGCAGAGTTTTATGCCAGTTCTATGCTTGTACTGAATCAAACTCTTTGTGGATATCTGATTTCAGTTTAGTCAAACACAAATTGTTCGTTAAGCAAAGAGAAGGCTTATTCAGCTCAGTCTTTGCTTTCTTGTCATTCATCCACATGCTTACTTTTGATTTTGTTTTTCATGGTCTTAAGGCAGGGCTTAATCTGGGCTGCTCTCAGTTTCGATTCTTCATAAACTTTGTATTGTCTAATTACTACATTAGAGGGCAGTATGGGTTCTTCTCATCCTTTTTAAAATAAAAATGTTAACTAAGGAGTTCTAGAATTGAGGATGAACACAGTAGCTGTAAATAATTGTGATTAAAAAGTCATGTGGGTAGTAGCAAACAGAGTCTTTCAGTTTGAAAACAGGTGTTCTGTTTACCACCGATCTGTCAAAAACATGCTGTGGGAATTATGAAGCCCACAGGAGTTGTACTGGAGATATAAATTCAAAGGGAAAAACTGCATGTAATACATCATGGTGGAGCAAATTTCGGACATGTAACATCTTTTCCCCTGGAGTCTTTCTTAAAATGACCGTCTTCGGTGAAAGTGTGTGATATTCTTCTTATGTTGGTATTTCTTAAACAGAATTCTTAAAAGTTCTTTTAAGACTTCCTTCTTCCGTACAGTATGTTAGAAGACATCCCTTCCATTATTGTGCTAATTCGTTAAATGTATCTGAAGGTGTGAATTTTTTTATGTATGTGTATTACAGGCAAATTGAAGGATCTTGGGAACCTGGTTCTCCGTCCTTTTGGCTTATCAACGGAAAACTTCCAAATGAAGCAAGATTCCTCAACTGGCTCCTACTCTATCAACTTTGTTCAAAATCCAAATAATAACAACCGATAACACTAGCCCAAACTGCATGTGGCAAATGTTGGGCTTTGAGGCTTAACGGTGATGTTGTTTCGGTGAATGCAAAAAGGATGAGTAAACATTTAATGCATAACGCCATTCTTTAAACTGGGAGGATTTGAACTGAGACCTATGCATTGTGTATATGTGTGTGTGTGTGTGTGTGTGTGTGTGTGATTCTTTCAAAAGAGGTGGGCAGAAGAGGACTGATATTTGACCTTCGCAGTGATATTTCGTGCACTTTGGCCACTCTGCATCTTCCATCTGAGGAGGGATGGGGGTTAGCTTTGCAAGTTTAGAAAAATGTCAGTGCGTCTAAACCTGTAGCCATTGTACAATCATTTCATCATTTGTGAAGTTTGTAAGTCTCTTTGAAGGGCAAAGAAATGTTTCTCTATTTAGAGAATCTACTTTTACCTTACAGATTAATAAATCATTCATGTTATTAGTGCCTGTCTTTTAATTCAAAGTAGCCATTTCAGTGCTAAATGTTGCATAATAGCATAAATTCTCTTGTATGAGGGAAAGTGGTTATTAGCATCTACATACTACTACAAGCTCCCTTCCCCAGATGATTTTATTTTATTGTATGCTTTTTTTAGAAGACACTTTGATGGGCTTTTAAATACATCTATTTAATTAATTTATTTTGAAAATCCTCCCTCCCCCCCCCCAAAAATGGGGGCATCTGGTAAAACAATTCAAAGTTCTTGATCACCAAAAAATGTTAGTTTGTTTGCAACGTTCTCTGGTTATAAAGCAAGTTGGCTATCCCTGCTTGGACATGCCTACTAAACCCTTAACTCTTTCTCGGATTGGTTTCCACAAAATGTGGAATACATAGGCAGCTTGTTGTAATTTCTATCAGTATCATAAAAAGTATATTATGGTATTTAAATATGCTTTTATTATATTTAGTTTCATCTTTAAGGAATGGTATGCAATTGTATAATTTGTACCAAACACCATTATTCACAAATAGTGTTCAAACATTATTACTACACAGCCTTCATTTCAATAAGACTTCAAGATAGGCTGTTTTGATCAAAGAAAAAAAAATACAGCGCATAGAAATTCTTCATGGTTAAAACATCTTTTTGCAAATTTGAATGCACACTTAGCATTTATATGGAATTGTGACGTATTCAGAGTGAGAAAGTAGTGAATATGGCACATGAAACATTTATTCTATTATCCTTTCTATTAGTACTTTGTAATATCTTTGGCAAGAATAACAGCTTCCAAATATTTTCTGTAGCTAACTGGGTCTTTCTGTTCTTGCTTTTGGAATTGCTTTTGGAATTTTTCTTATTCTTCCATGCAGAACTCTTTTAGTTGAAAAGATTATTGTGTCTTCTCTCACACACTGTTTATTTGAGATCGCCCCTCAGATTTTTAATAATACTCAAGACCAAGAATTTTAGGCCATTTTAAAATGTTCATCTTTCTTTCTAATAAGTACTTCATGGTTCACAAATAGAGTTGTTTATGCCAATTGCATGAGAGAGCTGGCAGAAGAAAGCCTTTTCTTTAATCTCATCTCAAAAATAATTACCCTACTTTTTGGAGTATAAGACACACTTTTTCCCTCCTAAAAGAGGGTGGAAATGTTGGTGCATCGTATACACCGAATACAGCCATTTTTTGGCCTCCCGAAGCCCCGCCCTGTGTGTTCCGGGGGACGGGGTGCGCAGAGGCTTTGGGAGACCTGCAGAGTGCTGCTGTGGGCTGGGGATTCGCGAAGATAATGATGCGGGATGCAAGATTTGCTGTTCTAGGAGAGAGATTTCTGGTAATCTCTTCTGGTAGGCCCAAACCTAGCTTTTGGCAGCTGGATTGTTAGTGCTCTTGGCCTTAAGTTGATGGTAACATTAATAAGGCATTTTTAATAAGCCTGTGTTTATCTATAGCTTGATTGAGGATGAACAGGTAGATCTCATGTGCTTTACTGGGACCTCTCTGGGCAAGGGCACCAATGTTGTTCTCTTGGAGATTCTATTGTTTCATGTCATCAACCAGTATCAGGAAGAGAGTAGTGGCACTGATCTATAAGTGAGCAAACGTAAGTGCCAATTTATTACACTGAGCTGTAAGAACAAGTTAAGCATCCTCCTGGCATGATCTTTCAATGATTTCTGGACCTGATCTTGTTGCTGGCATTGGAATTGTTTTGCCTATTGATACTAGGCAATTTCAGATGCCCAGATGTCTTGTTGGGTCTGGACAGATTTGGGAGTACATGACTTCTAGCCAACCATTACCTTGTCCCTTGTGATCTCAGGCCCTACACATTAAGAACAATTGTTTAGTGATCTGCATATGGAGAGTATAACATTTAGTTCTTTGCCCTGATCAGATCACTTCCTGGCCAAGATAACATTGCTGTCCATGACCTCTATGGGCTGAAGGAGCATTCATACTGCCTGTCCCAGATGCTTTATTTATCCAGGTGGATTCGGGGGCGGGGAGGGGGGAGAACGGGGACTTGAATAATTTTCCGAGACAAATTAAATTACAACTATAAGCAAACTATAGTGGAGGATAATGAGAAAAGTAATACCATCTATTTAAAAATAAGGAGGCATGTTGTATTCTCCTACTGCAGTAAAGTTCACTAGGTTTAGTGGCAGTGAAGGGAATACTCCCTTCCCCTTACCTATTCTGCAAAATTATAAATTCTAGAAGTGGTGTAATCTACATTGTTTAGAAAGCCATTGTCTTCTGTTGGAATTACTGTTAGCTATCTCTGCTTAATATTACAACTGTCATTAATCTTTTACTGTCAAAGAAGCAAACAGAGGAAGAGACAGCAACATTGCTTGGGATAACTTTTTAAAAGTGCAGAGAGAACAAATCAACATTTTATTTCAAAACATGGTACACAACAATTCTTGAATATTTAACTTCAGGCAAAACTGTAAAAGTTTAATATTTTTTTCCTTATTCAAGTCTACCAAAGAAAGGAGGCATAGTGACATAATATACGGACGTAAAAGGTAACATGGAGCAAAGCTTAAATATTAAGCAACTAAAGAAAAAAGCGAAAAGCAATATATTACTTCTACCACTAAAAATTTCCCTGACAGCATAATCTCAAAACGAAAAACAAGGTGGTTGCAGTTCAATTCTTCATGAGCAGTATAAATAGTCATCTTGTTTCTTTTTCAAACATATATCCCTTCTTTTCTACACATAAAGTAAGCTGTGGCTTCTCCACATCATTGAATTACGGTGGTAAAATAGGCAGAATTGGTGTGTTTGAAGAAAAATAAAACCAGAACTCTGGTTAACAGTGGGATGTTGTCTATGCAGGCACTATTGGCTCCGCCCATAATCAATATATGTACCCTTGTTTGTATAGATTGATACCATTTTCCTGAGTAGAAACTATCGCTTTGTGCCATGGTGACTCCCTCAAGCTTTATGCATTTTTTCAAGTGAAAAGACATTTTAAATTAAGATACTTTTTAAAAAGCATTTTTCCTTCGGAATAGATGCATTATCTGCACTATCTCATTGAAGCTTCTTTTAAACCTTCTTCAAATTAGTTTCAAATAACCTTTTTTGAATGAAAAATTGAAAAAAAAAAGCCTACACCATTTCTCTTTTGCTTTAACATCAGTGAAAAGAGTACTGCAGAACCTTTAAAAGTCACCAAATTTCTTATGAAAGTGGGCACAATTGAAATTACAATTAATCATTATTACACAGGGCTTTTTTTAAAGTAGGTGCTCTGGAATCTTTATAAATACTTTTAAAAAATGTTTTCACAGATAATTATTAAATCTTTTAATATAGACTTGTATTGTAATAAACATATTTCCCTTATTTCAAATGCTATTTAAAATATAAATCTGTTACTAAATAAAATAAAGAGGAAAAGTTATGATTGTGACTTGGAAAATATGAACTGGACACTTGCTGTATTTTCTGGAATATAATAATTTTAGAAAAAAATTAATGTATTTTAATATCCTAAAGACTGAAATCTATATATTAGAAGGCATCCTTGTATTGACATGAAAACTGTTAATTATATCAATCTATATATTGTGCATTTTTGTGACATCACTTTGTCAAGCTAACTGCTGAATTTTGCTTCCGACGCAAGGGTTTACATACTATCAAAATGATAAGCAGTTTAAAAATACTGAATAAGTAATTCTTTAGGCTTTCAGCGTAATCCAGTGAAAATTTGGCATAACTTATTCTCATTGAAATGTGAAACCACATTGCTGTTAAAAACTCAAGTCCCATTGAGAAAAGATTAGAGGCTTCCTGGGATAGGAAACTTTCTTGTGTAAACCAGCTAGTCTTTAAAATGCCAAGAATGTCTCAGTGGAACATGTTAGTTATGACTAACTTAATGTGCAATACATCACAGTGCTATAAAAAGAAATGTCATGACTTTGGATACCAATTACTATTCCATTTTAACAGTACCTGTTTGTGGCAGATACTGCTGGGTGAACACAAGCAGATAGAAGATCTGTACCTTGTGATGCAGCCTCTATTCTAGCCACCAAACTATTTCCAAAAGGAATGGTCTTTGCCACAATTACTCAAGATAGAAATATGTATTTTCACCCCTTGCTGCTTGCTTTATGGAAAACCTTAGTCTCAGAACACATCTGTCAGCACTTAACAACACAGTTGAATTTGGACATGCTTCCAGTAAAGGATTACAGCTCTGCTAACACTTGCACTAAAGACTAATGTTTGTTAAGATGTAAAATGTAACACACCAAGAACAAAAGAAGAACTTTACAGCCAACTTTCCAGGTGTCTCAATCAGTTCCCGGGGCCCATTCAAACAAATTGCATTTGAAGAGTAATATTACACTTTGTGATTCTTCATTCTGGTACTTCAAGTGGTTCCTTACATATTGAATAGGCTCCTTGGCTCATGCCTTTGTTTATTGCAAAAATAGTTTATAAAATATCAATATTTTAGATTTGAAATTAAATGTACAACACATACAGATTTCCTGGAAATGGGGTACAGTTCTTTTTTTTTTTTTTTTAAGTATCTCAGCATACACCATGTTCTGGATTGCAGAGGAAAGGGGCATTTCGGGTGTATGCAATTTCTGGTTAGCTGACAAACTTCATGCCAGTGCAAGACAGTTCCATAAACACAGCAGATGATTAATGTCTCTGAGCTGAAAAAGAAAAATATGAGTTTATAATGTAAGCTTATTTCTACACATTCATACTATTATAGAACAGTTTTTTTAAAAAAATGGATACGAACTTATTCCACTGAAACAATATTGTAGATATTTAAACTCAATATGAAAGCTAACACAATGTGTCATCAGCATTTTTTCTCTATTTTGTAACCTTTATAAAATAATTCCCTATGACTGTGGATTCCATAGGAAAATGGAGGTGAGTGTACTTTGAAGATCATCTACTGATTTCATAATATAGTTAAGCTAACTTACTGCACATGTTTAAAATATCCAATTGTCTCATTTCTGAGGCATACCATCAATGATATGATAAAACTTCTCATATTGGGTTTGTAAAAAAATAGTTTAAATTGTATTTAAATTAGAAGTCAAGAAAAGTATGTTTGATAACATACATATTGATTTTGAAGGCTTTATAACTTATAAAGCCTTATATTTATATTAAATATATATTAAAATGGGCAATCAAAGAAAAATATATCAGAGGAAAATAAGGTAACTGGACTATTTGGCATCAAGGACATTAAAAGAATATTAAAAGAGAAGGCAATTGCAGAAAAGCTTAATATTCATTGTAGTTCACTATAGAATTAGTCTTCTAAATACTCATATCAAAACTCCAATTTTTAGGAAAGCAATTTGAGCAATTAGGACAAATATTTGTGAGCAGGGATTGTATTCTAATACAAATTATCCCAAAAGCTAGTTCCAGACATATCCTCCCCACCACCACCACCAAAGCTAGATCCAGATGGTATTCATAAAAGGGTTCTTAATTCAAATGTAAAATGGTTATTTTAAAAAATAAAAATGGGTGGTATTATCCTAGATTTATGCTTGTATTAAAACAACTGGGGAAATGGTATAATGCTAGGAAATTACAGATAAATTGGGTTAATATCTAGTCTGACAGACAGGTTTTGCAGAAGAAAACATCTATAGAAAAGTAAGTTTTATTCCACTACCATTTTACAAATAAGGAGAGAGAGAGAGATGGTAAATGTATGTTCAGGCCAGGAGTATGCCCCTTGTTTCTGTGTGTGTGGGAGCACACTTGAATTTGAGATCATGTGTTAGGTACACACTCAAAATAGCCATATGGACACTTGCTTATCCATCAAATGACAGCCATGGTGCATATGGCTAGTCACAAAATACTTTAACAAAGTCTCTAATCCATGTTTGAATCATAATTTATAGACTATAAGATTATAGTCATCATGACATAGCATCAAGTCCAAATTAGAGAGATGTATGTTATACTATAATGCCAAAGAGGCAGATTGTATAATTTGTATAATGTATGTAACAATGTATGTGGCATTCCCCCAATCTGGGTACTTAAGAGATGACATGAAAAAATAACTTTTGGATTGACAACAAAAGCTTGAAGGACAGAGCACAGTGAATAAAGGTTCAGTTTGGAGCTCAATGCTTTTTAAGTGATGAAATGATGAAAAGTCTCAAAATAATTTATCTTAATTGGAGGAAAAGTCCTTATAAAAAAGTGAAGTAATGTATATTTGGGTGGAATCCATGTGACCTAAGAGAATGTGTTGGGGATACTTTAATTAAAAAAACACCCAGTTTATGACTGCCATGAAGATGAAAAATTATGCTAGAAATTATATTGTAGAAAAGGTGAAAAGAGCACATATCAAAATGAAAAAAAGCACTGAAACGTATTTTATATAATATATGAAACTTTTAGAAAAAAAGACACAGAAAATAGATGGAAATTCTGATATCCAATTCTTCTAAAATGTAGATTTGTCCCAAAAGGTGTTATTCATAAATTAAAAGCAAGTGTGTCCACTTCAGCAGGATGAAATCTGCCAGACCCTTATCCATATTATTATTTGCTTTGAAATAATTTGTGTCAGAATTTATTTGTAAATTAGCCAGAATATTTAATACCTGGATTGATATGAGCAATCCTAAACTCATATGCAAAATCAGGAAACCCTAATATAGCCAATAGAAATCTAATGCTAATGTTTCTGTATCTTGGACTCAAATAATAGACTCCATAATATACTATGTTAGATACATAGCTACTGGTGTCTTAAGCTAAAATGACACCTGAAACAAGGAAGGATAAGTTGGGGGAGGGGGGGAAGAAAGTCAATATAAAACAAAGTCTGTCAAGAGTTTTAGCTTTCAAGAGAAACTGGCATTAGCACTGCAGGTAGAATAATACACTGTACTATTTCCAAGGACAGAGGCATTATATTCTAAAAGTTCCTTATCACTGTACCAATTCACGCTGCTCAAAGTGGGAACAGCAGCAATTATATTTGTTCCACTCTTAACTACTCCAGATCCTGTCCATAATGAATGTAGGCCAGCTAGGGAATAATTACCGACAAGGACGCTTCTATTCTGAAAACCCAGAATGTCCAAATTTTAGACAGTATTGTTAGGAACTGTTATCCTCAAAAAGGATTTTGAATAATGAAGCTATTGGAAATGAGAAAAGTCATAACTGCAACTCAGAACATTAGAAAACCATACAGTACCAAAAAACAAAAACTTTCAGACAGGCTAGTTCAATAAGTAGTAGCAAATGATGTTGCAGATGCCTCCAGTGCACGAGTTCTATTTAATGGAAGAAACGGCAAAGAATTATGATTTAAGATATCTAATACCTCTATAACTTTTAACATCCAATTTTCAGCCCCTCTTACACTATCATCTTCCCTTAATTTGATTTACTGATATTCATCACTTAAAAGAAATATTTCTTATATAAAAATTAATAATTCTTTAGCAACAAGAAAGCCCACATAACAGATGCACGAGAAAGAATAATACAGCATTACAGTTGATTTGACCTGATCTTTGGTTGCTCCAACCATTAAGAATGAAAAATATATGGTCCTGTGGTTTCATAGCATAAGGGGAGCCATGTTGAATCAGACCAAAGACTTAGTTTATCAAGTGTTCTCTACTCAAACTGCCCAACCATATAGCTATGCAAAATCTACAAGCCATATCTGGCACAAGCACATTCCTGTTCCCCACTGATAACAAAATTGATTAATACCAGGCTTGAACTGAGCTTGTGTATGTGCGCACATATAAATACAAAGTTCAAAATGCACACAATTATCTGTCATACTACCGTATATACTTCAGTAATGCATGCATTTTGTTTTTGCTGGATTGATGGCAATGCTTTTTGAACATTAAAGAACATAGAACATCTCTCCTATAGAGATCATTGGCAAAGTGAATTATTGGCTTGCCTAACTCACTGAGATATTTGTGCTTTCGCATTATAAATTCAAATCTTGCACTTTATTGTACTCAATTTTAGTTCAATCTAGTGATTTACTTTTCGTAGCTGGACTAAGGCATGGGTGGAACATTTTATATATGAACTCATTCCAAGTTGCTGGAGTAATTCCTTTACTTTTCATATTTTATAATACTACCTTGCTTTCATAGAAGTGCCTTTTCATTCACTTTCAGATCATCTAGATACAGGCTCTGGACTATTTATCACTTCTTTTTCCAGCAGGAACTAGATTTCTCATTTCATTAAATTAGTGTATTATTTTAACTGCTTGACCTTTTCCAAGTACACTTTTGATCCATCACCAGGCTCCCAGGGGACTCATTCACTAGATTAATATTCAGTAAGAGCTTGTTAAAATAAACATGCTAACACAATCCTGATTAAAACATTTCTATGGATAAATTATCAAGATCATAATCCAAAGTCATGTTCATACATTCTATGTACTAATGTTACTTTTACTGTAAAGATTGCTCATTAGGCAGTAATTAGGTAAACAACATCTGAGAGGAATTGCACTAAATTTGAAAAATGCCAAGATGTGTGAGATGTTAAGATTTCTTGGAGCTAGGTTATACCCTATGCTTTTCTTGATTTTTAGCTTGAACATGGTCTATTGACACAATCAAGAGATAAGCAGCAAAGGAGGAAGATATGAGACTTGTCCTAGAGAAAACTCAAATCTCCACTTGAATATATCTAATACATCAGGATGTAAAAGGCATATGTGAAAAAAATACACACGAGTATGTATATGTGTACACACAGAGAGAATATAAATATATATATATATATATAATTTATAGTTGTATACATTTATAGTTTTATTTACAATGCAACTCAGTGGGTGACCTACTGGGTCTCACCTATTCATAGGATTATTGTGGGGATGAAATCGGGGGGGGGGAGTATTTAATTACTATAGCTATGCAGACTGAAAATAGTTCAATTACAAGCTGCAGTTTAAGTTTCTCTTTAATTTGCCGACAGCCCTAAAGAAGTTGTAATTCAGCAAACCAATGCAGCAAATGTAAGCAACTAATTTCCACTAAAATGTGAGCATACAACTCATATAGGATCGTGTTCTCATAGTAAGATGAAATTGAGTTTGACTCGATTATGTATGTATGAATTAGTTTCACCTCAGTCATACAAACCATCGTCACTATTTCTTCCATTAAAGAAATTAGCACAAGAAATTGTCTTAAAACAATTTGTCAAATATACTACTCAAACTACAAGAAACTGCAGTAGTCCCTAATACCAAGCTTAATCAAAAGATGTAGTCAATTTGTACCGTATTCCAATTGGTATACAAAGAACCTGCCCATAAAAATTGTGTATGTGTTAGTCTCCTCTGTAACTTCTTCAGTCTCTGAAAAGCATATTGGGGTAGGGGAGATTAACCCAAATTTGGGAGCCACAAAACTGAAGCTGATAGAATTCAAATTATGCTCCCTAACTCCTGCATGAGAGAGGCACTTTCTCCTCAAAAGAATGGAATTCCAAATAAGTGTTTATTTCACTTGGTGCTTCAACAGTTGCTTCTCCTGCCAAAAAAGCCAGAATAAACCACATCCATCAGCTTGATGCCTTGCAAGGAACAGTAATACTGTTACATACATACTGCATGACATCTACATGATTTTAAAAAGTTAACCACATAAACCAAGACTTTTTCATAGGACATAAAATGACATGAAGCAATGGCCAAAGACATCATGTCATTAAAAATTCAAACATATTTAGAACAAACTTTTTAAAAGGCACCAGTCTATGAAGTAGCAAGATACATGAGAAAAGAATATTGAAAATAAGAATCAATTCCTGCTTGATAATGGTAAAGTTGTGTATTTCCTTCCAAACTGTAAGAATTCTGATACAAGAGAATTTCATTTCCGTAGCACAAATGCACAACCTAGAGCTACATGTGGTTCCTGTAAGCCTTAGTATGATCCAGAGACTTCTAGCAGTTTTTTTTTAATGTGGCAAAAATAAAGTTTAAATACCCGATTAGGGAGTAATCATATTCATTAACTTTCAGTAAATTTCAATATTAATGAAAATAAGTCAAATATTTATCCTGGCCACAGAATAATTTTTGGGAATGCATTCAAAGCACTCCCTTCTAGGCCATTCCTTAAATTAATTTCTGACTCTATTAGAACATCTGGTTCGGAAATAGGATTCCAAGGTAGAAGGAGCAAGCATCTATTAAGAATACTTCCATAAGCTAGTATGATTGTTCAACTTGATCATGTCTGGAGAGCTAGTTCACCCATTACAAATTTAGAACAAACTTTGTCCACAGCAACCCTAAGCCAACCTACATTTTCAAGTTTATGGTAAACAGTGTATTTTTAAAAATCCTGAGCACAGCCTGCCCTTAAAAAAGACATAGCATGTTTTGCTCTTTGAACTACTACATTGGTTTCTGTTTGCAGGAAAGAGAATACACAGTATAAGACTGAAATAGGACTGCATGCCATTTTGTGTGTTTTCCAATTTCAAAAAGCATTGGCTGACTGAATACAAGTTCATTTCTTAATAGATTTGGAAATTTACAACTGATTGTGAGCATTGTCAAATGGAGTACCTCAGGAAAGCAGACAGACTTTCTAAAGCATATTTCTAAAATAACTGAACAGTTTAAAGCGTAAGTATTTTGGAAAAATTGAGTTAACATTGTATTATAATGTGAGACATACCTTAGCATCAGTCACAACAGAGCCTTTAGCCATTATTTCTTTGGACTCCATATGTTGGCCTGATTTTTATTTAACACTCTCTTTTCCTAGAAAATATCTACTCATAGAACTCGGATATAAATTTCAGGGCAATAAAGTTAAGCCCTCTAATAACAATTAAATGCAAAGTAGTAGAATCTATTGCACATGCTATCTAACTGAATCAACTCCATTTCACTGCCCAATGCAGAGCATCAGACAAGCAGAATATTTAACAGCAAGAAAACATTCAGTAACACAGGTTAGAAATATAGGAAGGTACTTCTTACAGAATTACTGATAAACATTTGGGGAAAAACAATTGAATTTATAAAAAATAGAAATTTTGTTAATTTGAACACCAGTATTTTATAAGCAGCTAAATGAAGCCAGTTTAGTTAATAAGGAGCAAGAAAAAAATGATTTCCTTCAGAATGTCTCCTAAGCATTGCATAAACAGACCAGCCTCACTTCCTGAGTTTTCTTTCAAGGCTTTTTGAGAAACACACACAAATAATTAGATTTAGTCAATTTTATTTACATTTTTGTACATTTCAGAGCATTACACAATTACATTTTCCATATTTTCTGACCTGCAAACAGATACCTTAAATGGAAATACTTAAAAAAAATATGCAGTTTGATACATCCAAATGCAACAATTACACATCTGACAATTCACAAAGTGTAATTTACTAGGACGTATCCTAAGGATTTAAGAACAAGTAGTCAGGGAAAAAAATCTGACTAATTATTTACACAACACAAAATTCTCAAGCTAACCCTTAGAACAAATGTCCTAGGAGCACCCCCCCTTCCCCAACAGGATATTATGTAATTCACACTTAATGCAGCATTAACAGTCCTTGATCTCATACATGGAAGGACTGTTCAGTCTAATGTGAGCAACCAGCTTTCTCTTAAACTTGCCAAGACCTGAAGAGTGTATGTTTATCCATGGGTGCATAGCATAATTTTGAGCATTTGAAAAAAAGTGACCACAAACTTATTTATTAATGATCAAGTCTACCAGAATTCCAATTAGACTGGTTTCTAAAGGAATTAAAGTGGCCAGCAGGAACAAAAGCATTTTTAGGCATAGGTGAACTCTTTGGGCTCACTTCCACTGGGTAAAATCACAGAAATAAAGCTTACAAGTGAGATAGAATCTAGGATTCTGCATTTAAGGTGGGCTGTCCAGTTATGCCTGCAAATCCCATCACTTAGATTGATTTCCCTCCCCTCCCCTCTCCCCTTTCCACATTGAAATGGTATATATATATAGTGGATAGAAACTAGTAAAAATTCCCTGCAAATAAACTGCTCTTCAGCTGAGGTTATGGCTCCTATGCATGGGGTGAGCAAAGGAACTTCTTAACTTTTACAAAGAAATGTAAAGAGTTCTCTTGAAAAATACTGAGCTCTCGCTTTAGGTTAATCTGATTGCATGTACAATTTTTTAAAGGTTAACTTTCAGTCAAGACATTGCTACAAATGGAAATTTCAGTATAAAAAGCAGCCAACTGAGTGCATTTTTTAATCTAATTGGCCCAACTCCTTCAAAATAGTTAACTAGGTTAGACATTTCGTGGTGCCTCCCCATTTCTTGCCTACCTTACTTTGTTCATGTTTCAAACTGTGTCAGCAGGGCCCGAACTTCAGGAGTTAGCTGCTTAGCAGCCTTGGCTGCTTCTGTAATGGCCTTGCGGTAAAGACCTTTTCTCTTCTTATTAAATCGCGACTGAAAGTTTTCTAAAAAAGGGGAGAGCTGTGAAAGAGCAAGAAAAGATGTTGTTGGGGACCCAAACCATGAAATACGAGCTTCCTGTCGGACTAATAGGCCATTATCTTTTCGGCTCACAGTTATAGTAAGAATACGGGCTGGCCACCATGGGAAGCCATATATCTTGGCCCAAACAATGTCTCCTACACATATGGTCCTGCCATCTGGTGTGACACATTTAGAGACATTTTTTGAAAAGACTTTCAAAGAATTACTGAGCTTTTTCTCTTCCTTTAAAGAGGAGGAGGAGGAGGAGGAGGAAGGTGCATGCATGCTGCCTGGAGGAAAATCAAAGCTTTCAGTAGTGCTACACTCAGAATTGGAGGACTTCAAGTCATCTGTGCTATCACTACTACAGACTGATGCACTGGAAGAGTCAGATTTCTTTTTATTAAGGGTCATGTAAACTGTAATATTGCTTTTGCTGCCTTTCTTGCCCATGGTCTGCTGTTCATCCTGATCAACAGGTACATGCACTTCATTGGTGTCCTGAACCTCACTGTTGGCCTCTTCAGGACTTTCTGAGGGGCTCTGATTTTCTGAAGGGGCCTCACCTGCTGAGCGGGTAGACGAGCAGCGAGACTGGGGCTTAGCTGCCATCTTGCCACTCTGCAATTTCTCCAGCCCTGTCTTGAGAGAGGAGTCATTTTCTTCATTTCGATACCTTTGTGGCTTCAGACGCAATCGGGGAGGCAGGGAACCTGAGCTGGTGTTCTGAAGACGCCGTGTGAAGTGGACCTTTGAATGTGCATTTTTGGAAGTTGAAGTTGCACTCTGTTTCTTTTGTGCCTTTTCTTTGGCTATTTTCAAAACTTCCCTAGCTTTTGCATGATCCATATTTTTGCTCTGAAGAACTTTTTTAGTATTTAATTGGGTTTTCGATGTATTTGCTTGAGTGGGAACTTTGACTACTCTACTTCTGCTGTGGACAATATTTGCAACTTTGACCACAGAATTCTTTTTCTGGCTTTCATTCTGACTTTTCCCATCAACTTTATGATCAGTTTTAATTTTTTTGTTCACAGTAGTTACGCTCTCATTTCTTCGTTTCCTAGTATCCTCACACCTTAGGGAGTCACTTGCATTGCTGCCCTTCTTAATTTCTTTCTTTTCTGCAACAATACTGTTCTTACATTTGTCACATAAGACATGTCTGGGTCGCAATTTGATAGCATTCATAATAGAAGTGGGTTCCTCCCTGTACAATTTTCGCTTGGGCCGCTTAATTTTTCGAGGTGGAGGTTGAGGTATTGATTGGTTATACGTGTCCCTGATAAACAAAGGAGGGGGATATGGTGCCCCCACATGGAAAAGGGGAGGCGGTTTGGAAGTCCATAGGCTTTTAACCAGGCTATGTTCTGATGGCTGGATGGGAGAAGAGTCTGGGACAACACCGTTAGCTTCACATTTCACTTGCATCTCATCTTGGAATGATTTACTTTGGAGCTGCATGGCTTCAGGTTTATCCTTGTACTCCCGCTTGGGAAATATAGTCACAGGAATTCCATGAGGTCCAAACCTTAACAAGAGAGAAACACAGAGTTAACTGCCAATCTCCATTTGCTATCTTTGAGAAGCTTATATGAGGAACATTTTGAATACCATAATATACTTAAATTTAAAGGGCATTCCATGGCTCAACTGCATCTTTATTATCAAATGAGGATTGTTCAACAGGCTTGAATGGCTTTAAAGTATGATCATAAATTTATATTCATCAAAACTTTAAATTTGATGTTCAGAATTTTTTTTGACTTCATGATCTAAGGCAATAATTTCTAAATTATCAGTTCTGAAATATCTTTTTCCATCCTGATCTGCTTGTCCAAACCCCCATATAAACTGGAAGGGAAGTCAAATGGCAGAAGACTGTAATGGGGGGAGGGGGGATGTGCACTGCACAACATATAGATAGGCAAGTTCTCATTCAAACAAATTACTCTTTGAGCACAAAATATAAATTCACTAGATGGTTATGCAGCCCATATACAAGGCTCAGTACACATGGGATACTTTCTGTCTTGTATACACAAACTCTGATGAGCACTCAAATATTTCTTTCTGTTCTATCTGGTAATAACTGATATTAATAATGAAAATCTAGTTGAACTGTGTCTGCCTCTCACCTATTTTCAAACAATATAGTCAGTTCAAGTAAAGAACACAAAAAACAATCATAAATGTAACCATAACTGGTTTTCTCCACTGTACTTCACGAGCTTAAAATAACTTTGTTTAATAACTAAAGTGCTATTGATAGTAGCAGTATTTTATACCTACACTGGAGAATTATGTAACTGGCATAAAAAATTATTTGTCCAGTTTAAATTAAGAGTATGGTTTAACAATTTTGTCTCACTCAACATGATTTAAACAAGATCATTTGTTTCTCCCTTATTATGTACTTAATAATATTACCTACACAGGAGTTTCCAAAATGGCTGGAGATGGGACATAAAGAATTTCCATGGCATCTTTGTAATGACATAAACTTTTTGGAAAACTTAGCATTAACAAGACAGTGTTTTTCAAATGGAAATCAGAGTGGAAACACTGGGCAAGCTAATGGGAAGAAGGGAAGTATTGCAAAGTTTGGCAGATGTGTGGCAGAAAGACTGGGACTGGACAGGATAATGGGAAAATTGGCAGCAAGTCACTGCAAAAATGGGGAGGAATGGAGACCTGATGAACAGTATACTTTGGAGCATGTGCGAAATTGTGCAGACAGAGAAACTGAAGTTATTAACATATTAAAAAGGGAAAGTGCTACTGATAGGTGGAATACATACTCTAGCATATGCTACAGTATAAGAGAGGTACTGAGATGGTCAGCTGAGACTTCCAATTATTAGATATTCCCAAGCTACCTATCTTATAATACAACCCCATTGATGGAACTATGAATTTAAAGAATCAACTCACTTAATATTTATTGTTGTACTATCAATGTTTCACTTTAAGCATGGATCTTCTGCTATTCTTTTCATTTAGAACAACTAGCCATTATGACTGAATATATATTTGTCCTCCTTACAATCTCTCTTGCATCTTTCCTCTGCACCTAAGATGATTTCACAGAAAGGTAATTCTTTAGTTAAGACCTCATTTTTGATTAGGAAACACTACATCTATAAATTCATTATTTTCCACTATGAATCTTTACAAATGGTTGTCCAATCTTTTCTTGGAAACCTCCAGTGATGGAGCACCCACAAGTCAGGGAGCCAAGCTGTTCCACTGATTAATCGTTTTCATTGTCAGAAAATTTCTCATTTCTTGGCAGAATGTTCCTCTGACCAGCTTTCACCATTGCTTCTTGTCCTGCCCTCAGGTGTCATGGAGACTAAATTGACACCTCTTCCCTGTAACAGTCCAAAAGTATCAGAAGATCGCTATCATATCTCCCCTGAGCCTTCTCTTCATAGGCTAAACAGATCTAGTTCCTTTAGCCATTCATCATATGGCTTGGTCTTCAGACCCCTTATCATCTTTGTTGCTGTTCCCTGCACTATTTCTAGGGCCTCAGCAATTTTTCTATCGTGTGTTTAACTTACCTATTATATTGCAAATATTTTGGCAGCCTAGTCATAACTAGTAACTCCTTTAAAAAGTCTTACTGAATCTGCCATACAATTTTTCCCATGTGAAAGTTCTGCTGATTTGCAACATCTCAAAACCAAAATGTTTCCCCATTCCAAACATTTTAGACTTCTATCAGTCAAATCCAGCATATCAGTGATGATGGGAAATATAATCCAATTAAAAATATATACTGAACTCTTAAGCATAATCTAGATAATACCAAGCACTTTTCAAGAACTAAAAGAATATGTATATTTAACTTTCTCATTGAAATCAAAGCTTAAGGCTTCATATTGCATCTATTATTCTAGCTAGAATTTATTTATTTATTTATTTATTTATTTATTGGTTCGATTTATATATGCCGCCCTTTTCCGGAGACTCAGGGCGGCTTACAATGCGTTAAGCAATTAACCCTAACCCTAGCATTAGATTAGATCTAGTTGCTTTCTAATTAACCTAATTTGATGTTGCACCTTTCCTCACTTGACAATTGTGAGGAAATCTTATACTGGACTATATTTCATTTATACTTCAGCTCTTTTCAAGTCCATCAGACTCTCTCAGCTTTTCTATGATCTATCAAGCGCATTTGTTGTTGTTAGTTCTGAAGTCCTGTCCGACCCATCACGACCCATGGACAACTTTCCTCTAGGCCTTCCTGTCCTCTACCACTCCCATCAAGTGCATTATAGCCTATTAATTATTTTCATGAACTCCTGAGCTAAGGAAGTTAACACCTGAAAATGACATGTCAGGCCTTATGAGTTTTAAATCTATACCAGGGGTGTGAAACTCACAGCCTGCGGGCCAGACGCATCATGCACTGGTCATGCCCACCCCTGGTTCAGCGAAGGGGGGAAAAGCCCTGATACGTCACATGACAATGTGATGCTGTGAGATTGACACCCCTGATCTATACCAACATACAGTACAATAGCTTGTGAACAGTGAGCCCCAACTGCTGCCAATGTACATTTTCTAGCAGAATTCAATGCAGCAACATATGATTATTAATTCCAGTATTTAAGATTCTTTCATAGAATTCAAGGCAAATAGTTTAGCTTGCCGTATTAGTTTTATGTACACACATACAGTTCAAAAAAATATGCAAACATAATTTTCCTTCCACTAGGCTCTAAATGGTTTCCTCCTCCCTTTCATCTATTTTGTTTGCTGCCATATTTCAAGACATACCTTTCCCTGCTTTTTTCCTACAGCCATATTTAGGAATGGCAGAGTAGTTGCCGTTTCATGGCTTGTAGTAAATCTGGTAAAATAACTATTTGTCCCAATTCTGTTTGCTTAGGGCCAAATATTATCCTAATGACCTTTTGATGCCTGTGGCTACTTTCTTTCGCACTATAGACTTTATTTCACTTGATTTTTTTTTAAAAAAAGTGCTAGCCTCCAACATAGTATTTTTTATTCATAGCTATGTCTCTGCCCCAAAGCAGGCTTTCTGGAGTAGCAGAGAGCATCATAATGATGCAATTCTCTTAGCAAATGAATATTTTGTCACTGGTTATGCTACTATTGTCTTTCCTTAGCCTTCCCTAATATTCTATTTTGTGAATCCAAGCTTTATCTGTGCTCATCAGATCCTACCAAAAGAAAGGATGCTTATATATTTCTTTGTATGATACTTTTATAGCATAATCCTGTAACTATTTGTATATTCATTGCTTTAAAAAATGGTGGTATAAAATTGTAAACACTCAAGAGAAAAAAACCAAGCCTACCGCAGCTCAAGGACAGAAAAGTATTACTCCCAGCATTCCTCATCATTGAACCTCTTAACTGGACTCCTAGAAGTGAAGGTCAGCAATATCTGGACAGACAGGTACCATGTTAGAGTATCATCTTAGCCAGATTTCGTATTCATGTTCAGTCATGAAAAGTCACATGACAGGGTGCTATCCTGGCAATGTTCTAAAGTAAAGTAGGCCACCTTTATTTTTATGAAGGGCCACCTTTGGAAAAAAAGGACGTTAAGGCTTCCGTCAATAGTAAGAGGGCTGAAGCAAATGGTAGGTAGGGCCACTGTTTCTCTTTGACATTCTTTTCTTTTTTGCTCTCTTTCTTCCTTCGCATATAGCTGGCTGCTAGAAAAGAGATAGGATTACCTTTGGTAGTAGTCTCCACTGGCTGCTTAAAGGAGGTTCTAGAAAGTAAATTTAAGGAATTTTGATTCATTTTTAATTCAGAGCCATCCTTAATTATGTTAACCTTTGGCCTGCTAGTACCTCCAGCCCCGAGAAAATCCCTTTATGAAACCAAACTTTCAGATGACCACTAAGGAGCTGTCTGAGAGACAAGGGGAAGGTCACAAAAAGATAGCCCTACAGGTAATATAGTTCAAGGAAGATAATATGGAGTTATTCTAGCAACCGCATGTGTATGAAATTGCTACATTCATAATATGCTAAATCATATGCATACTAGCTCAAAATAGATGGGCTATCTCAAAAAAAGTTATGGCTGAAAAAAAGATATATAGATATGCAGTTTTAAAAGCCTGTAGGACTTCCCTACTGTATGTAATAGCTACCCATATAAAGAACATGGAATGAAGGTTAAATGAGAATGCCTGTTAAGTTCAAAAGCGATCGTATACATGCATATTTTTATATCATATATATGTGAAGAATTGGTAAATCGAATTCTATATATGTACAGAAGCATACAATATCAAGACAGCTTGGTCTACTGCATGAAATGTCTTCTTAATTGAAGGTTTACACTCCCATTAAAATCTGATGTCCAGACTTAAATATCTGAAAATAAAAATTCCTTATATGATAGTGTTACTAAATGTATGTAAAATTGCGTGGACATATATAGTTAGGCTGGATTGAATAATGCAGAAAGCATTTTCCATCCCAAGCTGATTTAAGAGAACTAAACCATATGTAGAAGGCAAAGTGGGCAAAAAGTCTTCCACAAAAAGACAGTGTTATAGCAGTCATTGATTATACTAGCCCCGTGATGGCGAACCTATGGCACGGGTGCCACAGGTGGCACATGGAGCCATATCGGTGGGCACGCGAACTCAGCTCCAGCATGCATGTGTGCGCCGGCCAGCTAATTTTCAGGCCTTCTGGGCCCACCAGAAGTCAGGAAACACACTGTCTCCGGCCTCCGGAGGGCCTCTGGGGAGGTGGAGAAGGCCATTTTTGCCCTCCACAGGCTCCTAGAAAGGCTCTGGAGCCTGGGGAGAGTGAAAAACAGGCCTACCGGGCCCACCGCGCTATCACGTGCCAAAATTGGGGGGAGCACGGGGGGGATAGAATTATGGATGTGGGCACATGTGCGTGTGACCCCACTGCACTACCCCCACTTTTGGCACACAATGGCAAAAAGGTTAGCCATCACTGTACTAGCCCACATCATCATGCAAAAATTATATACCCTATATCCATGAATGTAGCTACAGATACTCTTTGCTTTATGACCGTTTGATTAACGAAGGGTCAAAGTTACAACATCACCAAAAAAAGCTACTTATGACTATTGCACCAACCCCTGAAGGCATGCGATTACAATTTGGGAGTTTGTCAACTGGCTTGTATTTATGATGGTTGCAGCATCTTGCAGTCACATGATTAACACCTGTGGCCTTCCTAGCTGGTTTTTGACAAACAAAGTCAATAGGGGAAGCCGGATTCGCTAAACAACTCTATGATACTACCGGTATTAACAACCACAGCGATTCGCCTAACAAGGGGTAAAAATGGCTGTAAAACTAAGTCTGGTAATATGATGCTTTCTTTAATAACCACACTGCTTAGTGACTGAAATTCCAGTCTCAATTGTGGCCATGAGTCAAGGACTAACTGTACAATTGTCAAAAATTAGCAACATAAATTTCGTATCAGTTTGAGGCAAGTAATGCATGAAAATTGCAGAATAAGCTTAAAAATGACAGCTTAATTTTTAGAAGAAAAACTTAAACTTCTTACTCAAAATTCAGGAAATATTAAATCAGAAAATCCTAGCCTCAGATACATGCCACATGGTTCTGCCCATGCCAAGCGTACTGCAGCTCCAGCTATCAAATAATTGTTTATTTTTTCATTATACGATAACACATTTTGAACACAAATTCTTCGCTATGACTTCCACCCAGGGAAGTTTACTTACAACATCAGACTATTTTTTAAGTTATTCTAACCAGCTCAATGGACAAAAAAGGAAAGGTAATTAAAACCTACTCATTTTAAATGATATCATCACTATTGAAATGTAAAGTGGTGTGAGTCATTTTTACTACGAATTTCAACAAGATAAGATCATTTTATAAACCACATGGTATTAGGTGCAGTCTTCAAATTCCAAGGAGCCTTTACCTACCATGATAAGCAAGTCTCTATCTTAGCTTTGTAAGATATGTCTGTTACAATTGCATCAACAATGTTATTGATTTGTAAGTAAACATGCACTTCATGAAAATGTTAAACTTTGGTCATGTTTTATTATAAAATGTATAAAACTGCAAAGCTGTGTTCTATCTTAACTATTTCCAGATTTAACTGGCACCTAGCAACTAAAAGCACCAACCCACAAACACTTCTCTTAGCACCAGCAATTTCTCTGTACCACTATTTTAAAAAGATTCTTTCATGTTAAGTAGCTGTGCATTACACAGCAAAATACTAACATCCAGCATGTTTACTTCTAAGAATTCTACTTCATTTTCAAACAAGTGCACAAAATAAGAAAGCTAAAATGAGCAGTAATCTTTCTAGGCTGCATTTTGCTATTCCATGTTTTATGCTTTACTTTGAAGCTAACAACATGCTTCAAATTTGCCAACCAGATTAAAAGTTACATGCCCGTTCTTTTCTTCCCCGATCCTCTTTCTCTAGTATGTGTGTGTGTATATCCATCTATCCACTATATAACAACTGAAAGAGCATTACTATGAAATACTGAAGTAAATGAAACAGTAACACCTCCTACCTATGCCTGTATCAAATGGCTTATCAACTATGCAAGAGAAGAGGCAAAGTTTCCCATTCTTTGTTAGAGCAGAATGTTAATGATAGCTCTAGAAACATCAGAGAGAGAAGCTACTAATACAACACTGTTTAAGGGTATGCAGTATACATGCTTGATGTGTGAAACAACTTGCTGTTTTAATTTTTTGTCTTATGGGGTTGAATTTCACTTTATCCAGCTAAACCAAGAGCACTGATGTTACTCTGTTTTCCAACCCTATTTCAGTTCTGCATAGTTCGAATATCATACCTGCAAAAGAAAATGTAAAGTAAGATGCTTTACCAGATCTATTAAGGCTATATATCAAGGAAAAAATACAAGCACATTACGTCCTAGACTGCTATGGATAATGTCAGAATATCCCTTCTACCAGTACCAATGGGCTTACAGACCTAAGAATTTGAAAGCCAGCATATGTGGTATATTTGTCACGAAAAACATATGGCGATATCTATATCAATACACAATCAATTCTATATAATATATCCTTTAAATACCTTGTGGACTATGAAGAAATGCATACTGGAAATTCATTATGCCACTCTCTCAAATATTACAAACACCAGCCTTCCTATAGTGCATGTGTTGCATAATTATATTACAATTAGATTTTATAATCTGCTTACTATGTACTCTGAAGGAGTTAGAAACAGCATTACCTATATTTGTTTATAAGGAAGGCAATAAGAATGGTCATACACTATCATACCAAAAATTCTATAAGCCCATCAGGCAATTTTAGTATGTGCCTGAAATTTGGTAGTTAGATATATTAAATATGTAAGCAATGCATCCTAGAGTGATTACATGCCATCAAGTCAGTGTTGACTCTTAGCAACCACATAAACAGACTTTCTCCAGGATGATGTGTCCCCAATCTGGCTATTAAGGACTCCCAAGTGTACACCTATTGCCAGTGTAATTGAAACCATCCATCTTGCTTCTTATCCTCTTAACCATTGTGTTAATTTGCAGTATTACAATTTTAAAAGGCTGCTGGCCCCAATAGCTTTATCTTTTTCAATTGCCAAAGTTCCTCCTTCCATTTTTTAAAGTTTCAGGCTTCCCAGCCCTTTTTTATCTCACAAGGCTCCTTTTATATATATTTTAAGCGTCAAAGTAATGACAAAGCAATACAATGTTCCTGGAAATACTTAACCAACAAGAATGAATCTAAAAATGTAGGACTTTATGGTATAAATTGACAGTATTCATCTTCCTCTTCAGAACTGAAAGATGCGTGGGCCCAAGTTCTCAGAAATCCTGCTATATGACCTCAGATTCATTTTAGACAAAATTTAAAGGGACAACCTTTTGTTGCTTCTTTGTAAATAAGGGAACAGGCTCAGCTTTACTAGATAGGAATGCATTTGACTGATTTTCTTTAATCAAGTATGCTGTGGAAAAAAACAAAAAAGATTGCTTCCTTCACTGCCATGTATTTTCTTTATTGAAAATACATGCACAGTTGAGTGTGTATGTAAAAATTAGAAATCTTTTCCAAAGCAAGCTATAATGTTGATGATACTGGGATTGTTTACAAATACACCTTTTACCTGATGAACTCAATGAAAGAGTGTGTCACAGAATGCTCTGGTACAAGTTCCTCAAACCAGAAAAAGTAATGCTTCTGCCAGAACAAGTTTCTTTGCAATATACAAGTAAGCGCAGTTTTCATCCTGCCTGCAAGATAAGTAGGAGACATTCTACCATTTCCCCACCAAAATAGCAACTGAACATTTCTGCACTTCTATAAAGGTAGGAAGGAAGGATAACCAAATGAAGGAATGCTAAAATATCTATCCCAATAAGGTAGGACAAATATATATTGTTTGGTGAACAGCTTTTTTTTTTGCCCACAGCTACAACATTGCCAGTATCCTCTCAAGCTGTGGGGAAAAATTGTATAGCCATGTGGGATGGACAACAACCCTCCAGCCTTCTTTTACAGACCACTTCTTCGCTTAAAAGAAAACCCAAAAATGGGAGCGAATGAACCTTAACACGAAACGAAGGGACAAAAAAAAGGCAAGGAAAGGCTAGTAAGTGGGAAGTCATTGAGGTGGGAAAGGGAAGGGAGGGGGGGAGGACTTTCCTGGCTCGGAGTTTAGGCCACGAGGCTCACTCAAAGGCCACTCGCGCCCCCTTGGCGGAGCCATAAAGCCCTGCACCTCATGGCTCGCGCCCCACCTTTCTGTGCAGCCACCCAGGAGGCGATGGAGGCCTCGACTCGGCGGAGACTATTGAGGGTGGTGGTGGAGGAGGCTGCAGCAGCAGCAGCAGCAGCAGCTGAAGGTTATAGAGCAGGTCCAAAGCCACTCCGGGAAAGGAGCCGATGCGTCTCCTTTCAAAACAGCCCCGGAGGTCCGGTGGGAGAGGGAGGCTTAAGAGCAGGCAGGGCGCGGCCGGTCAGGCTGGCTCACCTTTTGGAGAGATCCATGAGGACCCCGGAGAACAGCTTCTCCCCGAACCGGAACGACACCACCAGAGCATCCTCGATGATGTGATCCAGGGTGACCAGCACCTCTGAGCCCGGCAGTAACAGCGCCTCCTCCTCCTCCTCCACCGGCTCCGCAGCCACCGAAAGCTCCGGTTGCTTTGCAACGCTTGCCGTGGTACTTGCGGCGGCGACAGCAGCATCCGGCTCCTCCTCCTCCGGCCGGGGCGGCTCCTCCCCGGGCTCCGGCCCCGCGGGGCCCCCAGCTGCAAGCAGCAGCGGAGATATCAGCGGCAAGCCCGGCTGCGGGGGCTGCCCTTCTGCCTCTTCCTTTTCAGGACGGCCGGAGAGCGTGGCCGTCAGCGAGCGAGGCTGAAGAAGCTCTCCCACGGGGCCCGGGTTGGGCTGGGCCTGCGGCAGGTCTCGGGTCCCCGCTGGGCTCTTGGGCGGCGGCGGCGGCGGCGGCGACGGCTGCTGAGCCTCTCCGCCCGGCGCTGGCTCGGGATCCTCCCTGGCAGCGTCGAGCACCGCCGACTCCACGGCCGCCTGCGTGCCGGCGGGGAGCGCGTCTGCGCCGGCTTCGCTGCCTGGCATGGGCTCGACCTCGCCAGCTCCCCCATCACCCGGCACCGCCGCAGTCGCAGCCACGGCCGCCATTTTCTCTGGTGTCGCTTCCTCCTCCCTCTAACCAGCAGCAGGATCGATAACCGTGGCCTTCTTCCCCCGCCTGGCTAGGAGGGGGACGCCGCCTATCGGGGGAGGCAGGGATCTTGCCGATTCCCCAGCTCCTATTGGGCACGGCACAGGTCCATCAAGTGCCGATGTAACTTCCCATTGGTCCGGAGGGGAAACGTTGACGTTGAGGGCAGGAAGAGGAAAAAGAGGGCGGAGATCCCGGTATCTGTGTCGACAAAGATCAAAAGGGGGCAGGTTAATGAGCAGCTCTTCTTCTATTTGTAGGGGGGGAAAAAGAAAAGCCCGCCCCTCTCGCCGAAGCGTCTCATTGGCTTTGCAAGACGTCTAGCGAAATGTATGTTTTAAAGCAAGATAGAAAGCTGTAATCGTTTGCACTTCCTTCCTCCCCGCCCCCCGCTCTGGGGTTGTCCCGTAGGATGGTCGTGTGAACGAGGTGGGAGAGAATGCAGGGACTGACATCCCCCAATTCCCTGCGCTCGCTTTGATCCCGGGCTTGGGACAGCCAGTCCAAAAGAAAAAAGAAAGAATAAAAGCACGGCGTTTATAGGAAGCTCGAACTTCCAGGGTGGGAGGGAACCCGAACCTCTGTGGTTTCTCGGACGAAACACATGGAAATTGCCCTGCTTAGCGTTAACCATGCCAGCCCTAGAAGCCCAGAGAAGGAGATTGAAGGCGAGGAGAGAAAAGCTTAGCATAGCCCATGGGCCGTCTTGGAAAAGGAGAAAGAAAGTGGGATATGGATGGAAAAAACTGCGCCCGGATTTGGGAATGCTCAATTTAACTGAATGGAAGAGTTCGCCTTTGAGTAAGCCCGTGGGATGCGACTAAAATGTTTTGCTGTAGCAGCACATGATCAGAGATCTTACTCTCTGCTTTAATTTTTGAAGAAACGAGGAGGTAGAGTTACTATACAGTCGGATGGGATTAGCATCAGCGGTGGCTTCTTCCCTTTCAGAATATATTCAATATTAAGAACATGGTTTCCAGGTTATTTTAGGAACTATTAATACGACATAGTTTCCTATGGTTAAGGAACATGCTGTAGTCAACACAGTGTTCGTGGCTTATGATGTAGTACAGTAAACTACGTATTATCTTAGTCTGGTTTCTCACAACATTCTGAACTAAAGCTGTGGCTCTGGCACAAACCCAACTAGAAAGTACAATACACACATACTTGGAAGAAAATGCTAAAAGTGTCACTGCGCCTGTTTCAAAGAAGTAAACACCAACCCACTTTATCAGATCAGGTTATGCTAACCCAGCATACCAGCTGCTCAGTCCTTGCATAAGACTCATAAAAAGATATTTCTCCATTAATGCTACTACATTATATTCTTCGTCTTGTTCAAGAGACAGTAATTTCATAGTTACAATAAAATCTTAAGAATCATTTTAAAAATATCTTAAATCATTGTAAAATTACAACAATCGCACATTTAATGCAATGTGTGAATAATGATTTGCTTTAGACTAAAAGATGAACTTCAAACAAACATTTTTTGTTTGAATTTCAAAGTCATATCTCTTATATTGAGATGATTTTGATTCAGTCTCAAAACAATATTTCCAGAAGAGATGGCAAAAATAAATAAATAAATAAATAAAATCAGGAGTCTGGTGGCATTTTTCTAGCAAACATATTTAGTTGGAAAAGATGTTGACCAGATCCCCTCTTTTTTTTTTTTTTTGCCATTATAGAATAACATGACTCTCATGATATTAGAAGGTCTAGAGAATTACTGTTTGAAGGAATGTGTGAAATCATTTGCACACTTGTTGGATCCTGATTGTAGCATATCACATGTGCTATATAACTTCTCATCCTGCAAGATACAGCTGTGTGAGTTTGCAGATACATTTTTTCTACATAAACTTTTAGGAATCACCATCTATCATAGAATGAATGTTTGGGGTTCAAATAAGTATATTGAGTCAGATATTAAGTCCCATTTAATTCAGTGTGTCTTAAAGTATAAGGTTGTAGCCCTCCTACTCGAAAAACCTTGAGGAAGGATGTTTGGATTTGTATGCAAACTTGATTCACAACTAATAGAGGTACGGAGCCAAACAAAAATTCAGAATAACAGAATAGCAGAGTTGGAAGGGATGTTGGAGGAATTCTAGTCCAACCCCATGCTCAGGCAGGAAACCCTATATAATTTCAGACAAAGTGTCGCCCAATCTCTTCTTTAAAAGCCTCCAGTTTTGTGCAAGAGAGAACTCATAACAAACACATAAATGAGAGGATTGAGCACCAAATGTTGAGAATATCTTTTAATTCAGCAGTTAAATACAGGTATTATATCTAGGTTTACAGATCAATGGCAGGCAGTCAAATTCTTTTCATTGCCACAAAGTCAGAAAATGAAAAGAATTGATTCTGCCTCAGACGTAAAGTATCTTATTCACAATATAATTTGAAATTTTGGAAAGCTGGAAAGAGGAATGGTTTACAAAATAAGAGATTTTACTAGTTTTAGGAGGGCCTAAGTCCTTCAGGAGGTGAATGCCTTGAATTTTATTCTTTTCATGAAAAGAAGGAAAGGATTAAAACCAAAGGGAGCACTTTGACTAATTAAGTGCACTGCACAATAGTTGTGCAGTGAATCTTTGATGGGGTCTTGTAAGGTCAATTCACAGTAGATGGTTGTGAGAATAAAACAGACTATTTCTGGTCCTCTTCATTTTAACTGAAATTAAATATGACTTTTAGATTTGAGTCCAATGCAATAAAGTGTTGAAAATGTCCAATATTTCAAACTGACGTGAAACTGGCGGCCCACAGGCCAGATGCATCATGCGCAGGCCATGCTCAGATTGCTCACCCCAGCTCCACGGAGGGAAAAAACATTGTGATATGTCATGAGATGGCAACGTGACGTGGTGAGCTTGAAACCCATGCTTTAGCACATATCCTTCACAACTCATTCTTGAACACACTTCATTCAGATGGATATAAAGACTTCCCTAGATACTGAAAGACAATACGGTAGCTGCAGAAGATTTAACCGCTATCCTCATATTTCAACATGCTTATTTCATTGAAAGAGGTAATGGGGAAATAAACATCAATATTCAGAAAAATTCAGGAGAAAAACTGCCCTGCTTGTTCTGATGAGTTCATCTCAAACCTCTGATGGTAAGTTTAAAATATTACAACTGTTTTAGAAACATGTTTTGAAATGTGATTTTAATTTCTTACTGGTCCAAATTAAGCTAATCACAGTAATCCCTCCTTTTAGGTAACATTTTTCACTACCGGTATTTATTATGATAAAAAGATATCTATCTTTGCCATTGTACACATTCTGTATTGGAATAGGTGTATGCATTTTGTGGATTTAATTTTAAATGTTGATAGAAACTAATAGGCTCTGAGGTGGTCCTGTACTGTTAAATTGGATGTTCATCCAGATTTCTGCAGCCAGGTGTTATAGCCCTAAAATTATGGCCCTGTGATCCAAAAGCCTGGAGCTGATCACCATAGAAACTAGTGTCAATATATAATTCTCTAACGATATAGTGACCTTTGCAGCAGCCGCAGGGTCACGTGATCAAAACTCAAACATTTGGCAACGGACTCATATTTATGACAGTTGCAGTGTCCCGGGATTCTGTGATCACCTTTTGTGACTTTCTGACAAGCAAAGTCAATGGGGAAACCAGATTCACTTTACGAACGTGATAACAACTGCAGTGATTCACTTAAGAACTGGCAAGAAAGGTCGTAAAATGGGGCAAAATTCATTTAAGAACTGCCTTGCTTGGCAATGGAAATTTTGGACTCAAGTTGAGGACGACCTGTATAAGGTTGAGCTGAAAAAAACAACAACAACCTGCCCCAAATAAACCCACAATCTCCATAGCTGGGTGGGGGCATGACCCTAGATCAATAGTCCACCTCTAACCATCTTCTCTATGTCTTTATTATACTACCACTTTTTGCTGTTACGGGAGGTTCTGCATTCTTAGCAGTGACAGCAATTGATTGAGCTTGTCTGGGTTGTGAAGCTAAACAGTGTCTGATCAGATTAAAACTGAATGAGAAACCATCAGGGGATTGCTGGGTAGTAGACTGTGATAGGAGTTATTGACTGACTTTATACCAAACTAGTTTGTATGTACATAGCATAAATAATTTGCAACAGCATTAAAGAGTAATTTATTTGTATGGATTGTTTTTATTTCTTTATTATTTTTATAAATAACTCAAAGCGGCGAACATACCTCATACAGGTAGTCCTTGACTTACAACAATTCGTTTAGTGACTGTTTGAAGTTACAGCGGCAATGATAAAAATGATTTACGACCATTTTTCCCACTTATGACCATTGCAGCATCCCCATGGCCATGGGTTTACACTGGAATGTTTGACAACTGGTTCGTATTTATGACGGTTGCAGTGTACTGGAGTCATGTGATCACTTTTTGTGACTTTCTAAGAAGCAAAGTCAATGGGAAAGCCGGATTCATTTAACAAAGGTATTAACCTTTGCAATGATTCACTGTGGCACTGTGGATTTAACAATTGCAACCATTCACTGTGGCAAGAAATGGAGCAAAACTCAACAAATTTCTCACTTAGCAACATAAATTTTGGGCTCAATTGTGGTTCTTAATTGAGGACTCCCTATACTTCTTCCTCCTGCTATTTTTCCCACAACAGCAACCTACTGCATAACTCAAGAACCTTTCTTTATATCCGAATGATTTATGGTGGGCACGCCTGCACAATACCATAATGTGGAATTGCATAAACTGGAGCCCCCTTTTCAGAGGATGTTTTCTCTGTATGCCAATCATGCAGCCATAATTTTTTGATACCTCCCCAAAGGTTAATTTGGATCATGCAAAGTGCAGTGATAAATGAATGCCACCCTCTTGTCTCTGAGCTTATCTTGCACTTATTGGTTGGCAAGCACCTTGTCTAATGCAAATTATCTCTGAATGCTTGCAAATGTACCTAGATGCTTCTCAGCCCCATTAAGATGGAAATAAGGTTGACAACTTTTCAGTCAGCCTTTATTAACAATGCGGTTAAGTTTCTTTGTGTTTTCATCTATTGAATGCCTGAAAGAATTTTCATCCAAGTAAAATTTGTTGAAAAGTAGAATACCCTTTAAATTAAGGAGGCAGAAGTGAATATATTTAGAAAGTCATTATTCACTATGAATGTGGAGACCCAGGTTCAGCTCTATTCTTAGCTTGATGGAACTTATATAGTTACTCCGTTTTGGGGTGGAAATGGAAAGGAGTGCTGTATAGGTCACCTTGTAAATCCTGAGTGAAAGGTATGATATAAATATATTTTTTAAAAAATTAAAAACATGAATGAACCACAAAAAAGGTTTATACATTTTGACTTATAAATCATGTTTAGATCACATGACACATCTATTTATTAGCCTTTATGCTAAGGCCATGTGTGATGCAGTTTTCTAATCTATTGTGTTGTATATTGTGTTTCTTCAGTATATAGACTGAAGAAAAAGAAATGCCCTGAATAATAAATAAAAGTGTTGGCAAAATATTAAGAGAGCCAACAAGAGAGCAAGTTTGCATGTCATATAAAGCTGTAGTTTGCTTAACCTTGATATGCCTAATTAATCACAAATGGTTGAGTTCTCAAAACACATGCTATATAACCAATGGTTTACAACTTACAGTTGGCTGACTTGACCCAATATAGTATGTCAGAACTAATCAAGCCAGAAGTATTCTAGGATAAGCTTTGCGGTTATGACTGCATTTGAGTTAACTAAAAATAGATACTGTATTCTGTCAGATGACTCTTAAGAAAATGCACCTATGTGAATATATTCTGTGCCTCTAATGAAAGGGGAGCCAGTCCACATGGCTTATGTAGAAAAATGCTGTTATTTAATGTGTCACACAAAGGTTAATATTGTTTTAGGATAATGAGTTCCTGCCCTCATTTGTGTTAGGTTGGCTTGGTAAGCAGTTCTTGTGGAGTTTTGTACTATGAAATATAAATCTGCTGAAGAATTCTGTGAATCATATTCATAATAGTTTTCCCTTGGCCCACAAAAATAATAAAAAAACTGCTAGCTGTAGTACTCTGCTTTTTATCTGGTATGAAAACATCTGCAGTGTTATTATGGAAGGGTTGAAAGTGAAAAATTATTTTCCATAAGAAGACGGACTTTGTTACTGCTAATACTGCTACAGTATTTTTGCTGTAGAATCTTCCTGAAAAGGAAGGAAGGAAGCAAGGAAGCAAGGAAGGAAGGAAGGAAGGAAGGAAGGAAGGAAGGAAGGAAGGAAGGAAGGAAGGAAGGAAGGAAGGAAATGATACAGCTGTTAGATCATAATGAAAAGGATAAGAAGGGGAGCCCACCCCAGCACAAGAGAAATGTCTGCCTCTGTGATTATTCTAGTGACTTTCACCATTCTTTAGTGAGACAAACATGTATTTTTTCAGCTGTCAGATCTAAACAAGCATTCTGCAGGAAAATCTGTTGATCAGGAAGGTCTGTTGAACTGAAAGCCCTATCCCATTAGCCTTCAGTGGTAGACTGCTGCCTGGTATTTGTTAAGCAGTATTTTGGAAGCCCTGTAGCTTTTGTTACTATTAGGGCTGCCATTGCCAATTTCTTTTCTCTTGTAGGGTCCTCTATGTGCCTTTAGGAGCCTATGAAAAATAAAAATTGAGAAAGTAGAAATTCTTCCAGTATCCAGATCGTGCAAACATTTCTTCCAGTGGAGGCCTATCAGCAGTCAGAAATGGGCTTCAGTGGGAGAAGAAGCAGGCAGCAGAACAAGCTTCTCTTTTGATAGGCCAGTGCCCATGTCTAAGGAGAAATGCTTGTATCAAGAAACACTTGCTAGCACAACTGTAGATTTTCATCTTGAAAATGAATTCTTCAGCAACTGTGTATTGTTTTATATCAAATAATTTAATACAATCTAAACATTTTGGATTTACCACAGCCTATCAGTTATTTCTGCTGGGAATTATAGGAATTGCAGGATACGATGTTGGGAGTAGGGTAATTAATAGGTGGGGGAAGCCTTTAAAAACTGTAAGGTACTTATAGAACCTCTCTTCTCTTCTACTTCCTTTATTCCACTCCTAGCATGAGCAATAGTTCTTGGCACTCTACACCCTGCCTTAATCAGCAGATTTATTTCCTGCAACTCAGTCAATTTGCATGATTAGAAAAGTAAGTCCTTTGTGGGCTACTTTCTCCTCTTCTTGGCAGAAGTCTTATGTTTTGTAACATTTGCTTGGCAGGCAAAGCCATTTACAGAGTAGTATTGAAACCATCATGATAGCCACATTGGTCCATGAGAAAAAGAAATCAGTGTCCCTCATAGAACAGTCCCATTTGTTCTTTAGTGCTTCAGTCACTTCCTGATCTGATGGGTTGATGGACATCATTTCATTAGGCTTGTCTGTCAGTGCTGGCTTCTTTGAAGGTCTTTTTGGGAGCTTGGGAATACTGTAATCAGAGACAATCAAAAACAAAATGTGTTCAAGGTTCACGAGAGATCTTCATATAGATTATAGCAAAAAAAGAAAACTAAGGAAAATCTGCCAAAATTAGGAAAGGTGCTTCAGCTGTGCAGATGCAATCCTTTCAAAATCAATTTTAAGGCAGAGATTGTGGACTAATGAGGGTAGATGCTCTCTGAAAACTCTAAAGTTTGTGCATTCCTTTGTGCTATTTTTGTTGGATATTGCTTTGTGATACAAAACGGGTTATCCCTGTTGTCCATTTTCATTTGATTTCAATTGTATCTTCGTGCTTGTGGATAGATTTCTGAGATCTGGACTATAAAGATAAAATTCCCAAAATATAAAACTAAATATCAATGTACACAATTCTATGTACACTGTATCCTGTCAAATCCATTTCTATTTCTAAGAGCCGCAGTGGCGCAGTGGTTAGAATGCATTACTGCAGGCTACTTCTGCTGACTGCCAGCTGCCAGCAATTTGGCAGATTGAATCTCACCAGGCTCAAGGTTGACTCAGCCTTTCAGCCTTCCATCCTTCCGAGGTGGGCAAAATGAGGACTCAGATTGTTGGGGGCCATAGATTGACTCTGTAAGCTGTTTAGAAAGGGCTGTAAAGCACTATGAAGTAGTATATAAGTCTTAAGTGCTATTGCTATTGCTATGACTAGCCTCATGCTTGGGGTATTAGTGGGTAAGGATGCAGACATGTTTTCCAGCTGAGACAATATTGTTAGAATACAATGTGTGGAGTGCTAGAGAAGAGTTACAGAACCCTCTGGTTTAGTTGGTAAGAAATGAGGAACTATGGCTGAGTTATAGATCTTTGTAGCTGAGGATTTATTTCAAGTCCTTGAAAGGCTGATTAGCCCCTCTTCTGGCACTGGAGTACTTCTTGTCTGTCTTGCAGAAGCCTGAGTTTACTAGCAGTGCTAGTGGATGAGACCTTTGAGGAAAGTACTGTGCAGGTTGTAGCAGGTCTAGGTATGTTGCGGCTGCTAGTGGAGAGCCAGCTTTTAATTGTGAGTTTTCTCATTGGACTTTTCTCTGGGGACTCTGTTACATTTTGATTGCTGTAGAGGCTAGTCTGGAGCAGCATGTTTCCTGGCGGTGTAGTCCTCTTTCTATCAGCAGAAATCCGAATGTTAGAATAACGGAGTTGGAAGGGACCTTGGAGGTCTTCTAGTCCAACCCCCTGCCCAGGTAAGTGCATGTAACATAGATGTCTGTGCGAGTAAGATTATCAGCCCTGCTGTCAAGCAAAACCAAGCATTTAGTAGTGAGTGCCATACCATGTGCACTAATCAAACAGGTGGCAAGAAAGTAGGGGCAGTCAGGCACAATACAGGTTATGTAGACAGTAAACACAGGGTCAATCAAAATGGACTCAAATGTCTATACACCATGCACAGAATATGAGGAATAAACAGGGAGAATTAGAAATTCAAGTAAATGAGGGCAGATATGATATTGTTGCCATTACGGAAACTTGGTGGGATGAAACCCACAAATGGAACCTACAGCTAGAGGGATATAAATTATTTAAAAGAAATAGACCAAATAAAAGAGGAGGTGGAGTTGCACTATATATAAGAAATAACTACATCTCTACAGAAATAGAGTACAACAATGATGAAAATTATCTTCAATTCATTTGGGTCAATATTAAAGAAGGGAGGGAATGACATTGCCATAGGTCTATACTATAGGCCACCCTAATCCAACCAAACAAACAGAGGAAGTAGATGAACTTTTTGCTAGTCAGCTAACTAAGGTATGTAGGAAGCACATCACAATAGTAATAACTACCCTGACATCAACTGGGAGACAAACTCTGCACCAGGTGGAAGATCCAACAGGCTCCTAACAAACCTAGCAGACAACTTTGTTTCCCAAAAAGTAGAGAAGGGAACAAGGGGATCAGCCATATTGTACTTAATTCTCACTAACAGAGATGAAATGATAGAAGGTGTTGAAGCTACAGGAACCTTGGGGGCAAGTGATCACGCAATATTGGAATTCAACATTATGCAAACACAAGTAGTAGAACAAAGTTAAACTAGAGTCTTGGACTTTAAGAAAGCTAATTTCAATAAACTTAGATGAGAATCCTCAAGGGGAAAACAACTCAAGAAGCTTGGGAAATTTTGAAAAGTGAGATTATAAAAGCCCAGTCAAGCACAATACCAATGAAGAAGAAAAATAATAGCTCTCAAAAGAAACTAGCATGGCTGCATAAAGAACTCTCTGACAAATTGAAAGACAAAAAGGACAAGTATAAAAAGTAGAAAGAGGGGCAAATAACTAAGGCAGAATATCAGCAAATAGCCCAAGCCTGTAAAGATGAAGTGAGGAAAGCTAAGGCTCACAATGAACAAAGGCTTGCAACAAAAGTAAAAAATAACAAAAAAAGCATTCCAACATGTTAAAAACAAGAAAAAAGTCAAGGAAACAATTGGCCCATTGCTGGGAGAAAGTGGCAAGAAGGTGACAAGCAACAGGGAGAAAGCAGAACTACTTAACTCATTTTTTGCATCTGTCTTTATGCAAAAGGAAAAAACAGTCCAACCTATCAAAAACAGCACCACAAAAAACAGATTAAGATCACAAGTTAAAATAGGGAAGAAAATGGTAAGTGAACACCTGTCTACCCTAGATGAGTTCAAATCACCAGGACTGGATGGATTATACCCCCAAGGTTCTGAAGAAACTGGCAGACGAGATCTCAGAACCACTGAACTATATTTTTCAAAGATCCTGGAGCACAGGGGAACTGCCAGAGGACTGGAAAAGACTGATGTAGTTCCCATCTTCAAAAAAGGGGAAAAAAACAGATCCAGTAAACTACAGACCTATCAGCCTCACCTCAATACCTGGAAAGATTCTGGAAAAGATAATCAAGCAACAAATCACTGAACATCTAGAAGCAAACAAAGTAATAACCAAAAGCCAACATGTGTTTGTCAAAAACAGATCAATCTTATTGCATTCTTTGACAAAGAGACAAAATTAGTGGACCAGAGGAATACTGTCGATATAATTTACTTGGACTTCAGTAAAGCATTTTATAAAGTAGATCATAACCTACTACTAGATAAAGTAGAAAAATGTGGGTTAGACTGCATCACCACTAGATGGATTCATAACTGGCTGACCAATCACACTCAACGTGTAGTCCTCAATTGAACTGCATCTACATGGAGGGAAGTATGAAGTGGAGTGACCCAAGGCTCTGTTTTAGGCCCAGTACTCTTCAACATCTTCATAATGACTTGGACAAGGCGATAGATGGGGAACTCATCAAATTTGCAGATGATACCAAGCTGGCAGGAATAGCCAACACTCCAGAATATAGGCTCAAGATACAGAAGGATCTTGACAGACTTGAACATTGGGCACAATCTAACAAAATGAAATTCAACAGTGAAAAAAGTAAGGTTCTACATTTAGGTAAAAAAACCAAAATGCAGTACATGTGGTACTTTGCTCAATAGTAATAATTGTGAGAGGGATCTTGGAGTCCTAGTGGACAACAATTTAGATACCCTGCTTTCCCCAAAATAAGACATCCCCTGACAATAAGCCCAATTGGGCTTTTGAGCGCATGGCAATAAGGCCAAGCACTTATTTCAGGGTTCAAAAAATATAAGACAGGATCTTATTTTGGGGGAAACACGGTATGAGCCAGCAGTGTGCAGCAGCTGCCAAAAAAACCAACACAATTCTGGGCTGCATAAACAGAGGGATAGAATCAAGATCATGTGAAGTGTTAATACCACTTTATAATGCCTTAGTAAGGCCACACTTGGAATACTGCATTCAGTTTTGGTCGCCACGATGTAGAAAAGATGTTGAGACTCTAGAAAGAGTGCAGAGAAGAGCAACAAAGATGATTAGGGGACTGGAGGCTAAAACATATGAAGAACGGTTGCAGGAACTGGATATATCTAGTTTAATGAAAAGAAGGACTAGGGGAGACATGATAGCAGTGTTCCAATATCTCAGGGGTTGCCACAAAGAAGAGGGAGAGTAGAACAAGAAGCAATGGGTGGAAACTAATCAAGGAGAGAAACAACTTAGAACTAAGGAGAAATTTCCTGACAGTTAGAACAATTAATAACCCTATTAATTTTGGATTGTTGGGGACAGAAATATTCTGTATCAATTAATTTTCTGTCCCCGCTGTTCAGTTTAAATGTTTTTCCAGAAAATCTGTGAATTTAATGCTAAGTAACTCAGTCCCTTTTTTTGATGGATGCAATCCATCTCTTTTGTACAGTTTTTCATTGGACCAGCTGCAGATATCATGACTAATAAAACCAAAGCCTTCCCTTTTACACCACTCCTTTAGCCACACATTAAACTCCACTACACACTGGCCTTTCCCTTTTTGTTCCTTATATACTGGTAAAACCTCTGAAAAGATAAGCCTACAACCTATACTACTAAGATCATACCCCAAGTTCGGGAAATAATTCTGCACAGAAAGTACATCCTTTTGGGACAGATCGTTTGTGCCAAGATATATAATAGCATCAACATCATGCCTCTTGTCTCTGCTGGCAGTAGCACCTGGCAGACACCTGACTTCTTTCAAAACCTCCATATCTTTTCCTAAATTTACATCCCTTACAATTGAATCACCAACCAGAAGGTAGCTTCTCTTTTTGGATACCGTGCTCTTCTTGTGTGACCGATGTGTAATATCTGATTCACACTTTCCCCTTTCCAAAGTAAGTTCTTCATCTCGGACCACGAATGTAACCTGGGACAGTTTGGTTACTGGGCTACATCATCAATCTGGGAGCTGCTCCACAGAAAGAGCTCAGAAATGTTTCTTTCTCAGAAATCTGCCATCTGGGTTTTGGGGCTAACAGGTAGTGGGGCTGCACCACCACTGTCCCCCTTAGTCTCTTACCATGATATTCTTCTGAACCATCTCCAAGGGACCATCTGCTATGATTCTCCTTACTAAAGGTAGTTCCATTTGTTGGTGTTGGGAGGCAGGATATCAACCTGGAGATTTCTACTTTGTGGAAGCCTTGTGAGTTTCTCCATTCTATTTTAAATTATAAGACAATGCTGGGGTAGGGCATCCATTGGCATTAGGTTCAGTATCATCAGCCTGCTAATGATTGCCAATTATATATCTTGTCACTGGGTTGAAGTGGTGGTGAGGTGGAAATGTTGATCCAGAACCTTGACTCTTATCAGGTTTGGATAGAGAAGAGCAGACTCTAAATGAAAGTAGCTTTTGGTTTATGGATTTCAAGGAAGTTCATCTTTGATTCTGAAGTTGTATTTCCTCATTCAGAAATGGCTGCAATTTGAGGTTTCCTTTAGATTTACAACTCCTACAGCTCTGGCTAGGAGAGCTTTTGCATAGCTGTAGTGTGTACACCAATTGCTCTATTCCTGAACTGGGAGACTACATTCACAATCACTATTTATAGTATTTCCTAGTCACCTCCCATTGGGATGAGCTATAAGTATGGCTGTTGTGGAAGAGCATTTGGAAGCTACAGAATGAATGGGCCAGGCAGTTAAATACTGTATATTATTGGATGATGTCACTGTTTGGGAACTGCACTGGTTGCCAGTCAATTTCTGGGTATGCTGCTTATAATTTTGATGCTGCTTATAATTTTTAAGACCCTATATAGCTCTGGATCTGGTTATTTGAGGGATTGTCTTCAGGAATGATTGTGGTATGTAATCAAAAAAAATCAAGGGTGATTGGATCACATGTAAAAAAAAAACAGGCACAAATCCAATCTCCTTGTCATAACTACTTTTTTTTTTATCAGACCCTATGGATAACCCTGGCATTTGATAAGATTTGGGTGGCTATATTTACATTTCCTAATGGCTGTTTTAAAAGAATCTGTCTACTGTAACTATCTTTCATGCAGAAACCTTTTCCTGTCCCTGCATGTTGACTTTTTGAAGAAGTAGAAAGAAATGTGTTCATGAGTAACGGTTAACAAAGCTCTTGTCTTCTAAAATTCAAAACATCAAATGAAAATGGTTCATTGTTCTCATTAAAAACCCATTTATTTTCTTCCTGAATTCTCACAGGAAAATAATTAAACTGAAGGCTGATGAAGAGGCTAGTCTTAGACTTAGATGATGCATTACACTGCATGAAAAATGAAAAGTCACAAGAGAATTTAGTTCAGAATATACCCATATGTAAATAAAAGTGATGTAATATAATACTGCCCAAGTATAAATAAAACTTTTCAAAACCAGATTGAGTACAAAATCCAGGTTTTCCTTTTAAGCAAAAAATTGAAATATTGGAACCAAACACTCTCTTTTCCTGTTCCTCTTTCTTTGCTGGGCTTGGAGATATAAAAGATAAAGAAATAGTGAATTGCCACAAACATATGCTCAGTTTGCTACTAAGATTACATCTCGTTTGTTTCTACAAGCACATCTTCAAGATAAAATGCAGCATCCGCTATCAAGTCCCTCTAGAGTGACAATTGTGATTCACAACAATGGGCCCGTTCACCCTGGGTGTGAGGCAGGAGAATGGGGTTGATTAGGAACTGGAAATGGCTAAGATGGATGATGAAACCATCAATGCTGAACAGCCTTTGTGTATTTCTGGAAGAGGGTGAAACCTCAGGTCTTTGGTCTTTCAGGCCTAGTCCCGCATCCTCTACCATAGAATACCCCCTTTCATCAAAGACTGAGGAAGTAAGGCCTGCTGCACAAAAGACCTCCTCTTCCGGCTTCCCAGCATTGGCTTCTTTCCATATTTTCCAAACCCAGCTCAGACTCCCCTCTGTGCAGATAAAAAGAAAACATCTCTGATCCAGCGTCAGCTGCTTGCTTGGGCTGGCGATCATCACAGTTATATTTTTATCATTTTGTGCAACCTATTATTTAATTGGACTACATTTATTTTGGGTATTGACCATAGTGGAGCAATTCTCTCTGGCTTCCAAGCTGACTCAGAATGATACAGTTCTTTCAACGTTATAGTTTATTTTATTATTTTATTTTTCACGCTTTTGAGTCAGTATTTTTATTTTTTGATGGCCACTCACAGAGTGAGTGACTGACTTAAGGTCACCCAGGTGCCTTTGTGCCTAAGGTGGGATTAGAACTCAGTCTTCTGGTTTCTAGCCCGATGCCTTAACCACTAACCAACCTGATTCTGGTAATGGTTTATTAGAGGCCTCTTAATGATTTTTGAAGCTCCAGCTTCAATTATAGGCTTATATCTCAGCCTAGATGTTGAAAATGGAAAGCCTTGAGAAATTCTTCACTCTAGCTTACTAGCTGCTTAATTACCAAGGAAGAGAACACAGAGCAACGATAGAAAGTCATTAGTAAATTTTAGCTGATCTTGAAAAAAGCTAAGGAGTGACTTAGATGGAAGAAATATCAGGGCTAGAGGCCAGATTGGGAAGTCATAAGATCCCAAAAGAAGGCAATGGCAAATATTTCTGCCAAGGAAACAGTGGCACTCTCCTACCATTGGGCAGGAGATATAGAAGCATAGCCAGTTGTACGAATAGGCTGAACAGCTTTTATCTGTGGGCTGCCAGACTCTGGAATGCCACATAACGTAAGTATGTAGTATGATAGACTTGCAGGGCCGGTGCAACATGCAACATGCTCATATTGGCGCAATATATTATAATGTAATGTAATGTTATGCACATGTATATGTATAGAGGATTGTGTGTTTGTTAGTATGATTTACTGGGTTAGGGATTTTCTTTCTTTCACTGTGAGTTATTGAGATGTACTGTGTTGGGGTGGGGGTGCACTAAGTGAGAGGCTCAGCCAATCTCATTGTACACATGTTGTGCATTGACAATAAAGGTTTGAAATTGAAATTGAAATTGGATGTTAATGGACATACCAGAATCAAGCTTGTCTTAAGGGAGATTGATCTTTAAAATAAAAGTTTCTTCAGGAAGAGAGAATGGATCAATTCAGCAAAAAAATGGCAGTTAAGAAACAGATTAAAGGATGAGACTAATTCTGCCAGTTCAGATTTTGGTTGGATCTACAGATTTTTCAATTCAGAGATCTGTTATGGTCACACAGCAGAACATAAGTATATTTTGAACCAGTGCAAATGAAACTGCTGAAGACATCTTAAAGTGTGTTGAGGCTGTTCTGGAGATGTTCCTGTGGAGTATTCCTGAAATGATGGGTTGCAGTCTTGAATCCTTCCTCTTTGAACACATCTGGCATTGCACCTGCTACTTCAAACAGAGAAAGGAGGAAGGAGGAAGAACCTAGGGTTGGTCATTCCAGCTGTGAAATGTCTTGGAGAAGAGAAGAGACTTGCAGCTGTTCAGTATTGGTTTGGGGTGGGATAGAGGAACAGAAAATAAAATGAGAACTGGAAGGTCAATATTTTTTAAAACACTGCAAGGTAAATACTAGCCTTTAAGTAATTGCACAGATATAGGGGGCAATGTGAAAAAAAATAGGCACTGTGCTTGCCAAGTAATAGGAGCCAGCAAGAGTTTTTTTTCAACAGTGTTTGGTTAACATGCCAGTCTACAAGCAACTTGATTGTGAGGCTGTAGAGAATCTTGGCATTATGAATTTGACTTATTATCTCCCACTTAAAAGTGAAAGTATTTCTTCTGCATTTCAGTCTCGGACTTGGTGTGAAGCTACCATGATGCTCTAGTTCCATAATGGTGAACCTATGGCTCATGTGCCACAGGTGGCACGCAGTGCCCTCTCTGTGGACACACAAGCCATCGCCCCAGTTCAGCTCTGCTGTGCATGTGCACACGCCTCCCGCCGACCATCTGGTCATCTGGTCTCTGCCGCGCAGAGGGAGCAAGGTGTGTGCAGGGGGCTGTGGTGTGCAGGGGGGCCGTGCATGCATGCATGGGGGCAGGGGCCGCATGTGCATGCATGGGGCAGGGGCCACATGTGCATGCATGGGGCAGGGGCCGCATGTGCATGCATGGGGCAGGGGCCACATGTGCATGCATGGGGGGCACATGCCTGGGAGGCACACGTGCATTGCATTTTGGTGGTTCGAGCAGGCGGATGCGCATTCACGTGCGCACACGTGCACTTTGGACACTCGGTCCAGAAAAGGTTAGTCATCACTGCTCTAGCTTGTACAAACTTGGTTTTAATGCTAATTAGAAACTACAACTAGTACACAGTTGTAGCAGCTTTCATGTTAATTGAGATAACTCAACACTATCCTAAAACACCAATATTGTGGAGTTGGTTTGTTACAAAGGTGCTAGGTGTCCCCCTCCCCCAATTCAGCAAAAAATAAAATAAATTTAAAAAAGGGGGGGCTTACTAGACTCCTCAGTGGATGTTCACAAAGGTTATAGTTGGTTGTAGTTTTTATGTTGGAAAAGCAATACTTTTTGAAGGCATATATAATTTGATCCTGTATACAGGTACTCCTCTTCAGTGACTGCTTCATTCAGCAGTTGTTCACAGTTACAGTGATGATGAGAAAGTAATCCTCACATTTACAACCTTCATATGTCTGTAAAGTAAAGGAAAACTGAAGATCATAAGCAGTGACAGTTTCACTTACTAACCACTTCACTTAATGACTGACTTGTGTTTGTGTTCTGGTTATGATTGCTAAATGAGGACTACCTGTAGTGGTAGTTTCTTATTGACTGGGAGAAAGTTCAGATTCACTGATGTTTATGTGCTGTTAATTATAGTTCAAAAATCTGGACTTGGTCCATGTAGGATTAGCTCTGGACTTGTGCTTAGTCTGTCAGCAGAATGATTACCCTGTGTTCCTGGAAAGTTGCTTATATACCAGAAGACTGACATGAAATCTCTTTCATACTTTCAGCCATTGAACTGAATCTTTTTGGTGGAAAGGAATAACTGAACAGTGCAATTCCACATGATCAAGGGTTAATGTTTAAAAATTGAGTCATAGTAACGCCTCAATTATTATTGCATCTGAATTGCAATCTGAATTGCATCTGAATTGTAGCTATGTAAAATGATTCAAAGGGTTTTCCATCTTTTTATCTTTCTATGCATATTTGTTGCTTTGTTTTATTGGGCTTTTAATGTTTTTAATATTTTAATCATATTCACATTTTGGTTGTCGAAGAGAGGGAAAAAAAAAAAACAAGTAAAAAGAACACCCCCCCCCCAAATCTTTCTGTCTGCTGATTATTTCCAATGCATGTTGGGAAATAACAAGCTAGTGAAACCAAGCTTGCAATGAAACCCCGCCCTCTGAAGCTGTCTCTCCTAGAGAATCTCCTCTGTGAAGCAGGAAGCTGGCAAGCAGGAGCAGAACTTGACACCAGACCAGACTATTATGAGAATATAATAGTGATGTCCTCTACATCCATAGCTGAGCCAGGAAAGTAAGAAACCAAAAATGTAAATCTAAGGATGTTATAAATAGCAGGCATAATAATTCTACAGTGGCTGTCCTCCTTCATGATTATAGCTTCTTATATTTGCAGTAAAAGTGATTTATATACCTAAACCATATCCTCAGCTCCTCTCTGCCAACTCTTGAGTGCAGATTTGAGATCCGTTGCGTCCCCATTGAGAATGAAGCATTGAGATCTTCAGCCTCTCAATGCAGCACAGTATGTCCTATGCTTTGTCTCACACTTCCCAACTTTGTTTTGAAAAGTCTGTGATTGCCAAATCAGGACACAGGTCATACACCCTATTTATGCATCATAGCATATTGTGTTCTAGGCATATTCGCAATTGCATAATAAATGATGGAGTTCCAAGCAATATCTCTCCAACATAGATACTGTGGGGTCCTTGAGTCATATATACCTACATTCGAATTAGCTGTTTAATGCTGGTTTATTCCTAACATCAATAAAGACTGAGGCAGATTGGAGTAATTTATGTTTCAAGACAAATATTGAATGCTGCTTTATCAGCACACATTCATTTCCCATTAAATCTATAGCACGGTAAAAACAAAATCAGAAAATTCTAGATTTTTTAAAAAAACAGGGACTATTTCTTTGACCCCCTCCCTCCCTCTTTCTCTACATGTCCATTAGGATAGCCTGCCTTTTCTTTTGTTAACTGAAGGGGAGAAATGGAAGATTGCTGTTCAGTAGAAATGGGTTGATGACACAAAAGGAACCAGCCACCCTAAATACATTTCTGATGCATGCATTTGAAGATCCTTCAGTTAGTCAGTTATGCTGTCTCATGCTACTTTGCTGTTATACCTTCTCATTTTCTGTTTGCAGTGAAGAGACAAGATTACCAGAACATTTGTAAACCAGTATGAACAATTTCAGGCAACAATTAAAGCCATGTAATGTTCCATGTTCCTAGCTGTCATTTTCTTCTCATTACCAAAGGCTACCAAAGGATTTCTTCTTTCTCTGTGTTTATGAGTCAATCCTCTATGATTGACTATGGTAGTCAATCCAGCATCAACTATTCGCTTGTTCTCTTTTATTCTGTCAATTCTCTTGCTTCTCCAGCCACCTCTCCCCCTCCCATTTGTTTATTCATCATGCCTTGAGCCATGTTTACATAGTTATGAGTACTGCAAGGTGAGGCAATTTGATCAGTGTGGAAGTTAGAGGAGGTGCTTTGCAGGATGTTCCCATAAACATACCAATGAAACACCACCCTCACACCAGCAACAGAGAGGAAATTATTATTATGGCTTGTCACAAAATCAACCAGATGTTTAGACTGGATTTGGCACTTTTTCCACGTTATATTGCTTCCTTCCCAAGGACACAGGGTAGGTTCATGTGAATGTTTGATTATACTAAAGTATCGTCACAGGATGTAAGCTATTTGAGTAAAGCTGCCTTTTGCAATTGACTGATGGTGATTTTGTTAATACCAATGGTGTTCAAATATGCTCCAGTTGTTTTAGGGATTACACCCAAGGTGCCTATTACAATTAGTTCTACATTTGCTTTCTTTTGCTACAGTTGTTCTATTTACAGGCCTTTTACAGGCCTAAAAGTACATCTCCTGTACTTTTGTTTTATTCTGCTGTCTCCTAGTCCTGCCACATCCACTATCCAGACTCCTCCTCCTCAGAAGTGGGGAACATATCCTGACATGACTTTTCAAAGATGGCTAAAACAGGTTTAATTTTCTCTGACTGGTGACTTCTGGTGTGATGCATAATACTACATTCATAATCTTGAGAGTTGTGGATAGCATATGTGAAGTTCAATATTTTTATCCATTGTTTTAAATGTTTATTTTTTTACAAATGGAAATATTTTTGCTAGATAGTAAGAGAAAAGTGAAAAATGGCCAATCTATTCTTAATGCTTATAAAGTAAGCCTATCTCAAGAAAAAGATATGAGAGGTACCTATCTTTTAGCAAGTGATATACTATGCAGATCCTTGAAGACCTGGATATGTTCCCAGGCACGGGGTTCAGATTGCTAGTTGGATCACATTAAATTGCTCATGTGCAGCAAATTGGTTTACCTTAGTTGCTCTTATAGGTTTCAGTATTTTATTTTATTTGGTTTTTTAATTTTAATTGTCATTCCTCTAGAGTTGTTGTGGTGAGACAGGTGGCCACTTTGAGTAAATAAATACATGCATAGAAAGTCATTTATTGCCTAATTCTCAATCTTTCTTCCAGCTTCTTCTGTACATATGACCTTTTGGCCATCTATTATGACAGTGCTACCTTTAGGGATAAAACTTGAATTATGGGAGGATGGAGTAGGAAACACATTGACCTTCTATTGACTGGATTACAAATCTCATCAGTGCTACTCACTCTGGAGGAAGGGCATCTTTTACAGACAGATAAGGGAAAACTTTTGTGAACCTGCCCCAAAGGAATGGATGATTCCTTTGGATAGATAGGGCATAGTATACAATCCCTGATTTTTTGGCCAGTCAGCCAATAAAAGAAATCTCAGCTTAATCTTCTCTTTCCGTGTATAATTGAAGTCATCCAGCGGAACACCAGCTCTGACCACTTCTCTCTCTCCTCCCCAATTTTGAAACCACTTGAGGCATGGTTTCCTTAACAGACTAGGATTAATCCTAGCCAGTATGACCATAAAGTGGACAAAGATCTGTCAGGGCTCTTTATTAAGCTTGGCTTGCACTTTCAATCTATGGAGTCTATATGTTGCCTCCTCAGACCTCAGAAAAACATTGTTGCTGGGTCCTTGGAGCAATCTTGCCTGAGTTGGGCTTCATAGTCTGGAAGATTTGCTGAACTGGTCTGAGTCCCAACTCTAGAAAAACCATGGCTTCTGGAAGCCAAGGAGTTTTTTTTTTTTTTTTGAGGTGATTCAGCTGAAAAACATTGGTGACCATGACACCCTCCCCCACAATTCCTTCTTTCAAAATTTACTAATGCTTTGTCTGGGTCCAGCGCTTGAGAACAACAACTCCTCCCTCCTCCTCCTCCTCCTCCCTATTATCAATCTTTACATCTCAGTAAATTTCTCAGCTGCTAGTTCTTTTTCCCTCATCTATTTTCTATCACCTCCCCTCATTTGTTACATAGAGACTGCTTTTCAGGTCCCCCTTTCCTTTTTTTCTTGTCTTTCCTGGTGATTCCTGACTCTAACTCTCTCTCTTCCCTTCCCTCCCTCTCTAACAGAAAGGCTCTTACAGAGCTTGCCTTCCTTTCTCTAAATACTGCTGCTAATCCACAAGGGTGGTTCCTTCAGAGCTGCTTAAAAGCTGTTTTCCTGTGAAGGCTATAGTGCTCCTTCATTGCCATTTCCCATTTACTCTTACATCCCCTGCTGAGTGGTTTGTAAATGCTATCATTCTTTTCATTGCTGTTCTCTCAAAAGGATTATATTCTCTTAAAAGCTCCTTCCCAAGTGACTGGTACTTCCCCATTGAGTGCTTTGTGGGACTTTCATTGCTGGCCCCTCAACTGCTGTTTCCCTGTTGAGTCACCTTTCCCTAAGGATTGCTTCTTCATCTGTATTGCCATTTCCCATTGACTGTAGCAATAGCAATAGCGCTTAGACTTATATACCACTTGATGGTGCTTTTACAGCCCTCTCTAAGCAGTTTACAGAGTCATCATATTCCCCCCAACAATCTGGATCCTCATTTTACCCACCTCAGAAGGATGGAAGGCTGAGTCAACCTTGAGCCAGTGAGATTTGAACTGCTGAACTGCAGCTAGCAGTCAGCTGAAGTAGCCTGCAGTACTGCACTCTAACCACTGCACCACCTTGGCTCATCAGACTGTAGCCCTCAAGCTGCCCTCTCTGAATGCTTTTCTTGTTTTTATTGCTATTCCCTCACCACTGTTTTAAAGCTATTTCTTCATGGAATGGTATTTCCACGAGAGCTACTTCTCTTTTTCATTGCCATTCCCCCTCTAGAAAGATTTCACTTTCAATAAACAATTATTAATACAGCAAATATTTGCAACCAGTCTTAAAAGAAGACACTCTTTATTGCTAATGTAGAAGCTGGCCACCTTCAACCTGTAAACAATAGTTGATCTTAGCTTGGTTTTGTGATAACGATGCAGTATTTTTCAAAAGCTAGAACTGTGCTCTATGGAAAACTATAAGAGAAACTGTTCTCTGTACATACATATCTGTAAAGTCCTATTTTGGTTAATTGGATCGAGTTGCAAAGTACCATGCTTATGCCTATGGAGCTGAAGAAGCTTCTTGAATGAGAAGTGAAATGTTTTCAAAGAAAAACCAGAAAGTCCAGTTGTCTCTTGAAAAAGCACCTTTGGGACTACCATGCTTATGATGTTGAATCTTCCGTTGTATTTTGATACACAGATCAAAGATATTTGGTTTCCCTCTAATTACACGCATGGCAAGTGGTTGAGGAACAGGCAGAATTGGTGTTTGCTTTGGCTTTTTCTTACATGCTATGGTAACCAAGGGAACCTAAAATCCTCCTTAACTCTTCTGGTTTAAAGTAGCCTTTCCCCTCTTTTTCTACCAGGGCTTGTGCCATAAGCATAATTTTATGAACCAAATTGACCCTTAATTGATTGATGTGCTTGGAAGTTGAGATCTGTCCAACTTCCATTTGTTAGTTTAGGCTTTATCTCCTCCATTTTGTTGAAGATCATTGCCCTCTGCAGCCATTTTGGATTTGGCTCCTCAAGAAACTGGACATTTGGTTTCTGCAGAGGCATTTGCCTCTGCAATTCCTGACTGGCATTTTGCATCATGCTAGCCTAGTCTTTTTCATATTCTTGAAAAGAATACTAGTGTCATTATTTGGCAGGTAGACATATGTTACACAGAGCATAGATTGATATTGGTGTCTCTTGCTAGCTAGGTCCCTATGGGTGCATTACAAGTTTATCACCGTTTCTGTTGACAAGAAGTTTTGTATGGCCCAGAGGTTTCTTGGTTTTATTACTTTCATAGACTGTCATAAGACTGCTACAACTATTACTCTTGACTGGTCAGTGTTTCTGGGATCAATCTTATGCAGCTCTGGTTCCCATAGATGTTTGTACAACACACGATAGTTACCCGTGTCACCCTTGGAATGATGGGGCAGCACAATTTTGCTTTCCCCAATCTGACTTTACCATCATTCGGCATTGTGGTGATTGCTATTGTCACTCCCAAGCCAAAAAAGTCTGTTCAGGTGCCCACCAACTATTCCTGGATGTTAGGCACAAAGTAAGAAATAGATTCCTTGATCCCTCACTATCTTGATCACTCACATGCCTACTTTTTTGTGTCTTTGTTAAAGATAATCTTTCTAAACATGACCAAGCAAGGAAAGCAGCCAACAAAATGCCAACAGGGAAGGACATGGAAAATTAATGGAATAATTGTTCTTCTGTAAAACTGAAATAAAAGGATACAGAGGGTGCTGAAGTTATTCCATTGGACTTTAGAAATCTTTGAGAAAATTGCAGAAGAACTCTGAGAGCATGGACACCATCACACAACAATATTGGGGATTATGTAGTTGAAGGCTTTAGATTGGTGTCTGTTTGCCAAATGTCATTATTAGGCCTACTTTTTGCTAACCAAAGCTTCCTTGTCACTCCTCTTTCATGGGTACTTTCAGAAGATGTAGTGGACATCATCTGTTTCATGATCACCAATTACTTATTCCAAGAAAGCTCTTCTCCAAGGGTGGGATTTCTGAAGCTTTTCCTATGTTTTTAATGGAAGACTTCCTTGGGAAAAGCAGGTGGAATAGCCATATGGCACAATCCTTGCCTCATCTGACCCACCCAAAAGCAAAGCAATTAGGAATCAGGTAAGCAAATTTAATAAGAGGCCTGGTAAAATCCCAGGTCTGCAGGGAACTATGGGAAGTCAGAGGAGCTTCTGTACATAACTGTACTATTATGCTTCTACTACAATGGTTTGCCTATGATAACGGGTGAACGTAGGCACTTTGATTCAACCAGAAACTGCTAGGAGGTCCCAGAAAGTAAAAGTGCAATGTTAACATATGATATATGTTTGGCAGAATAGCAAAGATAGAAGGTGAACACACATGTGCTTCAGTCATGAACCACACTATTTGACATCACTGCTGATGACTGCAGGAAGGAAGAAACCTTGTGCACATTGTATGGAAGCATGGTGCATAATTCAACCTCTTTCTCTTCCCCAATGTTTACAGAATATAGAGGGTAAGATCTATCTGGAGGAAATGCAAGAGGATGTGCCTGAGTTTGGGGAGGAGGAAGAGGATGCAGATGTGCTATTGCAAGACAAAGATTTTAATCATGCCCAGCAGGTTCCACCAAACAATTATGGGGATAAGTTCCTGCCCCATAATGCAAAACCAGTCGTCCTGGGAGGGGGATGCAAAACATTCCAAGTATATCAACCATACTTACTATGTAACACCATTTGTCCTTATAAATGGGCAGACATTAAGGAACCAGAAGTGGAACATGAACTAGAAAGGTGGAGAGCAGAGAAAGAAAGAAAGACCATTCCCTTGACCAAGATTTGGAGGCCAAAGGGATACGCAACCAGGTCTGAGCCTGCTTCCCAAGTCTATTCACATTTTTTTATCACATCTTCGTTTGCATTCCCTCTTAATTAGTTGTAGATACCCTTTCAAGACCCACAGGAAAGTTGTTTATTAGTATTTCTTTTGTTGATCTGAGTAACAAGCTGGAGCAACACCTGTATAATCCCTATGAGATCTTTGGGATTGGGCATCATGTCCAAGTGATGCGCAACACCATATTTTGCTGCAGGAGAGATTAGGAGTTTTACATAACTATACAAACTAGTTATGAGTGGAATACAGTCCACAGAGGACATAAAGGGTGACCTTGATTGCGGTGCTTGTGGTGAATATAGATGTGTATATGTACATGTGATATACATATCCATAGAATTAAGCCCACAAACATTACACATATATTTCTCCATGTTAATGAACACACGTACGCAGGCACACATATACATACATAAACATATATATACAGATATTTATACACAGCATGTATGTCAAAGTAATAATGTGCACAACATATGTGGCAGGCTTCAAGGTGGAAGCAAGATAGATTTATTTATTTATGCTCAATACTGCTTATTCAATCACTGCTGAATAACTAGAGATGTTCAAATACACTCAATGCAAATAAGTATTGAATTCCACCCATGTTTATGTTTGTGCTCTATTACAGATTGTCCACCATTAAATGGGAGCACTCGGGATTACTGACATGCTGTGTTACCCACTTTCTGTAACAACAAATGGCATCATGTGACACATTTTGCTTCTCTCAGCTATTTGCTTACCAGCCCTAATGGTTTCCTGTAATCACGAGTCATGTTCCTTTCTCATGGAAGAAAAACCCAGTGCTTCTTATACAGATTTGGCAATCCCTCATTTCTCTACTGCACTAACGGTTTAAAATGTCTGTTTGTTTATTTCTTCTTTCATTTGCAATGTGAATTGGAGATTTGAGCTTTCCTTGAATTTTGAGACCCAGGAAAGGTAGCAAGCCAGCCACAAAGACATATTCTCCCTGGCTCACATTTATTTCCCCCCTGTAGATGAGGAGCCTTCCGCTTCTCAAGAAATGCCGAGATTTTGCAAATCTTCAGTTAGGCCTCCCCTTTCCTACTGTGACCCAGAGTTCCTTTATCCTGTGAAGATAACAAAGGGGACTGCCCCTTCAGTAGGAGCCTCCCCTTGTGTATCATTAACAGAGAGAACATTTTCAGGGATTGCCAAACAAGAAATCAGCAATTGCACCTTGAGGCTTCTTACCCTTCACTACATTTCTGTCAGTGCCACTTTGCTGATCCTGCAGGATAAAATCATCCTACCATAGAAGACTGCGGTTCGGTGCAGAGCGCTGTGCCTCCCAAATGTTGTGCAGAACTGCCCAAGCATTTATCACAGCAGCTGCACATTTCTCTGTGCAACTGGCAGATGTGCTCTCAGCATTGCCAACGTGCCTTTAGCCTCCCTAATGGATGTGCCACAGTGTTATGACAGTGATTGACGACACAATTACAATTTTGCTTTCACCTGCCAAGAGTGCCATAAGAAAGGCTTCACAATCCCTCTGAGGTGAGGGATGTACATGTGATTGAAAATCCATTGCTTGCATAGGGGATGAGGAAGTTATCCTGAAGACTAACTCCCCCCATGATGTGTCTTTCCAGAAGAATGGGAAGCCTTGCTACTCTACTTCTTTGGACATCATATCCATCTGTTTTGTTCTCCCTTATGCATGTTGCAGTGTAGTTTCAAGGTGATTTGTCACTGCTTTTTTCTGATTTTCTAATATGCAAAGGTATAAAGCCTCTTTTTAAAATGTTGACAATTCAGTTCTTGGTATTTCCCGCCAGATGGCACCATCTCATACATTTATTTTAATTGCTCAGTAAATACATCAGTGTATTTACTGAGCACACTTCCCTTCCAGACAGATTGGATTACAATTACTGCAATTTCCAAACAGGATTGGAATTGGGCATGTTGGCTAAGAACTATGAAGAGACTGATGAAGACACCTGGATCTCATTAGAATAAGAAAGGCCGGCAGATGCACTTTTGCAATGACTTTGAAGTCTTAAATAGTACCAAAGGCAAACTCAGTTTCCAACCTAGAATTGAAAGAATTTTGCCCTAGGGCCTAGGGCCTTTTGTCACTTGCACCAATGTCAGCATGAACATGTCTCAGCAACCTCTTTTTTTCTGCTCTGTCCCCATGACATGCCTTCATCTCATCCTCAATTTATGCCTCAGGTAATGCAAACTTGTCTGTAACTAATCTGGTGTTGAAGTTTTGCAGGCAGCATATCTTGACATGCTTCACCTACCAATCATCCCTCGGCCTGTTCAGGGTGGGGTGGGCCTTGTCCTAATTCTGGTTTCTGGGCACTATCATCCATGGCCATTCTGTTTTGGAGAGCAAAGCAGTCCATTTCTTTCAAACTGGCTGCCCCCCATACAAATTGGTCTTAGATTTATCTCCAGCTTGGACACTGGAATCAGCCTGTTGAGCAGTGGATCAGAAGTGCTGGTGAAGCAAAAGATAGAGAATGTCTTTCTTTCCACAACTCCCCTTGCACCTATCAGCTGTTGTGAGGCTGACTTTTGAACATGGTTTAAAGCTCTTCTGGAACGCTATGATGAATTGTAAAGCTGGCCTGCCCAATACGTGGCCACATGACTGGGGGTGGGGGGCAGGGATGGCGTGTCCATTCATTGTTGTTAGCCATAAGGAATTGCAAAGAAAATACAGCCTGGAACCTGAAAGGAAAGGAGGTGAAAGATGCATAAAATGAATTTTTTAAATATTGATCCTGGTTTTCATTTTCATTTTTAAACGTGAAAGAAGAAACATATAAATTATGTTGAAAAGAAAAAAAAGATGTAGAATTAGGATTGGACATAATTATTTTCAGGCCAATGGCTACACTTTGCTTTTGAATGGCACGCCAGATGTAAGGACTTAAACGGAACTTTTGTTTTCATTAACATGATTAAAATTAAATATGGTTAATTTAAATATAGGGAGAAATACGGTTTCCCCCTGCAGTCGTATATTAATAACTTCTCCCAGGATTTCTGGTTTAGTGCTATATGATACTCAGCCCCTTTTCAGCAATAAAATTGTAGTTTGTCTATTCTTTCCCAACAAACCTATACTGTACTTATTACCCTGGTTTCAGAATAAAGGATTGAGGAGAAACCTTTTTTTGGGGGGGTGAAATTCCCATTTTAAAAAAGGGAGAATAGTGTAAATAATTGCATTCCTGAAACTCATTCCATTCTCTTTCAGGATCCACCTCTAGTTTTGTTTGCATCAAGGATACTCTGTCAACCAATTGTTAATGTCTACTCCTATTACCTCCTATGGATGCTACATGCAAACAGGATAACTCTTGTCCTTTTCAGTTCATACTTTGGGTAATAAATACTAAACCCAGCAATCTTGGCAGACATCCTTTGTGATAAGGGCTTTCCCCCGCCATCTATCTTCATAGCCGGACTTATGTTGAACAAAGTAGATCATGCTAGGCTTTTCCTATCAGAACATCTGCTTTTACAACATCTTGCCACTCAGCTTCATTATTTATGAAAATTCTGGGTTCAGTTTTGTCTTTTGACTGCTGACAAGTAATGCATGACAACAATTTTGTCATAAATTTTAAGCCTTGCAGGAACCTACTGCATAAAGTTGAAATGGGCTATGATTGTAATGTCATTGGTATTTGATTATTAATGTATATTATTTTTCTTTTCATACCAAGAGATGTGGTGGTGTCCAATAGATTCTTATTTTGGTGTTTTGGTTTACCAATCAGATCAGTTTCAGCTCAAGAATCAGGATGCCCCCTACAGAAATACTGGGTTCTGACCATTTGTGGCCATATTTTTTTTCCATGTTGATTGCAAGCTCTGGGATCTGTTGTCCTGCTTATGTGGAAGGACACCAATAGGTAAATTAACAATATAAAATGAATGGAACCAAGATTTTAATTTTTTGTTTTGTTTTGTGGGGACAAGTGGGAAGAAGTTGGAGGGAAGAGGTCTTATTTTATAAACAAATAAAGTATATACCCGTATTTGTGTTTCCCACTCAAAATGGCCCATGGCACAATTGCAGACAATTCTGACGGCTTTACAGATGCCAAGAAAGCGATATGGGAACTGTAAGCAGACTTAAGCCTTCCGGATGGCAAGTCTTGCCTTATTGTATCTGTTGAAATGGCTTTCCCATGAAATGCTTGTTGAGGGAGTACAAAATTCTTTGCAACTTTATTCTTTCTTCAAGGGCTCAGTATTTTAATTAGTTGAAGCTCCTCCCTACCTTCCACAGCATATCTATAGATACCCCAAGGATGGAAGGATCTAGAAAAAGACTGGTGGGCAATCTTTTGAACCTTGAACTTGTTTCTTCATAAGTTTTCACAATTTGTTATCAATACTTACTACCTATATCACACAAAGTTCTTGGCCTGTTTCAATTTTGATCTTCCAAAATCACCTTCAAAGCAAGACGTTCACTGCTATTTTTTTTTAAATCATTTTTTTTGAAAGATTTTACATATAGAATATGAAATAACATTCAAAGGAAAATATAGTCAATGTGAAATAGAAAAAATATATAAAGAAAAAAGGACGTAGAAAATAGTAAAAAAAGCAGAAAACATAAAAATACATATAAAGAATGTATAATGAAGATTTTTAAAAATCCTCCTCCTAGTAGTTATAATACAATTATAATCAAACCTCTCTCACTAAGAACTATAGCCTCTATAGATCATAATTCCCTTCTTCCAATAACCCATTCTTTCTAATCAAAACCATAAATCAAAAAATTGTTTTCTTTTTTATACAAAAACTCCTAAACTGTTCACAGTCATTGATAAATGTCAATAATGATCTTTCTCTAATCAAAGAAGTCAGTTTGGCCATTTCGGAAAGTTCTGTCAATTTCAACTATTCCTTCATGGTAGGCAATGACGAATCTTTCCATCTTTGTACATATAATCTCACCACAGTGATCATATATTGAAATGATATGTCATGAATGTTTTCTAAGTGTGCATCCATCAGCCCTAAAAGGAAAAGTTCCAATGTCAATTAAGCTTTCATCTGTTAAATCCGTTGTTATCAAAATATGTATTTGAATTCATTTTTAAAGCTTTTTTACAGGTCCACATGATAAAGGATCCCTTCATTTTTTTCCCATTTCCAAATTTTGAATCCCTCTAGTTAATTTCTCTGGCAGAAATTAACTAGAGGGTCACTGCTATCTAATGAGGTTAAGATAATGCTATCTTAACTAGAGCAGGCTCGCTGCTATCTAATGAGGAAGCAGAATTTTATTACTAGAAGATCTCTGCCATTCTGAAAATGGCAAAACTCTCAGAAGTTGCCAAAGTGTTATGGGTAAGAGCATTACAGTTAAATTCCCATTCTTTTGCATGAGAAACTAAACATGTGGAGGGATTATAAAGACATAAAATAATAAACATGACAATAAAAGATGGGTAAGGTAACTATAATTTCTCATTTATGGTAAGGGAGAGTTTTAATGAATTGAGTCAGCTTTTTTCACTGCTGTTAATTTTTAACAATTATGTGAAACACCTTCCAAGCTCTGATTAAGGATAATTAGTGAAACTTTGAAATACTTATCTATAATACCTGCAAGAAAAATAACCTTGAATTTAAGGTAAAATTTCCCCAAAACTACCCCAAAACTTTAGACAGAAAAAGAGGCTACATTCACTTATAGAAATACTGTACACCACCCAGGTTCCCCACCATCTCATGTTGCCATCTGGAGTTGCCCATTTCTGATGAAGCCAGTCTAGAGATTCCATCCTCTTGATCAAATGTCTGCATAAACTTCACTTCTATATGTACAGTATATCTGTATATTTATATGCATGGGCCAGAGACCACAATGCCAGAAAAGCTAGAACTAGGCCAAAACAGCAAAATTACTTAATGATTAATAATTGAAATTAAATCTGTCAGATAAGGTATCCTGTTCATAACATAAATCAACCCCCCATCCCTTGGCAGGTATGCACACAAGCAAACTATTCTGTTGCACAGAGACTACTTTTGAACACATACCTACAAGTACATACAGCACATGCACACACTACAAGAATTTGTTTAGCCCAGCTTATTCCATGTAAACTGGCATGAACACTTGAGAAGAGATCCCTGGGGCATTGTACTGTCTTTTCTTACAAAAGGGAAATAGATTGATCAATACCTTAATGGAAGGGAAGGAAGGAAGGAAAGTCTGTCTGCAGACTCTCACCCTTATGTGTGAAAAAGGAGATCAAGAGTAAGATCTTCCTCTCAGTCCTACTCAGAGAAGGGATAACTGTGACTTCTCTCTGTCCCCAAAGTCCTTTGCTTTTATTATTTGCAAGTCCTAGCCATTCAACTCCCTTTCAATCATCCTGTTTTCAGACTATTCTTTTGGAGTAAAATTAACCTTGTAAATACTGTCTGCACTTGTGATATATTTATAGCTGGTCATGAAAGCACTTTTGTTCACAGCTATTTGTTGGTCATTTTGACCTACCACTTTTTGTCTTTCACATGGGGAGGGTAAAGAATGTCCCGCAAGGCCCTCATGAAAGATAAGCAGTTCTCCTTAAAGAAGAAAATGTGAAAAGCCACTAATTAAGTGATTTTTGTTTATGGATTGTAGTCAGAGGGTCTTGCGTGAATGCTGTCACTTTTTACATTTGCTGCTAAAAAATAACCCTTCTTTAGCTTGAATTACAACAAAATGAGGTGAATAAGGAAGGGCATTGGAAGAGGCTGGAGATAATGGAGAAAGATTCCTGTAGCCAGATGTGCCCCATTCCTGCTGCAGCAATAAGTTTGTCAGATGTTGCCCTTATTGGTTGGGGATATGCAGAAGGGGGAGAATGTTATTTCAAGGATAATTTATAAAAAAAAAGGGCTTTGTACACTATTTGGGTTCTCTTAAGGATCCGATAAGGGATGCAGTGGTTCAGTGGCTAAGATGCCGAGCTTGTTGATCAAAAGGTAGGCAGTTCAGCGGTTCGAAACCCTAGTGCCGCATAACGGGGTGAGCTCCCGTTACTTGCTTCTGTCAACCTAGCAGTTCAAAAGCACATAAAAAATGAAAATAGAAAAATAGGGACCATCTTTGGTGGGAAGGTAACAGTGTTCTGTGCACCTTTGGCATTTAGTCATGCCGGCCACATGACCATGGAGACGTCTTCGAACAGCGCTGGCTCTTCGGCTTTGAAACGGAGATGAGCCCTGCCCTCTAGAGTCGGGAACGACTAGTACATATGTGCGAGGGGAACTTTTACCTTTACCTTTAAGGATCCGAGGACAATTATTCCATTGGTAGAAGTCAAAATGTTAAACTGTATAGCACGGATTAATTATTATTATTTATTATGAATAAAATGATTGTGAAATATTAAGTATTAAAAATATGCTTATATGTAGTTTTTTTGTATGCCTTTGAGTGAATGTTGACTCTTGGTGATTGCCTGCACGAGTCCCTGCAGAGTTTGTTTTGGCAAGATTTTCAGAAGTGACTTGCCTCCTTCTTAGAGGGACTGGCCCAAAGGCACCCCAGACTTTGTGCCTAGAGTGGGACTGGAAGTGATAGTCTCCTGGTCTCTAATTCAGTACCTGATCTTTAACCCAGCACATTTAACCATTATCTTCTCTTTTAATTTGGCTTTCAGATAGACTGATGAATGGATAGAGAGAAAGAGAGAAGATGGAGAGAGAGACAGAAAGAGAGAGAGAGAGGGAGGGAGGGAGGGAGGAAGAGAGAGAATGTGCCCATATTAAATTCCATTTTAAACTAGGTTCTTTAGCCAAATTGATAAGTTAATGATTACTTTATTAATACTGTAGCAAGTTCAGATTCCAAGGTTTACTCTTTTCAATCTCATATTACAAGCACATCCCATACTAACAAGGAAGCATGGAGTGGGATGGGGTGTAATTATCCCGATTTTCAGTTGTACTCTTGGACCCACATATTCTGTTTTCTTTTTTTAATGAATGAAAATGAGATAGAATGATCACCACTATTGTTATAACAAAGCAGTCATTATCTGTAACACTTGAAGTCCTGGGAAGTACTTCGTTATAACGGAAACAGTTTTATTGTATGCCCAGTAATAAAGATTGCTAGGCATCTTTGGAAATTATTGGGAAAGAAATTAACATTTGACTCTTGTTCTCAAGAGAATGTTATTTCTTGAAAATGGTGGGTAAAGTTTTCTTCTGGTAAAGATGGGTTCAGAGGAGCTCAGACCATCTTTTTATTAATGATTAAAACAATGCAGTTTAATTTTTTAAAAGAAGACAACAGAGATGGGGGATCCATTTACCTAGATGTGCTGTACTTGCAAATCAAGGGGTTTATCACTGAGCAGTGAGTCAGAACCGACACAATAGAGGAAACATGGGGAATGGGGGGCTACAGATGTCTTGCCCATATAGTTTTCTGTTGATCAGAAGATGAGTAGATAGTGGTACTTGCACATTGATTTTTATTCATTGAAATCTGTAACAGGATACAACTGCTGCTTGGATTTCAATATTGCATTGCTGAGCAAGCCACTTTCTCTACCCAATTTGATTACGCCAAGGATTTTAGTCAGTGCAAAATGCAGTTATCCTCAAGCAAAGCAAATGGTGAGTGATGCTCCCTGATCCCAGACTGGTTAATGCCTGAAAATAAGTTGTCTTCGCCTCCCAGGACCTATAGCTATGGAATCAGCAAACAGTTAATTCAGGGGAAATAATAACTCAGGAATGCATGCAATGAATGGCAATATTGAGATACCCATGTTTGCCATAACCATATCTGGAAGGAAATTGTATACATTTATGATTATCTCTCATTTAAACAAAAAGAAATATGTTTGGACAAGGTGCAAACTATGTAAAAATTGATGACCATCATTCCCAGGACGTCAGAATACTTTCCCCACAAACAAAGACTGTACATTCTAGAACTTTTTAGTCTGGATAAAATACATTTTCCCCTAAACTAACAAGGATTGCTTAGATGGCTTCTGAAAGATACAGAAAAATGATTAAGAAAAAGTAGGGATAAGAATTAATATAGCACTGTAAATTTTCTCTCATAATTGGCCAAAGTGTAATTTCTGTTTTTTTAAAAATAAGTATAATAGTGAATTTTTTAAAAAAACCATTATCACTTTGGATATAGTTTACGGAGAATGTTCCAGTATTTCTAAATACAGACCTATCAGAATGAACCTTTTTACAAGGTCAATAACACCAGGGTTAGTGATTCTTGCTAATTTACACTCCAGTCATTAAAAGAGTTAACTTCCTTTTACAACTCTATGAGGACAGCTGTGGGTTGCTCAGGTGAGTAATCTGAACTAAGAAAGCCTTATATAAACTGGAGCGTTCCATTCCTGAGCCAAGTCAGAATCCTCCTCATCAAGACTTTCATCTACAAGTTTTTCATTGCCATTCCACAGAAGATGGGTTTCACTGGAAAATATGAAATGGAAAATGAAGAAAACTATGACAACTTTATGAAGCGCCTAGGTGCGTATGTACATTTTTTTTCTCTTTCATAAATTAGATGTTTCATTGGCTAGATAAAGAGAGTTCTTGCCCTGTGCATTTCAAGAAAAAAGCATTATCTTTGCATTAACTTTGTCTAGTTAGTAAAATAGGGTGCAAGCTTTCAGGATTTTAATGATATGGTTTTTTTGGGGGGTGTTGGTGTTGGATGAGGACAAAATGTACATCAGTGCAATAGAATTCCACAGTGTCTGTAGGATTTTTTCTGACAGTTTTTGTTTTTATAATTCAAATTTTTGTAATTCAAAAACTTGCAGCATCTTCTTTTTCAGATAAATTAGACTGAGTTATGAGAAAGCTTTCATCAGCAGGCTGGAAAAGCTGCAGATAGGTATTGTGGCTACTGATTGGACAGTTCCTTTTTTATACATTTATAATCATGAAATGTAACAAATTCGCTCTACCAAAAACAATACTTTTAGGGACAAACTTCCCATATAAGAAAGGTGACTTTTCATTACTATTTATAAATATGAATTCAAGATAAATGTAAATTCAATATAAACCCCCCCCCCGAACGTTCTGGGGGAAAAAAGAAAGCAATTGAACAGCAGCACTTTTATGGACCCTGATAAACAATTAACAGGTGCAGTGTTGATTAACAACTGATTCTTATTCCCTCTCTCTTAGGTCTTCCTCAAGATTCAATTGAAAAAGGAAGAAATTTCAAGATCATTACTGAAATAGTACAGAATAATGATGAATTCACTTGGTCTCAGATTTATCCAGGAGGGCATACCTTGACTAATACGTTCGTTATTGGCAAGGAATCAGAAATGGAGACAGTAGGAGGCAAAAAATTCAAGGTAAACAATTGTTTGGCACCATGACTTCCATCTTGCAGATTTGGACTGCCCTGTTCCTTGATGTTCCTGGTCCTGATCTTAAGTGTTTATGAACTTTGAAACATGAGCAACGATTGTTAGGGTTCCATATTTGGTATCATGTGCATTTGAATTATCTTTTTTTACCCATCCACCCATCCTAATTACTTCAGACCCTACTGACAGAAAGTTATTTCTCTTGGCCTTGATAAAAATACTATCCGCAGATCCTTCGCCCAGCAGAAAAATATATCGGTACAACTTTGGCAGCCTCACTGCCACTCCATATTTTATCATAGGTACATGCCAGGAAATGGGGCAGCCTATACCTATAGGGTACTCTAAGAATAGAGATTAGTGAATTTGGTTGTCCAAAGACAAGTAGTCCTGGTGGAAAACAGTACCCATGCATTGAAGGGATGGGGCATGCCTGCAGACATCTGAAGTGGTCTATAGATGCCACAATGGTCTCATTCTCATATATCAGCTGAATGTAATGATGTGCCAATAAATGTAGAACAACTGGGTCTGCAGGGTCCTTTACCGCATCCCTGCTAGCTAACAAACTGGTGATTGGCAAGGTGCGTCAGCTCTGCTCTCAACCAGCTTGCAAAATACAAGAAAATGCAACAATCAGTTTTTACGTGCCAGCTCCAGCACACTACTGCTTGACTGTGACACTAACATGAATTGTATTAGATTGGACCCATGGCAAATTACTCTAGCTTGTTGCCTACTTAAAGGGGAAAAATACTACTTTAACTCTGGAACAGCATAGATGGCTTTAAGTTGCTATGGAAATAAGATTGGAGTGAGATGAAGGATATTATGAAATCATGTCAGAAAAAAGAGGTTGCTAGGATATATTTGCGCTATGGAAAGATTCAGAGTAGCTGCAGCTTTGGAACAACATTTCTGTTTCTTTAACACACTGGTTGGATCCAGATTTATTTATACTGTACTCAATGTAGTCTGTATGAAATAAATTGAATTTTTGGAGGTCCAGTGCCAGTGATTTGTATGGCTATAATTAAATCCAATCCAGTTTACATAATTAATTTTCATTTGTTCTTTCCAGCAGTGGTCAAACATCTGTCTGAAAGCAAGAGTGAATATAGCATTTGGTTGGATTAGGGTGCTCATAGGTTTGCCTCAGATATAGATAATTAACAACCTGTATACAATCCCTGGTTGCAGAAAGTAAAGCTACTGACCTCCCTACACTGGGGACCAGATCTGTGCTTCCCCCAACTAATGACAGTAGAAAACCAATTATGAGTAGGAGAACTAGGAGGAAGGCAACATGACTGACCAACATTTTCCATGATTCCTTATTTAATGTGGTTTATTTCTTACAGGGGAAACCATAATTTGCAAGAAGGTTAATGGATGGCTAGCAGAGATTGCTTTCCACATCATGCTAGAGACTGGTAAAATCAGTAATAGAAAGCAAGGTTATACTTCTCACACCTTTCCCCAGCATTGGGTGAAATAATTGATTTCCTATAGTTTGCTAGGAGGAAAAAGGATCAATATGACCTTGAGAAAATAGAAGGGCTTGAATGATAAGCAACAAATTATTATGTGCCTCTTGAAGTCATCCTATCTGAATCTATATCCTTCCTACCTTTTATCCAATTGCAGAAGTTAGCATTACCTGTAGAAATCTACAAATTTAGATAAATCTAGAAATACAATGGAAGAACCTAGAAAACACCAGTGACTTGGAAACAACTTCCTGCTATTTTATAAAAGTGATAACAGTTGGAATAAATGTAGCAGATGTGAAAGTTAAGTAAGTCAAAACAAAGTTAGCAGATGAGTAAGATAAGAAAAAAAGCTGGGATAAAGTTAGCAGATATCAAACCTAAAGGTTGAACGTATTATATACAGTATTTCTACATACTGAAAAAATACTGAATACAAAAAATATGAAAATCATACATTTAATTTTGAATAGCTTTGTTTTTTTTCTTCAAAATGATAGCTTTCGAAATAGAGAGAATCGTGGCGTCTCTGTTCATTTTTCTTCAAGTTCCAGCTCATGTAGCACCTGTCTCCTATAAAAGAGGCAACGAAGAGGAGAAAGGTAGCTTCATTGATCACCACCTCACTATTCTGAGATACTTGTAATCTTTTCCCAAAAAAATCAGGAGGTATGGTGTTGGAGAAGGAACGTGTAGACCGAAATGCACAAGTCCATCCTCAGTCATAGAAACTAACTTAGTGAATTTGGGCCAGTCGTTGTTCCTCAACCCATTTTATAAGGCTATAAAGATTCTTATAAATTCTTAGTCTGGAGTTCCAAGGAACCTTTTTGTGACCAAATATTCTAGGACATAAGCAGTTATAATACATTGTAGGAAAAAAATTGAGGCTCTATATCTGTGATGGTGAACCTATGGCACACGTGCCAGAGGTGGCATGCAGAGCCCTCTCTGTGGGCACGCACACCAATGCCAGCTGCTCTCTTCCGGGTTCTGATGCTCTGGCACATGTATGCATGTGTTTCAGTTTTGGCACTCAGTGCCAAAAAGGTTAACCATCACTGCTCTTGTAGTCCTTGACTTACAACAGTTCATTTAGTGAACGGTCATTTAGTGATCGTTCAAAGTTACAACCGCACAGAAAAAAGTGACTTATGACTGTTTTCACAATTATGACTTTGCAGTGTTGCCATCATCATGTGATCCAAATTCAGATGCTTGGCAACTGGTTCAGATTTATGATCATTGCTGTGTCCTAGGATTGTGGGACCCCCTTTTGTGACCTTCTGACAAGCAAAATCAATGGGAAAGCCGGATTCACTTAACAACCAGGTTGCTAACTTATCGACTGCCTTATCAATTCACCTTACAACTGTGGCAAGAAAGGTTGTAAAAAAGGACAAAACTCACTTAACAAATGTCTAACTTAACAACAGAAAGTGGTTGTAGGTCGAGGACTAGCCCTATACAGATTAGCTCTTAAGAGTAGGTTTGGATAAATATAACAAACAACTAATAAATATATCAGTAATTTAAAAATCCAGCCCTTCTTACATCTCCTTAGTTCCAGAAAATGAGACTAACAAACAGGGTTGATGCTCTGCCTAAAATCAATGGAAAAACTTCAGATCCTGCTTTAAAATTTATTTAGTTATACTCAGCTAATATTCCCCCCACCCTTTTAAACTAGAAGAAGCAACCTTCTACCACTCATCTCTGCTTACGTATTCATGCGGTAGGATTTTATTTTTGTTTTTGGTACATGAACATGGTTGCTAAAATAAGATCCAGCAACTGCCTGAACTAAGTGTGCTAAGTGCTTACTAGGTTATTTCTAGCTATTATTTAGAGTTGTTCTCAGGTATACTTGCAATCAAAACTATTTTCAATCCCAGAGAAGATTCATCCTGCCCAAGAAGACTTCCATCTAAATGCTATTGAATGAACTTCAGCCAACAAGGCAACTAACGCATGCCAATCTGTTTCAGGCAATAGTTAGAAAAGAAAATGGCAAAGTGACTGCTGACTTCCCAAACTACCACTATACTGCAGAAATCGCTGGGGATAAACTTATTGAGGTAAATCTTGGAAAATAACTCTTTGAAGTTGGAACGTGTGATGTCAAAAAGACTGGGCAGAAATATGTTAACATGAAAAACTAACTCAATATATATTAATGACGCTGAAAGGAGCAAGAGTAATAGGACTGTACAGCACTGCTGATTCCAAGATTTTAAAAAAGTTCCTTTTTGCAGGGATGTGAGCATCTCTTTTCAATTCCTCAAAGCAGCTGCATCTTTACCAGGGAATTCTGGCTGCCCTCTGCAGCTGCCCTCTCCACACCCCTCCCAGGAAAAGAGTCCTTTAGATTAGAGTTAAACTCTGGTACTTTGTTCTTAGTGCTGAAGAACCTTTTTGAGTTTAAATCTGAAGCAATGCACTACTCTAGACAATTGGCTCCAATATATTTGCAGTGGGATCGCGGTGGCTCAGCAGTTAAAGACACTGAGCTTGTCAGTTGGAAAACAGCCCAGGTTCGAGACCCAAATGCTGCATGACAGAGTGAGCTCCTGTTACGTGTCCCAGATCCTGCCCATCTAGCAGTTTGAAAAGATATAAATGCGAGTAGATAAATAGATACCACTTCGGTGGGAAGGTAACAGCATTCTGTGAGCCTTGGTGTATTAGTCATGCTGGCCACACGACCACAGAAATGTCTTCAGACAATGCTGGCTTCCTTGGATAAGAAATGGAGATGAGCATTGCCCCCTAGAATCGGACATGACTGGACAAGGGAAACCATTACTTTTCTTTATAGTTGCAGTAAATGGATCAGTAAATCAAAGAACAAGGGGTGAGTAAGGAGGACTAAAGTCCATGCTTTGTAGGCACATTCTTTTAAAAATGTGATTGTGATAGCCTCCTTCCATGTATCTAGTGTCGCCAAAATAGTCTATCACCTGCTGAAAATAAAAATATGAAAATTCAACATATGAATAAATAAAATATTAAAAAAACTATTGTCTGCTATGACCAGGGGTAAAAACAACTGACTTATCAAGAGTTTGTTAAGCTTTATCAAGTCTTGGTCTGGATTTCTACAAATCCTCTTTTTATAGCCAGAAGTTCCAGGAAATAAGAATACCTGTATGAATTAAGATGCAGCAATGGAGAATTTTGAAACTGGCTGTTCTAAAATGCCTTGAGGATGAATTTGGTTCATTTGCTCAGCTATAAAGATCTAATGCAGAATTTTTAGATCATTAAGAATTTCAGAAGAAGAAAGCTTTCAGCTGTATATGTCAGGACGCAAACATGGTACTAGATATAGATTTATTTATGAAAATGTATATGGCCACCCAAATCATTCTCAGTGACTCAGGACAGTTTAAATATATATAGTAGATATATTCCTCTATGGATTCAACAAAAAGTACTTCAATTTATTTAACAAAATGAATTTATTAATTCTTTAAGGTTTCTACAGTTGGTGATATAACCTTCAAAAGAATCAGTAAGAAGCTGTCATAAGAGATTACTTGGAGAAGAAATAATCCAGTCCTTAGCCATATTGGAAAATGAACAAAGTTATATAAAGTGATAAATCTTCCTCTAAGTCTGCTTTTTGCTTTGCAAACAAATAAAATACATCTTTTATTATTCCTATGTGTCAGTGGTGGAATGTAAAATTTGTTACTACCAGTTCTGTGGGCGTGGCTTGTGGTGGTGGGGTAATGTGACTGGGTGGGCATGGCCAACTTTTTTTTTTTTAAACTTTTAAAAGCATTTTTTCTACAACCTCTTCAGCCGAAGAGGTTGTAGAAAAAATGCTTTTAAAAGGCTCTGACAATCCCAGCTGAGCCGCGCGATTATCAGAAGCTTTTTTTTTTTACTTTTAAAAGCATTTTTTCAGCCGTAAAAAAAAAAGCCTCTGATGATTGCATGGCTTAACTAGGCGGGGGGGCGGGGGGCGGACAGGGATTTTTGTTACCGGTTCTCCAAACCACCCGCCGCCATCGCTATCGGATCGAGTGATCCGGTCTGAACCGCGAACATTTCACCCCTGCTATGTGTAACTGTTCTATTGGTTTTCCTCTTCCCTCTATACTATATATCATGTTGGTGGAATCTTGAATTATTATCTTACTATTCCTAATGAAGAGCAAGATTTCAGGCATTGCTATGTAGGAACCTACCATAACACACATGATAAAGAGTGAATGAACACTTTTCTTTTCACGAGCATATTCTGGCTGGTTTTCCACCATGCGCTATAGCAAAACCAAGCAAATTACGTTTTGGCTTAGTACATTCTGTATTTCCAGCCACAATAGTTCATCAAACATGTTTTGGAGCATAGTGTGATGTGTGAAGGGTGGCTTTTATAATAATATGATTATGAACAAACTAGCACAAACAATTATTTATAGCAATGTGAGTCTGGTCTATCTATATATACAAAATTTAAGAAGAATGACTTGTGGTCATTTTTAAAAAAAGCGGTTGCTGTATGTGCAGTGCAGGGGTGAAATTTAGCCGGTTCTATCGGGCTTGGGTGAGCTGATAGCCTCTGCGCATGCGCAGAAGGGTTTGCGCATGTGCAGACAACAGTGCACGAGGAAGCGAGCACATGCACAGTGCACACATATTTGCAAACTGATAGGGAAGGTAAGTGAATTTCACCCCGGTGCAGTGTTTCAATTAATCATATAACTTGTAAGAAAGCCTTCCGTATTGCTACCTAGAGGACACTGACATATTTAATCATCATAGCTGCTTTTACAAATCTTACTTTTTAAAAACTGTATTTCATTTGCCATATCTAACTGCTAGCTTGCACTATTCTAATTTCAAAAAAAGTGTCTCAATTGTTCCATGTGTTCCAGCTAGTTTGAGGTCTCACAGTGTTTGTTGATTGTGACAGAAGCCAGCTTTGCATGCCAGCACACACAAAGAACAGTGAACATGGTGAAATATTTTTCTCTTCATAATGAATACATGGTCATTGGTGACCATTTGAGAAGAGGTGAATATGGTGATGAGAAGCTGTGATCCTCAAAACATGTACATACAACAAAAAGTAACACAAAAAAGAAAAATATCACTTTTCTTTTCAGCTATACACAGCGGTCTGCTCTTTCTATAGATCAATATTTACAAATATTTAAGTATAAACTTATTTGATGTTCATTTTCTACTTTATATCATTTCTTCTTTACTAACAAAAGATCATACACATTTCCCCCTCCTTTATTCATTCATTTAACTTATTTCCTTATGTTTCAACCATTCATACCAGATCAGATTCTGAATAACAAGCAAAAATTTTCTAAAATTTCATCATCTAAAAGTTTATCCATCGAAATCTGTATCCAGTCTGTCTTCAAAATAACTTTTAAGATTAGAAAAAGTTATAGCTGCCTTCGCCATTTTGATGCTTTTCTGTGTGATCTTTTAGTTTCCTCTAATGTCCATTTATAACTTTCATCAAACCTCAGTTCCTGATATGGGTTTAATTCTGTTTGAGTTGTTTCCCATGATTATATTAATTACATACTTGCTTTTCAAATCATATAGCAAACATAATATGTCAAGTCTCTTAATATGTTTAAAACTCTCTTAAAATTCTTTTTTCTCTTTGCCAATTGTATATTGTTTTAAATTCTTAAGTGTTTAAAATTTCTGAAACCCAAAAACAGTAAAACATGCCAGGTGTCACATTAAGTTTGCTGTTTTGATGGCATCTAATATCCATAAAGTGGTTAAATTAAACATTTCCAAATGTGATTAAAAATGAGTTTGGCTGGCTTAATGTTGTTATGAAAGGCTCTGCAGTTGTTGAGAGCTAGGAGCTAAGATGTCATCTTCCTTGGCTCCTGGTGCTCAGACTCATGGGAGACCACTGTTTGATGCTTTCCTCATAGCTGCCATTCAGAGCACTCATGGGTGATCTCCCATCTTCCGTTCTCTGGAGAAATACAAAGGGTCCGTTCACTCTCCGATCCTTCGTTCTTCACAGTGATTGTGGTCACCACTTGTTCGTGGAGACGTCTTCAGCATGTCATGACTCACACTGGAAACCGAATATGATTTGACTTCTTGAAATGCAAAACACATACCACAGAGCACAAATGACTAGCATCCTGTTACTCAGAGGAATCAGCCAGTGATTTTCTGCTATCTTTTTGCATTTTCAGAAGACAAGCCAAAGCACAGTCAAACACCGCCCTCTCCGTGACAGGAAAGCCATGTGTTGAAGCTCAGTCTTACACCGTGTCACTTAGCAACCAAGCCTGGGCATGTGTTCCAACTGGTAGCTCAAAACGTGCAAATCCTTTAAACTCCTGCTTTCCTATGTAGATGCTGCCACATTTCCATCTGAAACTGGGGCTTTTCGCTGTCATTTCACAAAGCTGCATGGAAAGATTTGCTCTATTGCACCTTTACACAACTACCGGTTTCTCCCCCCCCCCCGCAACTAAACCCCACGTGTCCTCCCTTGGAGATGGTACTCCAACTCAGACAAGAAGTAAGTACTTTGTTTCTTACTGTCTAGACAGTGCGCCAAAAAGAAAGCTTCCCAGCTAGCACAAAACAAACACCCTCCCAATCAACTACAACAAAGAAACCCACCACCAGTCTGGAGGAGAACAGCACCAAGTCTAATTTTACATTCTGAATACAAGACAATTCCCTTTGTTTTCGGTTTTGAATACACTCGTGCTGGTACCTTCTGTGACTGCTTAGAGCAAATCAAATCAAATCAAATCTGAAGTTATATTTAATTTCCTTCTATAGTTGTGTCTTGGCATTGAAAAGCAGTGGAGGCTAAAAATATTTAAAATGTTTGCAGTGATGGGGGAGGAATATTGTTGGTTCACATAGTGAGCAGTCATAATTTTAATGCAAAAATAAAAGTTTACCTTCCATTGTAGAAAAAAAATCAACAGCTTTCAAGAAATGTAAAGATATAAATTTCTGTCTGATTAAATGTTTTGAACACTAACTATGGGCTTATGTTTGTGTGGGTTGTCAGAGAAAACTGAATTTTAGCACAAAAGGTTGAAACATGATCCAACTAAATACATTACTTTAAGTATGTGTCCAATCCCCTTAAGAAATTCCACTTTTTTTATTTGAATAAATGAAAGCAGAATTTATAAATATGCAATCAGATGTTTTGACTGTATACGTTATACACATGTCAGAACATGTGAGCATCTGTTTGCTAATTCGCCCTGGTTAGGAAGGTGCTAGCCAAAAAGTTACCCTTCTCATGACTAAAAAATTGCTAAGTCCCTACTAGAGGTTGATGAAAGTTCAGTTTGCTTTGTCAGATGTTCTTGTAGCTCACACCTATCGTAGGTAAATAAAATTAACATTAAAATAAAATAAAAAAGTTCTGGCCCTATCAGCTTCCAACTATTATGGTAATATATTTTATTCGTTAGAAGAATCCAATTTGGTCACCATAATGTGATTTATCATTGTTATTTATTAAATAGATAATAGTTGAACAGTGCATTGTATGGTTTTAGTGTGATGTGTAAATCCTGTCACATTCTTTCTCTAGTAGAAATATATACACAACCCTGAGCTCTTTTCAGATATGAAATACTGTTATGTTAGTTCAGAGGATTTATCCAGGTTCACTATTTGAATAAGCTCCTTGACTGATCACCATACTGGCTCCAATCTAAAACCCAGGATGTAAGTATGTAGAGATTTCCAGCATTAAACTGGTCAGGACCCAAATATTATTTTTCGGGGCAGAGTACAAATTGGTATTGCCCTTCTCCCTGCCCTGATGTTAGATGTAATTATGCTACATCACAGCCAGGGACAATTCACAGGCTCTGATGTTCATCTGGTCCATAACTTATTATGGGGTGTTACATCAATCTAGGGATTTAATTGGAAAGGTGACTAGGCAAACAATCCAAGCACTGGAATCAGGGTCCCACGTATGATACCTGCTGTTATTACATTTTGAATATGCTATCCTCTGGCAATAGACTGTTCTATGCTCTATGTTTTTTTCATGTACTGAAATTGTAATGTCCCTTCTTCACATTTTCTCGATATCTTCATTTTATGTGCTAACATAAAGCATTGCTTTAATTTCCCCTCAGGAAATAACTATAACGGAAAAAAGAAAGAACAAAACTGGTTGTGTTCCAAATAATCTCTTGGCAACTCTTCTTTCTGGGAAGCTTAATGCTTGAGATGAAATTCAAGAAATGTATTCCTGCCATCTTCTGGAATTACCTTTTCTAGCTCCTGTGTTTCTTCAAACGCCATGAACCAAATGCTATAGAACAATTGTTTTGTTGGATAAAATGTTATCAGTTTAGGACCAAAGGCAGAATTTTTTTTGGGGAAAAAAAGAGGCACGAATCAGATATGATAGGGTTACATCTTCCTGATTTTTTTTTTTTGCAAATCTTTTAAATGAATTGATGGTAATAGTGATATCAACTGTCTATTGGAATAATATCACATATCTGGAAGCATTTTTCATCAGCATTTCAATATTATCAGTTGATTATAATTATAATTTCTAGTTACCTTTTCCACGTTTTTTTTTGAATTTACAGCTACACCTTGGGAAAAGAAAAGCTCTGTGTAATTTGCTTCCACTGCCTCTCAGTCTCTCTCTCTTCTTTGTCTCTCACCAATCTCCATATGCATGAGGAACTATCAGAGTTTTAGTTTTTGAAATAGAATACCACATAAGGGAACATAAAATTCCTCTCAAGTGCCTAGATTAGGGATGTCAAACTCGATTTCATTGAGGGCCACATCAGGGTTGTGTTTCATCTTGGGGCATGGTGGACGTGGTCAGTTTGGCAACACTTGTGTCAGGGTCACCTGTAGTGGCCAAGTGCTAAGGCAGGACTTGCCTCAGACCCTCCCTCCTTCTCATTATAATCTTCCTTCCTTCCTTCCTTCCTTCTCCTCCTGCTCTTTTCTTCTTTTTCCTTCCCTCTTCATTCTCCTTTCTTCTGCCTTCCCCTCTTTCCTTATTTTTCCTTCCTTGTTCCCTTCCTATTTTTTTTTCTTTTTCTTTTCCTTTCCTCTTTCCCTTTCTCCTTTCCTGTCTCTTCTTGGATGCTCAAATGCAAAAGGGGAAACATTTCTCCTTTTGTTTTGTTTTGCTTTTAGTTTCTTTTGCTAGCTCTCTGCCAGTGAAAACGGAGCTCGGAGAGGTGGGTGGGTGTCTGTTTTTTTTTTAAAATTTGATTTATATGCCGCCCTTCTCCGGAGACTCAGGGCGGCTTACACTGCGTTAAGCAATAGCCTTCATACTTTTGTATATTTATACAAAGTCAGCTTATTGCCCCCACAAAATGGGTCCTCAATTTACCTACCTTAGAAAGGACGGAAGGCTGAATCAACCTTGAGCCTGGGGAGATTCGAACTTGCAGTAATTGCAGGCAGCTGAATGTTAATAACAGGCTATTAGTCTGCTGTGCCACCAGGCTCTTCACTGGCAGAGGGCTGCAGGAGGCCATCATGTCCGAAAACAGGGCCCCAGAGGACCATCTGTGGCCCTCCTATGCTCCATTTTCAGTGGCAGAGGCATTGCGGGCCAGTCCTTTGCTGTTTACAGGGCACACTGAAGGCTGAATCCGGCCCGCGGGCCTTGAGTTTGACACCTAGATAGAATGAAGTACAGAGACACTAGGCATCTGGATCGGGCAGAAACTCAAGCTTCAGTGTTGCTACCAATTGGTTCCAGTAAACCTCATACTAGGAACCTCTTTAGATAGGACACAATTTTCCATAAAAAATTTCATAGCTGACAAGTTAGTAATTATTCCTTTTATCTTCTGAAAATAGGAACACCATGTAAGCAAAGCTTCCTGGCTCTACAGGAGTCAAGAAAGTGTACCCATATCTCTGCCCACTCCCTGCTCATATTCAGGAATTAGTTTTTTATATTAATGAGCTGTTCAATGGTATAACATACAACTGATAACAAGTGGAGTCAGGCATCATGAATAGATGCCAACTTCAGTAAGCTAATAAAAAGGACTAGTGTTTGGTAATAGTTGTTCTTGAGTAGAAATTCTGAGCTGCAAATATAACATGAGAGAAGGCTTTGCATGCTATTTAAAAGCGCTCTGTTGCAGTGCTGAGATTCCTTTGTTCTCATCAGCTATAAGTGGAATTTAATTCCTTATTTGCACAATTGAGTATTGCTTCCAGGAAACTAAATTGGAAAGCAACTCAATTCTTTTTAATTATAAGTGAAGTCTTGGAACGTCTGTTGGCAAAGTGGAGTTAATCAGATGCTAAAACAGGTCGAAAAGGTGGCTCTCCTGGGATACATATGTTGTATGGTGTGTACCTTTGCAATAGCAATCTTGTGCATATTCAGCAGCATCAAAAGAAAGCCTAAAAGAAATCAATCAATTAGTAGCCTCAGAGGCCTTCTCTTCTATTGTGTCACATGCTTTCTAGAGCAGCGTTGCCTATATCTTTGAAAACTTGACTGTTCTCCCAAGCCTAGTAATGTAGTTGTTCAGTCTTTCATTTTATATTTGGCATGTTCCACGTGTTTCTTCCTGAAGTGGATGGTCTTATTATTTATTACTTTTTACATGGTAAACCACTAGATCATTGGGTAGCCTCTAGATTAATTGAATCCTACCACTATGAAGCTCTGTAACAGGCATGGAAGGAACTGGAGTCATTTGATTAAAGGGTGTAGTAGAGCCTACGAAGATTATGAGCACCCAAAAGGAGACAAGTCCATTAATGTTTTGTGCTGTTTATTCAATAAACCTTTTAAAGACAGAAACAGAAAATTTCAATACACAAAAACACCTTCTTTACAAGACGTCATGAAATAATCAGGCCAAATTCTATAAGCTTGAGCTTTTCCAGTGGTTTTTACACAATTAAGTGACTACTGTCTGCTTAAATGTTGTAGTTAAAAAGTTGTATATAAATACATAAAAGGTAACGTACAAGTCCAGATACTATTTTTTGACAAAGATGTTTCTAACAAGGAAAGAAAATCCATACAAAAACATTTCCAACTTTGTCTTGCTACATATGTTGTCATCAAAAGCTGGACAAGCCCAGTCTGCAATAGACTTTAGCAGAACTCATCACCAGACTTTTCAATAAAAAGGAAACATTCTTCCCCTACATTAAAAGCAGCACTCTCTTTTTCAGTTAAAAATTTCTTCACTTTCTCTCTGAAAATTATAACTTAAAGCAAAATGAACGAATAACATTTTACCACTGCATTCTCAACAACAAACTCTACATATTCAATAGAATAAAAGCATATTGCACATAGTGTTATTGCAATCCTGAGAAACATTCCATAAAAATACTGTCATTCAGTGACAATAGCTCCATATCAAGTGGCAACTTGACACAGTAGTAGACATCTTCAACATATTTTGAAATTGGAGCAGAAGTCTAGTACAAAACTTAATCATACAAAATTGTTTAAGGCCATGATCCTAAAAGTAAGTTTACATAGAAATATTAGAGCACTGGGGCAAGGCAAAACCTGGCAAAGTATTGTTAAATCTATATTTTTAGAAGAGAATCAGTGGTGGGGGCATGGTACTGTAGCCCGCCCATTTCCATCAATTATTTTCTGCTAATGTTAACCCCTCCCCTCTTTTCCAAACTTACAGTACTTCCTAATTCTGGAGTCCAGCTAGAAAGAACCAGGTCAAGGTGCTAAAGAAGCAATTGCAGAAAGAGATTAGCTTTCTTTATCATTGTGGTTCATTCCTTGCTTTAAATGCTAATATTCAAAGTGAATTATTATTTACTTTGTCATGTTGATTTACATATTGCCTTAAAAATAGCTTGCATGGCAACCTATCTCAATAGTCATCTATAGTATTGTTCCAGCTAGTATCTTTTTAGGAATGCAAATTGTTTAATCACCTTTTATTAACCTTACATTCCTTATTCTTGAACCTTTTAAGTGTTCTTTCCTCTTTTAAGAGTCCTTCTATGTATATTTTTGTCTACTTTTCTAAGTCATATTGCAAATTCCTAACATCCTATAATAAAAGGCAGCAGTTCCCTTAAAAATTAAGGGATTTAACTATTTTTCTTTACAGTGAACTGCTTCAAGTAAACATTAATCCCTGATATAACTTGTAAACCATATTTTCTCAACAAATGACTGTGACATAAGGCAGCAGCATTTCAAATATCTAGAGGTACTTTAAAAAGGCAATTAAAAAATACTATACATATGAAACTCAAATGGTGCTTAACCTATAAAATGTATTAAAAAAGTTCCAAGTATTTCTCTCCCTATTTTCATGTTTAATATATTGCTGTGCGAATCTTCCAATAAGCAACAAGGAAGTTCCTTCATAAAGTATTCAGAGAGAGAGAGGGAGGGGGAGAGGGAGAGAGAGAGAGAGACATCTTAAGGTGAGTGCAACAAACACTGGCCTTTTTATCACCAATAGAAGGTTCCTGGGCTAAAAACTACAAACTACAATCATCCACTTGGCAAACCTCATCAGGGAAGCAACTATACACATGTGCCACAGGGTAGTTATCTTACGGCAAAAGTTTGTCTTATGGAAGAAGCTTTTCCAATTCTTCCTCCCTCAAAATGAAGCCTGGCAAATCTGGGAAAGGTGAGGTATATCTTTTTGCATTTTTCTCTTAAAGTCTTGCCTCCTTACAAAGCACACGTACTGAGAAATCAAAATTGAGCTGGTGAGTTGGATCTGTTTTTTTGTCCAGCCATTTCTTCATAGAGATCCTGCTGATAGTGACATGGGTAATCTGGTTCGTGTGCTCCAACCCTGTGTTTTTCTGGCAAAACATCCTGCCTCTCTCTGGCTCCCTTTTTCCATAGGCGCTCAGCCATCGAAACAGCCTGCTGTGTATGAGTGATGCCTGCTGAAGTAGCTGCTGCCGTAGACCAATGAGAGGCAATGTCTGGATTCTGTCGAAATGGCTACCTGCATCGTGATTGGCCCTTGGAGAGACATGGTCTGCAAAACAGGTTGGAAATTCTCCTGCAGGGCAGAGTAAGTACTCAGCGTACTATTCCCTGAACTGAGGCCACTGGATCGAGGAGCTTGCAGGGAGTCCCGATAAGCGGAGCACAGATCCTGTATCGGAGAACAGAACTGCGACAGGACAGCTGAGGGCTGGGGCAGGGGGTGGTACTGTGGCTGTTGGAAGAGAACCTGAGTTGGCGTCTGTAGGTTTAGGCTTTCCATAATTTGCTGCTGCTGCTGCAACAGAGTTAGGGAATCTTTTTCCTGTGTGTCTTCTCTGGGGTCCTTACTGTGAACTTTGCTAGAAGAAAATAAATCAAAAACACAATCAAACCACGTTTTGAAAAGAAATGTGAAACTAATTAACATGATGTGCTAAGAAACAAGTATCAACTAGCACTGATGATGTTACCTAGTTTGGGTAATCAAATATTTACACAAAAACAACCAAGCTCAGAGAGCACCAAGGACCCTTCATGTCAACCCTGAGCTACAAATATTCTCCTTTATTGGCAAGTATCATTTATCAGATTTAACCCAGGGGCAATATTTATAGTTACAACATTTGCTAACAACAATGGACAAAAGCATTTCCAGCTTCCCAGATAGCCAAGGTAATAGAACTGGTTAAATCTTTTAAAATCTACGGTTAGTTTCTATATATTATTTGTTATCCATAAATCAATTTTATATACAGATATTAAGAGATTAATAAACTACAGAGTTTGAAATTCCTGTATTACCTAGACAATAGGAGAGCGTCTTAACTAGTGTGTCATTGGACCTTAAACTACGACTTATACAACAAAAATATAATTGGATTCCATTACATTTGTATTGAAAACTGTCTAGGAGAGCACTATGTTGGAGATAAAAACACACTTTTTTCCATTGCCCTATACTTACTACGTTTTGTGAGAAAATAGTGGAGTACTTATAAATCTGACTGTACAACAAACAGCTAGTATTTTCAGAGGATAGTATTCTCTTGAATTACATATCTAGTACATAGAATCTGACGACAACTGGACAACATGAATGGACTCTCTGTGCTATATTACAGCTAAAAGATTGACATTACATCATTGGAAAGATAAATGTACGGCCTCATTTACTCAATGGATTCAAGATCTAATTACACTTGCTACCTATTAGGGGATTGCTAATAGACATAGACTTTGTATGGATAAATATAATGAAATATGGGACTCATTTAGCAAAGTACAATAGATTAAAAAATCTATTGTACATAAAAATTTTATGTACTCCGAGAGCATATGCACCAAGACAAATTCCTTGTGTGTCCAATCACACTTGGCCAATAAAGAATTCTATTGTATTCTATTGTATTCTATTGTATTCTATTGTATTCTATTGTATTGTATTGTATTGTATTGTATTGTATTGTATTGTATTGTATTGTATTCTATTCTATTCTATTCTAAAAAGGCATGATTGTCATAGAATATAAACATATGTATATTATAAATATTAGATAATTATATATAATTGTAACTGTTGTTTTAACTTATAGTTTATTTATTTAGTTATTTTTAAGCACTTGTTACATATTTTTAATAATGTGTTTATCTTGTGCTTTGTCCCTTTTGGGTTTTTTTTCCTGTTATAATTTTAAATGCAATAATTTAAAAAAAAATGAAACTTGGTTGCTGAATAAATAAACTTCCCCATAATAATTTTGTGTTTTCAGTAATTTTATAGCTGAATACCATTTACGTTCTCTTGTTTCAAGTTCAGGAAAAAGAAACTAATGAACAAGAATTGATGGTGTGTTAAGAATTTATTTTAAAAATGTTCATCAATTATCTATGCAGGAATCTATTATATGAACACATAGTACCATCTATTATATTAATACATTGCAAAGGCTTAGGATAATGGGAGCAGGAACTATAATCATCCAAGAGGAAGTGTCACTTGGTAAAATCTTGGATCAGGGCAACCACAGGGCCCCTATCTATAGACCAACATTTTATTTCCAAATGCAAGCATAAGTCACTGAAAAAGATTCATTACCAATAGCAAATCCTTTTAATTAACTTACACATATTTTCTTGGGCTCGTGCAACTACCTTTTGAGACCAGAAAAAGCCACAATTTCTTTGTAGGAGCAGCTAATAGACAAGGATCCCACTCCTGTTTACTTTAGATCCAAACTTGGCATCTGTCTGCTCCATAACACTGTATTGGCAGCTCAGGAGAATGGTCTACTTCACTTTGAAACTTACCCAAGCATGAGTTCAATGCAAGGAACAAGATGTTCCCAGGAATAACATGTCAGCAGTTGAAGCTGTGTGGTCCACGGGGGAGAGATCTCAAGGTAGACGCGGGAGGCACCCACACAAGCAGCAGCAACCAGAGAGGGCCGAAAAGAGAGAAAAACATGATCTGGGGGGGGGAGGGGAAAGAGAGGAAACAAACATATAAGACTGCTGTTTAAAAATTAATTCTCTTTGGGACAAAACTGATTTAATATTGAGGTGTTGTCATGGCTGTTTGCAAGGAACATCATGGAAAGTTACTGAAATCTCTTGGTGTGCTGTATAATAACTTATGGTATGAAAAATGCTCTTAATAGGCATTTATTTTACTGCTTCCTTTAGACCTCTAACATTGCAATCATGAGCATGCTTACTTAAAAATTAAACCAAATTCTGATGCTGTCCAAGCAGTGAGGCTTCTAGAATGGCCTGCAAAGCCAGGGCTGCTCCAAGAATGTGTAATATTTTGCAAATCCCCTCCCCCACCCCCAAGCTGAATGGAGGAAAATTCAAAATTAGAAGGTCTGCCTGAGCTTCTCCCTGAGTTCCAATGTAACAGTGCCATGTTCAGACTGCTGGAAATTTTAAATTTTGCTTTTATGGAGGATGAGAAAAAGAGTAGACAGTTTCTCAGTTTCCTTTGCAATAATTGGAAAAAGTTGAAATTACTAATAACGTGTTAAATTTATTAAATTTATATGCTGCCCAATGCCTAGCAATTCTGCCCCCTCATTTCACAGGACATTGACAATAATGTGATGTGGGTAGCTGCACAGGAGAATGAATAGCTGACTTAGTGAGTTGGGTCCTTTGAATACCACCAACAAAATTCATTGTCAAGCAAACATGCAGCTGATCATCCTGCTGATACTTTATAATCGAGAAATCACCATTTGGTGCTTTATGTCCTTTAACAGCATTAGGAAGAATTGAAAAAATGTGCTTTAAATTATCCTCAATCTTGCATTACCTCTAAGTTGAAAACAACCCAAGAACCAAAATTCAGCAAAGTTGCGATCATAGAGCTGAATCATGGATTGATGAGTTTTTCTAAAATGGTTGGAGGCATAATACTGCCTCCTAGTGGCTTTTCCTTTCCATTCTCACATTCCTATTTAAAAATGTGCTTTAAATGCTCAGCCTCATCAGGGTTTTCCAAAGTCAGTATTGAACCTGAAAGCTCGATGAGACTATCCAAATGATTATTATCATTCATAGTAATAGTGTGTACAGAATTATTTTCTTATAATAACTGTTTGGGATCAATGAACTGTCTAAAATTCCATGAAGGGGTTGATGGGCTGAACAGCTTGAGGAAATCCCTGCCTTAATCCCTTCTGGTAACATTACGCCTTCTTTTGGTCCTCAAGACGACTAGGAGGCTACGCTGTGGCTTCCTACACCACAAATGGTCGTAATCAAGATCCAGTTATTACCTTGCAGTGAAGCTTCTAGGAATGAGTGAGAGCATTTCTCCATGATGGCTCTGAACTTGGTGACAGACGTGATGGGCCAGCCTTTGTGGAGGTCACCCTCATTGACAGAAGCGAAGAGGTAATAGTCAATGTAGTGCGCTGGGGTTGGCAGACACAGATTCCAATTGAAGCTCTCCAGGAGCAAGAGTTCCATCTTCAGAAGGTCTTTTTTTGTAAGTGTTAGATTAAGGCTGCACATATAAGCAAAGTTGTTCAGCAGTTCTAGTTTGGGCACCTTATCCTCCTTCTCTTCAAATTTGCCTAAGGAAAGATGAACACAAGGAGATTGATTCAAGACCCACATCTATATGTTTAAGCCATCTGTAGATTTGTTAGTCCTCATGGATACAAGAGGCCGAGAACTGTTTTTTCTGCTATGAAAACAAACCACAGTTCCATCATTTCTGAATTTGTGGAATTATAAAATGGATCTGAGACCACGTTCTACCTTTTCCCATTAGACAAATCCCAGTTTTAAATTCAAGTATCATGGATAACTCTGAAGCATGAAAAGGAAGAAAGAGAAGGAACCAACATGGGGGCGGGGGGATTTGCAGCATTTTTTAATGCTAAACACAACCAATATAAAGGCTTAATTATGTAACATTCTTACTTAGTTGTTCAGGAATTTGGAAATATTTACTCTAATATTTATTTATTTATTAGATTTTTATACCGCCCCCTCTCCCGAAGGACTCGGGGCGGTGAACAGCCAAAATTTAAAAAACATACAATATAAACATTAAAATACGTTTAAAACAGAATTAATCCAAAATGGCTCCCCAATTTAAAACGCCTTACCCATGACCCTATAAATAAGACGAATTTAAAATTTAAAATTTCCACATTTAAAAAGGGGGAAGATTTAGGCCAGGCCAGCTTGATAAAATAGAAAAGTCTTAAGCGCGCTGCGGAAGGTGCGCAAATCCGGGATCCTACGTATCTCCGGGGGGAGCTCGTTCCAAATCGTAGGTGCCCCCACAGAGAAGGCTCTCCCCCTAGGGGCCGACAGCCGACATTGTTTGGCTGACGGCACCCGGAGGAGGATAACTGGTCATGGCTTCTAATCTTCCAGTTGTTCCTTTTCTTGTAGAGTCCCCCAAAAGCACTTCGTCCAGGTTTCGAAGTTAGCTAATGAGCTAATAATACAGATGAAATATCTCATTTCCATATTCACAACAGCAGGCAAAAGCTGAAGAGATTTGTCTGAACGTCCGGAGTACACCAAAGCTTGTACATTCCTGACAAGCCAGAATTCTGGTTTCTCAAGGAATGAATCAGTGTCTCACCAGAGGATTACTGATACTGCAACAGGTATGAATGTCAAAAACTCTGATCCTATTCTATGTTAATAAAAATTATAAAAGTGTTTTTTTTTCCTTCTTCTTCCTTAAGTTTCACGCATTTGCAATCAGCATTTTTCTAGCTTGTGGGATCAAAATCAACATGTAAAAATTGTTTTGTGGGAGCAGAGTACAAAGGGCGGACAATGAATACTAGAAGACACACTGATCCCTTCGCTTGTTTTTGTTGTTTTATTAGCTGCTGCTTATCTCCACCCTTTCAGATTGGTCTTTTGGAATCTAACTGCACCAATAACCATAGGCCACACGCTCCTTAAAAAGCCTGCTCAAAATGGGTTTGTGTGCATTTCATTTGTTTAGGACCATAACAGCTTTCCAACAAGGGAT